>NC_041392.1:414385226-414412792 GCF_002162155.2 Triticum dicoccoides
TGTGCTTGCGAGGACGGCTGCGTCCACGCTTGGCCACTTGAGAGCCAGGCCCCTCGCGAGGGGCCCTCCCCTTATCCATGGCAGAGAACCTCTTCGGCGGCACCGTTGGTGTCGCTACTGGCGATGGAGCAAAGGGGGAGAAGCGATCTGAATGGTAAGAGATGGGCGACGGGGGCTCTGCCCCCCTTCCCATTTATAGCAGAAGAAGGGCAACCAGCGCCCCCCATGATCACAGGTAATGATGGTTTTTCCTTGCGTGCAGCAGGGACTCATCAAGTCGGACAGTTGCCGAGGCAACATGGGGAAGCGGAGATGCCCACGTCCAATCAATCGCCACACGTCGACCGAGGCAGTGGGATATTGGGGCCCGTGGAGCTCCGCACTTCCCCTTCGGCGTCGCCTCAAAGCCAAGCCCGAGCGCGGCTTGGGCCCGGGGGCTACTGTCGGTGTTCTGGGAACGGGGGTCCCCATACTTCCATGCCTGCGACCCACGGCGTGGCTCTGCAAGCGGGCCCGTACGGCCCATCTTCACCAACAAGCATTCAAGACCCTCACGAGGGGCCAAGCCTCGCGAGGGGGACGACACAAGACCTCCCGGGGAGCATCCGCACCATGCTGGCTCGCGAGGGGCAGAGAGATCAAGGCAAGGCAAACCTCGCGAGGTTCCAATGATGTGAGCCATGACGATCGAGACCAGGCGGGCGATAGGAGGGTGCCAGTGCGCATAGTGTCCTTGTTTCCTCTTTGGTGCTAAGGAGGCAAGCGCAGGTGACGAGTACCGAGGCGTCAAGCAAAGGTTTTCATATCGGTGCAATGAGACCAAGACCAGCAGGACAGCAAGATGGAGGTCACCATGGAGCCCAAGGCGGCGTCACCACAAGAGCCTTTGGCAGGCGAAGACTGCTTTTGTCAGGGTAACTTGTACTAGTTGTCCCCTTTCAAATGGGCCGTTGTTGGCTCCCTTCCCCCTCAACATTTGGGGAGAGGACCAGGGCCTCTATAAATATGATTAGTCACCACACTAGGCGACGGGGACAAGGAGAGCCTCAGCCATCTCATCTTGAACTAGATCCAACCCATCCATGCTCCCACCAAGCACAAGAACACCTCGCCTTAGGAGGCTGTTCTTCCCCTTAAACTGTTCATCCTCAGCCCGAGAGGCAATCCACCACACCACACTGGAGTAGGGTATTACACCACAATGGTGGCCCGAACCAGTATAAATCGTGTGTCCCTTGTGCCGCAAGTTCGTTGAGCTAAGCTTAGAGATCGCGATGAGGCTAAGGGTGTGATTCGGTAGGGGGAGATCTTCGTGCGCACCCCAGTGTTCGAACCTTGAGGGTTTTTCTGGAACCCGAGCTACGACATAATTGCCTTCACTAACCCGCCCTTCTTTCTCTTGATCTGCACTCAATCCTACCGCGACTGGTTCACTTCCTTCTTCGAGAAGGGCAGTAGCTACCTCTGCTCCTTCTTCTACTTCGCGTTGTGCCACCAAAGCTGCAGTAACCACTTGATTAGTTGCTGCTAGATACAATAGCAACGACTCTTGTGGTTTATGAGCAACCAAGGTGGGAACAGAGGAATGGTAGGTTTTTAAGTCTTGCAGCGCTACTTCTGCTTCCGGGTCCACTTCATGGGCCCC
Source organism: Triticum dicoccoides (assembly GCF_002162155.2). Classification (NCBI taxonomy): domain Eukaryota; kingdom Viridiplantae; phylum Streptophyta; class Magnoliopsida; order Poales; family Poaceae; genus Triticum; species Triticum dicoccoides. Next base: position 414,386,872 of record NC_041392.1, read on the forward strand.
GCCTTCTTCAAAAGTTTGAAGAACGGTAGGGCTCGCTCGGCGGACCTGGAGATGAACCTGCTCAGCGTGACAACACATCTAGTTAAGCGCCTCACATCCTTGATTGTCATGTGTGCTTCAATCGGCTTAATTGCTCTAATCTTGTCGGGGTTGGCCTCTATCCCCCGCTAAGACACAAAGAAGCCAAGAAGCTTGCCGGAGGGAATGCCAAACACACACTTCTCGGGATTAAGCTTTAGGTTGATCTTGCGCAGATTTGCAAAGGTCTCTTCCAAAAGTTGAATGAGAGATGATATGTCCTTGGTTTTGATCATGATGTCATCCATGTAAGCTTCGATATTCTGGTGCAATTGAGGCTCAAAACCAATCCGCATGGCTCTTGCAAAGGTGGACCCGGTGCTCTTTAACTTGAAGTTCATTCATACAAAGTAGTACGTGCCACATGGGGTTATGAACGCAGTCTTCTCGTCGTCTTCCTTGGACATGAAAATCTGGTGGTACCCGGAGTAGGCATCCAAGAAGGAAAGTAGGTCACATCCAAGGTGGAATCCACAATCTGGTCGATGTGCGGAAAGGGGAACGGGTCTTTTGGGCATGCTTTATTTAGATCTATGAAATCTATGCAAAGCCTCCATTTCCCTTTCGTTGTGCGCACCACCACTGGATTTTCCAACCATGTTGGATGCAACACTCCTCTGACCAAACTAGCAGCTTCGAGTTTCTTAACCTCTTTGGCAATGAATTATTGCTGCTCCAAAGCTTGCTTCCGAACCTTCTGCTTGACGGGCCGGGCATGGGGACAGACAACAACGTGGTGCTCGATTAACTCTCTGGGAACACCGGGGATGTCAGATGGTTGCCAAGCAAACACATCGACATTCTCCTGTAGGAAGGCAACAAGCACGCTTTCCTATTTGTCATCAAGGGTGGAACTGATAGTGAACATACCATCAGTGCCAACCAGCCCTGCTGAGACCTTCTTCACAGTAGGCGCAGCAACCTTTCATCTCTTGCTATTGGAACCTTTCGGCAGGTCATCAACAGGCGCAGCGCACTCTGTGGAGATGCGCTTCCCGAATTCCTAGCCGGCATCCTTGCTAGGTTTCTTCCCTTCCTTACATTGCTTGGCGGGAGTGGGAGCTTCCGCGGCCTCTGCAGCGACTACTTCTTGGTACATCTTATCCACGCATATGATTGCATCCTTCTCGTCCGATGGAATGGAAATGACGCCCATCTGTCGGTGCAACAGACCCTGGGTATGTTGCCTAACTGTGCACATGCACAAGATCAAGATTGGAGCACCAGCTTAAGCCATAGGTTGAAGAACCAAGAGACTTGAAAAATCAACATGCAGCTCACAGAGATCAAGATCGAGCCAAAGGGACTGGATATCGGCAAGAGAAGGGCCTCCCTCGCCGGGCAGATGAGCTCGACAAGGGGCTAGGCCACCACCAGAAGCAAGCAACCAAGACTCCCCGGCAGCACCTGCCGGGGCTTGCGGGGCCTAAACCACCCTACCAACCATGCAAGAACATCCCACGCCGTCAATCAGTGTGGTGTCATGCCGCAAGGTGATTAAGTGGTAGCATTTGCCACATGGAAGCCATCTTCTACAGAAGAAACCCACAGGTGACACCCGTCCAGCGACGTGTCAAGAGAATAGGAGTGAAGCTGGCAAGATAAGCCCGGCAGGCCTTGCCGGGCAGCTAATGATGCGACACTGAGCGGTGCATTTAATGCACCCTACCAGACCGCAGGGTTTGGTATGATAGCACTATTTGTTATCATATTAGTGGGTAATGACTGTTTTGCCACTATGGTGACCCCTTAATCGATAAAAGGAGGCCCATGGCAATAGTAGGAGGGGGTTAGAGGTTTTGGAAACTTGACGAAACCCGAGCCATCATACGCTTGTGGTCACCGTAGCATTGAGGCAAGCCTTGCCAGGCCAGTGTACCACACACCACCATGTTCATTTCCACCACCAATCCACCAAAGTAGGAGTAGGGTTTTACGCCTCACGGCGCCCCGAACTGGGGTAAATTTCTTGTGTGCTCCCTGCTGTGCTGCCGCGCGCTGGTCTGCTCTTTGTGCAACGCGACGTCCCCCTCCGAACCAGCAAGGGGCCGCCCGGTCCCATAGATGGCCGCGGATATCCCGTGACATCTTTGGCGCGCTAGATAGGGGGCTCGCTTTGTGCGAACCTGAAAGCGTGCACAACACATCACCTTCATTGCCATCTTCGTCTTCGACAACACATCGACCATGGCGAACAAGTAGAAGAAGTCCGGCCTTTTAACCCAGCCATCTACCTCGAAGGCTCCGACGCCAGCGGGCCTAGATGTCGCAGGGGGCGTGGAGACAAGTGAGGACGTGAGCGCTGCTGGGGGGCGTGGCAAGAGTAGGTGGCTCCATCGCCACTCCCCCTACGGTGGGCACGAGGCTGAAGGTGTCGGAGGAGAACAGCTTCAGCAGCGTGTCAACGATCAAGCTCTGCAAGGTGTGGACGGGAGGGTGACTCCGCTTACGTCCCCTCCTCCCACCGACGGAGCCACGGACCCTCGAGCGCCATCACCGCGCGACCCTGCTGCCTAGTTGCCGCCCCACTGCAGCGCGGGCGCGCCACCTCCGCTGCCTCGGGGACCATCAGGAGCCAGGCGACGGTGCGGTGGAGGTCATCAACTTCCATGCCAAGCACAACCAAGGAGGCTATGGCGTGGACCCAGCTGCTACTAAGGTTCCCGCTAGCAGCCGAGCAAATGGATGAATGTCATGCCAACGTCTAGAGTCTATTCGATTTCACTGAGGCTGGGGGCTCGCGAGGCGCCGGCCTGCCACAACCTCCCCAAGTGATGACGACTGCTCGTACTGCTGGCCGAACGGAGGGGGTTGTCCCTACCGTGCGGTCCCCACCATGGCAGCAGGCACGGGCGCAGCAAGAATAAGACCCTGGCGACGGCTAGATGGCCTCTTACGAACCTCGAGCACGTCTAGGCCAATGGCGGACCCCGGAAGAATGGCGGTGGGGAGACACGCGCGTCGTCGCGGGATGACCTCTCGATGACCCCCGCTAGACTCACGGGTGCGGCGGCCTCAACGTCGACGAGCCTGCGCTCGGTGTTGGTGGGTGCCTACCTTTCGAGGTCGACTTCCCTGCCTTTACAGGCAAGCTGCGGCAAGTCCGCTGGCCGTCGGTCTGCATGTTCAAGCCGAAGATACCTGAGAAGAACGATGGGAGACTGAACCCGGCAGAGTTCCTGAGCATCTACACCATCATTGTTCAGGATGCCGGGGGAAGAGACGAGAAAGTGTTCGCCAACTACTTCCTGTTGGCTCTCAAGTACAACGTGAGATCTTGCCTCATGCACCTGCCGGAGAACTCCATTTCATCCTTGGCAGACCTGTGCCACGAGTTCATCGGTGCGTTCACCGGTGGCCACCAGGAGCCCGGCATGCCAGTGACCTACAGCTTCTCCAGCAGAAGGAAGGAGAAACTCTCCATAAATACTGACAAAGATTCAATAAAGTCCATAGGAATAATTGGAATATCCATCCTGCAGCTGTTATAGCAGCCTTCCAGTCCAATGTGCGCAACCGTCGCATTCGTTCTAAGATGAATGTGCGGTTGCCCAAGACTGTGAAGGAGTTGTACACACTAGTGGATAAGTGTGCTCGAATGGAGGAAGGAAGGAAGTTGCCCAGAGAGGAGGATTGCATCAATGTTGATTCAGAGGAAGAAGATGAATAAACCAGTCAAAGAAAGGGCAAGAAGCGCAACAAGAAGCCAAGAGATAAGACAGTGATGACTGTGGAAGGTTCCGGCACGCCTAGTACCGGTAAGAAGGCCAAGGCTGAGGCCGTCGACATGGAAGTTGCGACCTGCACTGCCGCGGAGAAAACCGGGAAAGGTGAAGGGTCGTACTGCAAGTTCCACCAGACCAAGGGCCACGACCTCCATGAATGTTATCAAGTTGAGCAGGTTGTCAAGAGACAAAGAGCAGAGTATGATAACCGTGATAAGGAGAAAGGTCAGAATGCTGCTGGCAGAAAAGGCTGAAGCGGTGAAGCAAACCGTCCTGGCAAACCCTTTCGGAACCAAGGAAAACCCGCCAGGGGCCAAGAGAAGGAAGCCTGTGTTGATTTGAGTGATGGAGGGAATGAAGAGGAAACCAGTGAACAAGAATTTTAGAAGGCCACTGACGCCCTATGCATTGATGGGGGTGCGATATGTCTCCAAGTTATCTATAATTTTTGATTCTTCCATGCTGTTATATTATCAATCTTGGATGTTTTATAATAATTTTATAGTCATTTTATATCATGTTTTGGTACTAACCTATTGACACAGTGCCAAGCGCTAGTTCCTATTTTTCCATGTTTTTTACATCGCAGAAAATCAATATCAGACGGTGTCCAAATGCCACGAAATTTTACGGAGATTTTTTATGGACTAGAAGGAACATGTTGGGCCCTGGTTGCACCTAGAGGGAGTCCCGAGGAGGGGACAACGCACCAAGGCGCACCAGGAGGCCCAGGCGCGCCCTGGTGGGTTGTTCCCACCTCCGGTGCCCCCGGACCGCCTCTTTGCTCTATAAATACCCCAAAAATACCAGAACCCTAGGGGAGTCAACGAAATATTCATCCATCCACCGCAGAGTCCAGAACCACCAGATCCAATCTAGACACCATCTTGGATGGGGTTCACCACCTCCATTGGTGCCTCTCCGATGATGCGTGAGTAGTTCTTTGTAGACCTTTGGGTCCGTAGTTAGTAGCTAGATGGCTTTCTCTCTCTCGCTGAATTCTCAATACAATGGTCTCTTGGAGATCCATATGATGTAACTCTTTTTGCAGTGTCTTTGTTGTGATTTGATGAACTTTGAGTTTGTGATCAGTCTTATCTTTTATATCCATGAAAGTTATTTGAGTTTGTTTGATCTGTTCTGTGCATGGTCTCTTATAGCCTTGTATTTCTTCTCTGATATTTGGGTTTTGTTTGGCCAACTTGACCTATTTATCTTGCAATGGGAAGATGTGCCCGGTAGTGGGTTCAAACTTACGGTGCTTGATCCTAGTGACAGAAAGGGAACCGACACGTATGTATCGTTGCAACTAAGGATAAAAAGATGGGATCTATATCTACGCAATAGATAAACGGATCTTGTCTACATTATGTCATCGTTCTTATTGCATTGCTCTGTTTTTCCATGAATTAATACACTAGATGCATGCTGGATAGCGGTCGATGTGTGGAATAATAGTAGTAGATGCAGGCATGAGTCGGTCTACTAATCTTGGACGTGATGCCTATGTACTGATCATTGCCTGCATATCATCATAATTATTTTAGGTTCTATCAATTGCCCAATAGTAATTTGATTACCCACCATTTGCTATCTTTCTCGAGAGAAGCCACCAGTGAAACCTATGGCCCCCGGGTCTTCTTTCTAAGATATTTGCTTGCGATCTACTTTTCCTTTGCATTTTTATTCAGATCTATTAAACCAAAAATACAAAAATACTTTGCTGCACTTTTATTTTATTTATGATCTATTATTTCAATCTACTACAAATTTCTGGCTTCGTTACCAGAAAGGGATTGACAACCCCTTGAACACATCGGGTTGCAAGGTGTTGTTATTTATGTGCAGGTGTTGTTTACGTTGTGTTGCTTGGTTGTCCTACTGGTTCGATAACCTTGGTTTCATCACTGAGGAAAATACCTACCTTTGCTGTGCTACATCATCCCTTCCTCTTTGGGGAAATACCGACGTAGTCCTAGCAGACAAGAGTTTTCTGGTGCTATAGTCAGGGAGCAATCAAAAGGAATTTCTGGAGCCGTTGCCGGGGAAGATCTTCAACATAACCAGGTTCCTAATCACAAATCTCATCTCCTCGCAATTTACATTATTTTCCGTTTCCCTCTCGTTTTCCTCTCCCCCACTTCACAAAAATTTGCCGTTTTATTTGCCTCTCTTTTCCGTTCACTGTTTTCTCGCCATGTCCGATCTCAAAAGAGCTAAGGGTTTTCTCCCTGGTCTTGATGCTTTGGATAGCCCCTCTGTCCTCTCCAAACTCATAAACAATGATGCTATGGAAAGATCTACCGGGGTTGTTATGGAAAATCTTAACCATTGTGATGAAGACGATCCTGGAATTTTTCGTTATTTGCTTGATGAATCTTTGAAAGATGCTTGGGATAGGTTGTTGAAAATTCAAGCTAGCTATGTGCCCCAATTTCAGATAGAGATATACTTGAAAAGTTTTTATGATGGTTTACCTTCTTCCTTCAAGCAAGTTTTAGAATATATATTTGAAAACGGTTTTCTTGAAGGGGATACCATTGATACTTATGAAAAGATGAAAGCCATATTTGGGCACCCTAAAGGAGAAAATGTTGAATCAACTACTCTTATGTGCTTTTATCAAAATGAAATAATTAAAGAGATGAAGGCTAGTTTAGATACGAATTTTCGCAACATGCTTAATCTTTCTTCCGCTATCAATGCCCATGTGCTTTCACAAGATATAAAATTAAATGCCATTGATAGAAAATTTTCCCTTTTCTTTCCAAGGAACAAAGATGACAAAACTTAGATCCTTGCTTTATGCCTAGCTAAGGGCGTAAAACTATAGCGCTTGTTGGGAGGCAACCCAATGAATAAAATTTATTTTTGATTTTATGCTTCATGTTTTTGTGTGTTAACACAATTATGCTACTGTTATGATTGTGTTTTTTGTGTTTTAGTTAGTGTTTGTGCCAAGTAAAGCCTTTAGGATCTTCTTGGGTCATAGTTTTTTGATCTTGCGGAAAAAACAGAAACTTTTACGCTCACGAAATTAATTTTCATTTTTTGCCAGAGAGCGATAAAATAACCATTCCACTTTAAGTAGATCAATATACAAATTTCTCAGGTCTTCCCAATTTTTCATAATTTTTGGAGTTACAAAAGTATTCTTTGTGTTGTGTGCTTATTTTGATGGCTCTATGGTTTTCTTTGATGAGTTTTTGCCATAGAAAAGTTGCAATACAATAGATATAATACAAAAACAAAATATGAATTGGTTTGATACAACCCTATAATAGTGATTTATTATTCTTATACTAACGTATCTCACGAAGGTTTTGTTAAGTTTTGTGTGATTAAAGTTTTCAAGTTTTGGGTTATCTTAGGATGGATGAAGGAAGTATGGAAAAGCCTAAGCTTGGGGATGCCCCGGCATCCCAAGCTATTATCCAAGAATGAGCAACCAACTAAGCTTGGGGATGCCCCCGAGTGGCGTCCATGCTTTCTTCCAACAACTATCGGTATTTTACTCGAGACTATATTTTTATTCGTCAGATGATATGTGTTTTCCTTGGAACATCTTGTATGATATGAGTCTTTGCTTGTTTTATTTTGTGTTTTAAGTCATCAATCCTTGCTGGACACACCTATTTGAGAGAGCCAAAATTATGACATCACTTGTTAGAATTGCTCTCTATGCTTCACTTAAATCTTTTATGAGCTAGGACTTGCTCTAGTGCTTCACTTATATCTTTTTGAGCACGGTGTGCTTAGTATTTTTGAAGAAATGCCCTCTTGCTTGACTTAGATTTATTTGAGAGTTAATAAAATTTTGAAGAAATTCTCTCTTTCTTCACTTAAAATTATTTTGAGAGAAAGAAAATTTGTTATGCTCATGATCTTCACTTATATTTGTTGGAGCTTGTTAAAAGCAACATATGAAAATTAGTACCTAAGTGATAGATATACAAGAAAGATATAATAAAAACTTTCATGAAGATCATTGGAAAAAAATAAACTTGATTCTTAGTAATAGTTTTGAGACATGATGATGTGATATGTGAGTTATGTTGATGAGTAATTGTGCTCTAGTAAGAATATTGGTGTTAAGGTTTGTGATTCCCTATGAAAGTATGAAAGTCAATAGTCATACAATGAAATTATATCCTACTTGTGGCGCATTATTTGGTGTTAATTATGCTTAATGCTTGCTTATGAGATTATCCGTTTCTTGGTTGGTCGCTTCCCAATCTTTTGCTAGCCTTCATTTTTGCACTAAGTATGATCACTACTTGTGAATCCAAAAACCTTTAACCCAGTTTTGCCACATGAGTCCACTATATCTACCTATATGAAGTATTCTTTTGCCGTTCTAAGCAAATTTGCATGTGCCATCTCTAATTTTCAAAATAAACTTCTCTTTTCTGTGTTTGTTTCGCTCGCAGAGCGGTGAGGGGTGGCTAATATTTTCCATGCTAGATGTGTTATTCTCAAGATGAGTGTTTATTCACTTGTCATTGCACGAGAGTAGGGCAAAGGTATTAGGGATGCCCAGTCTCGAAATACAAAACAAAATTGAATTTACTTTATGTTGTCAAATAATAAATTCCTTGGAAAGTGTTGGTATGGAGGGCACCCGTGGATACGGTTAGCCATGGAAAATGAAAGTATGGTGGAAAATGGAATGAAGTTTATTTTCTGTTTGGGAACCACCTATGGCATATCTATGCATGGAAAGTATTGGGAACTCTAAGTCATTTTCGTTGGTGGTATGGATACACCTCCCAAAATGTTTTTATCTCTAAGTTTTTCGCTTTGAGCTCTAGCACCTCTACAAATCCTTACTTCCCTCTGCGAAGGGACTTTCTTTTACTTTATGCAATTTTTATTTTTGAATTTGAGTATCCATCTTCTCTTATAAAAGCACCAACTAGCAGGCAATATGATCATACTTAAGTATTGGGTGTAGCTAATATTTGAGTGTGTTTCATGAATGGATCAATGTTTGAGCATGATGGGCTAGGGATAACTTATTTTAGCATTAATATTTTGAAAGACATTGTTGCTTGTTGATATGCTTGAGTATCTAAATTATCATGTGAAAACTAGACTATTGCTTTGAACAACTAAAAGTCCAAATGTCCTGAAGGAAATATGCCCTAGAGGCAATAATAAAGTTGTTATTTATATTTCCTTATATCATGATAAATGTTTATTATTCATGCTAGAATTGTATTAACCGGAAACTTAGTACATGTGTGAATACATAGACAAACAGAGTATCACTAGTATGCCTCTACTTGACTAGCTCGTTAATCAAAGATGGTTAAGTATCCTAGCCATGGGCAAAGAGTTGTCATTTGATAAACGGGATCAAATCATTAGAGAAAGATGTGATTGACTTGACCCATCCATTAGCTTAGCACTATGATCGTTTAGTTTATTGCTATTGATTTATCCATAACTAATACATGTTCCTATGACTATGAGATTATGCGACTCCCGAATACCAAAGGAACACTTAGTGTCGGTGTCAAAACCGGTGGATCTCGGGTAGGGGGTCCCGAACTGTGCGTCTAGGACGGATGGTAACAAGAGGCGGGGGACACAATGTTTTACCCAGGTTTGAGCCCTCTTGATGGAGGTAAAACCCTATGTCCTGCTTGATTAATATTGATTATATGGGTAGTACAAGAGTAGATCTACCACGAGATCAGACATGCTAAACCCTAGAAGCTAGCCTATGGTATGATTTTTGTTGTAGTTGTTGCTTGTCCTATGGACTAAAACCCTCCGGTTTATATAGACACCGGAGAGGGCTAGGGTTACACAAAGTCGGTTACAATGGGAGGAGATCTACATATCCGTATTGCCAAGCTTGCCTTCCATGCCAAGGAAACTCCCATCCGGACACGGGACGAAGTCTTCAATCTTGTATCTTCATAGTCCAAGAGTCCGGCCAAAGGTTATAGTCTGGCTATCCGGACACCCCCTAATCCAGGACTCCCTCAGTAGCCCCTGAACCAGGCTTCAATGACGACGAGTCTGGCATGCAGATTGTCTTCGGCATTGCAGGGCGGGTTCCTCCTCCGAATACTTCATAGAAGATTTTGAACACAAGGATAGTGTCCGGCTCTGCAAAATAAGTTCCACATACTGTCATAGAGAGAATAACATTTACACAAATCTTAATCTGCTGACACGTTTTGGCAACATGACATTGGGCCATGACCCGGTGCTTATTCGAACCATTTTTCTTCAACCAGCTCCACACATAACTCGACGCGGTTTCTTGACATGTCTTGTCAAAGAAGAGATCGTGTTCCCCCAATTATGGGATTCTCATTAATACGGTCGTGGGTAACCCAACCGTGTCTAGGAATCCTAGATTATAGGCAAGTCCCAAACGGCTACGGAGAGGACGCTTGATATTTGCCCTCTTTATAAAGGGACAAAGTTTTCGCTTTTTCCCTCTCGTGCTCAATCGAACCCCTCCCCCGCCTCGATTTCAAAGACCCAAAGCCCAGGTCAGGTGCTCCGGATCTTCAATCATGTCCAGATCCAGCCTTCAAGGCCGATGGATGCCCTCCTCCGTCACAGAAGAGGATATCAAGAAGTTGAGGGAGGCCAGATACCTGACCGCCGAGGTTTCGCATTGGCTGCCTGCTCGAGGGCAGGTTGTCCCCACTCCCGAACCCAACGAGAACGTCGTGTTCGTCTCCCACTTCCTCCGAGGCCTAGGCCTCACTCTGGATCCCTTCGTCAGGGGTTTGATGTTCTATTACGGGCTAGATTTCCATGATCTAGCTCCGGACTCCTTTCTCCACATCTCGACATTTATTGTCGTGTGTGAGGCCTTCCTCCGCATTACCCCTCACTTAAGCCTGTGGCTCAAGACCTTTTAAGTGAAGCCGAAGATGATCGAGGGGAAACATGTAGCGTGCGGAGGCGCGTCAATAAGCAAGATGGCAGGAGCTCCATGGCCGAAAGGTTCCTTTCCAGAGGTGTCCGGATTATGGCAACGGGAGTGGTTTTACATCGCGGCTCCCAGAAGTGCCAAGTGGGCGGCTGCCCCCACTTTCCGCTCGGGCCCCCCACCACAACTGATGTCATGGATTAGCAGAGGACTGAGCTGGGGTCCAGCCAAGGACGTGCCTATACTGCAAAGCCGCATTCAAGATCTCTTCGAGGGAGATTTTAATTTGGTTGTGGTACTGCAAGTTATGCTGGTTCGTCGAGTCCGGCCCTGCAAACGCCGGCCCCTTCGCTTATGGGAGTTCAACCCTGAAGGACCGCGTGCTATTCAAAGTTTCCCCGGCCTGACGCACAAGGAAATGTACAAGTCATTCTTCGGACCTCGAATAGAGTGTCCGGATACTACCGAGGACGTGGGCCTGAGCAGTAACCGCACCGCCGAACAAGTAAGTAATCCTCTAGCCGAACACACCATCTTTTATTCATAATGACGTCATCTCTGAGAAATCGCTCTTTGACCAGGACTGGATAACAAAGGCGAAGATGATTCAGTGTTTGGCCCCCCTTCCTGAGGGTTTGGAAAATCCGGTACTGGAAAAGATGCTCGAGCTAGCACCTTGCCCGGAGCCCTCAAAGGAAGACAAAGGGGGGAATAATGAGGGCGAAAGCGGGCCTCCATCGCTACCTATTCCGACTGAGGGAAAGAGCGCCTCCATGAGGGAGGATAACCGAGGGGAGGAATCAGACATTCTCTCACCCCGGGGAAGGAAGAGGACTACCTCTGAAGATCCGGAAACCAAGGTTTCCAAGCGGGAGAAGAAATCTCCACCAGAGGGTCCTGCCTTGGAGGGTGCTCTTGCCGCACAAAGTCCACGCGGGGATCATCCCTCCAACGAGCTGTAAGTAATCAAAAAGTAATTTAATAGTGGAGATATACTACCTTACCTCTGAGGAGAATAACCGAAGTATGTATTGCAGTTCGGATCTTAGCCCTTCTCAGCAGAGCTCGTCTTCTGGGGATGTTCTTCCGGAGATGATGGAGAGCGAAACGCCTCCCCTGGACTCCTCCGCTCAAGAAGCGGGCAACCTTGAAGTGTCGTCACGGAGGGCCTCTCCGGATCCGGCGAGGCCAGAAGATAATCCTATAGTCACCCGAAGTTCCCAGCGTCCAGCTCTCGAAGAGAGCAAACAGAAGAGTCCGGCACCATCTGGTATGCGGTCGGACATACTGAGAGAGCTGTTGGAGCGAGCAGCCATCTCAGAAGAACACCGTACATTGATGGGTACGGTGATGGAAAGGATCTCATCCGCCGAAAGCGGGTTGCATGATGCCTCTATGAGTCTACTAACGGGCTTTGAGGTACATAAAATGATATACATTTGTGATGGTACCGCACATTTTTAGGTGTGCCCTGTGTAGATAGTAGCCCCTGAGACTCTGGTTGTCGCTGAAAATGACGGCAAACAGAGGATCGTAGTCCCAGGTAATAACCATACCACTTTGATGTGCAGGTAGTGGGAGCTCCGGTTGCTAGCCGGACTCATGAATTTGCCGGACTAAAGCGGCAACTAGATGCGGCGAATGCCGACATCGAGCTTGTTAACAAGAGGGTTGACGAGGCACAGGGTAAGTGTTATTTTCTGGTGAATGCCACATAGTAAGAGCAGCATGATGCCAGTATCTTTAATATGTTGTGACTGCAGATGGAGCTTCCACCGTGGAAACCTTGCGGGCGGAACTTGCCCGAGCCAAGAAACAAGCAAGGATTAGTAATGCGGTTGCTTTGAAGGCGGCCGAAGAGTTGAAAGCCGAGAAGGCCGCACATTGCGAGAGCAAAGAGAAGATGGCCAAGATGGCCGTAGAATTAAAAGACACTGCCGACCGTTGCCGGTTCCTTGAAAAAGAAAACCGAGCGAAGGCAACAGACCTTGAAAAGGCCATGATGGCGGACAAAGACACCCGCTCTGCTATGAGAGCGAAGAAGGAGGAGCTGCGGGAAGCTGGCGATATTGCGGCTGGGAAGCCCTTCATGCTATGGAGGAAGTTCGGAGATCCACGGTATGCCCCTCTGGATCGGCTGTGGAGTTCGGCAGATGCATATATGGACTTGGCGGCGAGCGCTGCCGATGCGGCCAAATACTTCCAAGGTCAAACATATCATGAAGTGGACAAGCTGTTCTGGTCGCAATTCAACGTTCCAGAGCATCCGCTTCCATTGACTGATCAGCTAGCCGAATGGGACGAATAAATAGGTTGTCCGGACTCGCCATGAGGTCCGTCGTGGATCAGCTATGGCCGGAAAAGCCAAAGCCGAACAACTACTTCAGCTTAGTGCAGCAGTTCCTTGGTGCGGTGCGGCGCATTAATGCGATGAAGAGGTCGGCGTGCATAGAAGGCTCGCAGATGGCCGTTGCCCGTGTTAAAACATACTGGGCGGAGATGGACGCTACCACTGTTGCGGTGCAGGGTTCGGCCATAGGCCGAGTGGCTGTCGAGCACTATTTCGAGGAGGTTCTCGAGGGTGCTCGTTTGATAGAGGCCCAATGCTCGAAGAATATTATGTTTGAGTGACATGTATTTCCATTGTAAACACAATATTTTTATGAAATTTATTAAGGTTGTGTTTATACTTTTTCCTGAAAGTAATATGATGCCTCCTGTGCGGCCGTTTATGTATACATGTGTGTAACCTGAAAGATTGCAGTCGTCGGCTTCAGCCCCCACGCATATAATGCGGAGGTGTTCGCAGAAGACGCGTGTTCACACTTAACCCAACGTCTTGGTCCTATTAAGGAGGTGATAGCGCAATGAATGAGGCAACCGGACTATAATGCTTTAACACTTTCACTTAGCCATAAGAGTATGACAGTGGGGCTACTAGATAGCCCCTAGTGGCTCCGCACTCTCCTGATCTCGGGGTGCTTACATGCCTGGCCGGAAAAAGGCCCTTCATTAAGGCGGAGGAATTCTAACATTCCGATAGGTCATCAAGTGGTTGACCAGTCTCACGCTATATTATGACAGTCAGTTTTCGGCTTCCTCTACTGAGGTGCTTGTCCGGATGAAGCAGGGCACAATCGCAGTAGTTCTCCTTGTGCTGCCTTAGCCAATAAAGCAGAACGTAAGGCACCAAAACGCAGGAGCCGGGCAAACCCAACATTTGACCAAAGACAATGATTCGGAGCTAATGCATATAAGGCCAAACTCACGACGCCAAACTCTCCCTAAGGTATTCGGTCTTTATGGTATAACCCGGGCCTAAATAGTGCCCTTTGTAAGAAGCCCCTTGTGTCCAGGTACGTGCATTATTCTAACGTGGCCACATGCCAAGACGTCAACATCCTTCTCAATTGTGTTGAAAATTCGAGGGATGTGTATCAACAAGAGACAGTAAAAAATGTTTACACAGGGTCTTAATCTAAAAAGAATCCTTGGAGCGGGTCCCTGCTGCACGTCTGTGCCTGTGTCTCCGTTGTGCCGTATCCTGGACGGGTGTAGCATGATGGTCATCTGTAAAAGAGAGGAACTTAGGTGAAAAAGTTGTCGTGCAAAAAGGTGGTTTTTTAAAGAAACCATGTACAAAAAATGAGTAAAAAATTGCCACTTGTCTGCATGTGTTGAGCCCCTTGTATTTGTAATAGGGGTGTGGCCCTCAATCCGGTATGAATTACATATAGCTACGCCGGACTCGTCTAACCGTGTCCGTGGTCTTGATGACCTATCGAATGCTTTAGTTGGTGAGGCCGTTTTTAGTGAGCGGCTGCTAAGGCAATCACATTCTTTTCGGCGCACAAAGATCGCTCAATATTTCCCTTCACTATAATGATGCCACGCGGACCGGGCATCTTGAGCGTGAGGGAAGCCTAATGTGGTATTGCATTAAAGCGAGCAAAAGCTTCGCGTCCAAGTAGTGCTTGATAACCACTTTGGAACAGAGCAATGTGGAAGGTTAAATGTTCACTACGGAAGTTATCGGGGAAGCCGAATATAACTTTTAGTAGCAGGGAGCCCGTGCAGTGACCCCTGGGCCTGGCGTTACTCCTTTAAAGGTAGTGTTGCTATGGCGGATTTTCGTTGGGTCTATCCCCATTTCGCGGATTGTATCCTGGTATATCAGGTTTAAACTGCTGCCACCGTCCATTAGGACTCGCATAAAGTGGTATCCGTTAATTATTGGGTCTGATACCAGGGCAGCCCATCCTGCGTGCCGGATACTTGCTGAGTAATCACGATGGTCGAAAGTGATCATTTGAGATGACCAGTGGTAGGACTTCACTGTGATAGGCCCTTGGGCATGTCTTTCTGGGAGTGCCGCTTTGCTTCCCTTGATCACGTGTAACACATTGACTGTTTTGACTTCTGGTGGAAACTTCTTTTGTTCCCCAGTGTCTTGCTTGAGAGGCTCATCCTCGTCTTCGCTTGGTGTATCCTCCCCCTTGTGTACGGCGTTGAGCTTGCTGGACTGCTTGAAGACCCAACATTCTCTATGGGTATGATTAGCGGGTTTACCAGGGGTGCTATGGATCTGACATACTTGGTCCAGAATTTTGTTTAGGCTTGACAGTTCGTCTGGCGCCTTTAGAGGGCGGATTTTGCTGACTTGGCCGAGAGCTTTTGAATCCGGCGTTTACTGTCGTGCTCTTCGTGCTGTCTTCTTTATTCCGGCGTTTGTTATTGTTGTTGCGCCGTGATTTCCCGTTTCCATCTCTAGCTTTAGATGTACTGGGGTCGCTGGTGCTGCATCTGGCTAGCCAGCTGTCCTCACCCGCGCAAAAGCGGGTCATGAGGCTTGTTAATGCTGCCATTGTTCCCGGCTTTTCTTGGCCGAGGTGTCTGGCAAGACATTCGTCACGGACGCTATGCTTAAAAGCTGCCAAGGCTTCGGCGTCCTGACAGTCGACTATTTGGTTCCTTTTAGTAAGAAACATGTTCCAAAGCTTTCGGGCTGACTCTCCGGGCTGTTGAGTTATATGACTCAAATCGTCCACGTCCCGAGGTCGGACATAAGTCCCTTGAAAATTTGCCCGAAAAGCGTCTTCGAGTTCTTCCTAGCTTCCAATGGAGTTTTCGGGGAGGCTTTTAAGCCAGTGCCCAGCTGGCCCTTCGAGTTTGAGGGGTAAGTATTTAATGGCGTGGAGATCGTCTCCTCGATCCATATGGATGTGGAGGATATAGTCCTCAATCCAAACCCCAGGTTCTGTTGTTCCGTCGTATGCCTCTATGTTTACGAGTTTGAATCCCTCTAGAAATTCATGGTCCAACACCTCATCGTTGAAACATAGGGGGTGTGCGGCGCCCCTGTATCTGGGCGTGTCGTGGTGTTCGGATGTTTTGTGTGTTCCATTGTGTGCTGGAGTGCGCTTGCACGGTCCATAGATGGATCTAGTTGCTCCATCCTTTTGATGCGAGCACTTGCATGGATCGCGTATTGGCTTCTATGCGGCGTTGCTTGCCGCTCATGTTGGCCGTGAGGTCGTCTATCCGGCCGGGTGGCCGTTATAATTTTTGGTTGCGGGGGATCTAAGGCCTCCTCATCGAATTCAGGTAGCAACTTCCGCTTCGGGTAGCTCTTGTTGAGGCGATTGCCGCCATACTTCGCTGCTGTGTTGAGTACTTTACTCCATCTGATTTGGAGTGTGTCTTGCGCCGCCTTGAGCCTTTGCTTCTGCCTTTTTAGACTCCTCGCAGTGGCAACAAGCCTTTGATTGGCATTCTGTTGCTCCGGGCGTATGTCCGGTGTTATGTCCTCAGGACTATTTTCCTTGACAGAGTTGGTTTGTTCGGTTTGATTCTCCGCGTTGCCGAGGTCCGGCAGTGGTTCCCCCTGCTCCAACGCTGGGTCTATATGATTGTTATTTCTGTCAAGGCGGTATTTGGGGCGGCGCTTACGCCGCCGCTTTGACTGCTTCTCGAGGGGACAGCCCTTCGTTGCGTCCTTCCATTCCTCGTCGTCGTTTTCCTTTGGTGTGTCCACCATGTATACGTCATGTGATGAGGTGGACGTCCAGTGCCCTATGGGCAGTGGTTCCTCTTTGTCTCTCGCATCGTCGTCCATACCGTCAATGTTTTCGGAGTCGAAGTCGAGCATGTCGGTTAAGTCATCGATAGTGGCTACTAAGTGGGTGGTGGGTGGGTCGCGAATTTCTTCGTCGTCCGCATCCCAGTCCTGCCGGACATAGTTCGGACAGGATCCTCCTGATATGGAGAGTGACCTTAAGAGTTCAGTATGTCACCAAAGGGCGAGTGCTGAAAATATTCGTGGAGGTAAACTCCATGATTGGCGCCCAATCGGATTTGATGGGAACGGGCGCGGGCGGTTCGGAGTCCGTGGCCGGAGAAGGATCCAGCAGTTTAATGACACGGCTCTTGTGCAAGGTAAGGTCGATGTTTGGCTCAATCGCCGCTGAGGGTAAGTCCTCCGTGGCGGGGTCCATCCACCCGTCCATGGACGGCGCAACTGGCTCCGAATTGAGGGTCGGAGCGGCTGCCAGTGCGATCTCCTGGACACTGTCCGATGGTAGAGCTAAATCGTACTCATCGTGACCGCGTGACGCACAAGGCAGAGGCTCGAATCCGTCGAAGATCAAGTCTCCACGGATATCGGCCATGTAGTTTAAGCTTCCAGACCTGACCTGGTGGCCAGGGGCGTAACTTTCAATCTGTTCCAGATGGCCAAGCGAATTGGCCCGCAATGCAAAGACGCTGAACATGAAGATCTATCCGGGGAGGAAAGTCTCACCCTGGACTGCATCGCTATCGATGACAGTAGGAACCATCAAGCCTAATGGCGATGACACAGAGGAACTCTCAATGAAAGCACCAACGTCGGTGTCAAAACCGGCAGATCTCGGGTAGGGGGTCCTGAACTATGCGTCTAGGCCGGATGGTAACAGGAGGCGGGGGACACAATGTTTTACCCAGGTTCGGGCCCTCTTGATGGAGGTAAAACCCTACGTCCTACTTGATTAATATTGATGATATGGGTAGTACAAGAGTAGATCTACCACGAGATCAGAGAGGCTAAACCCTAGAAGCTAGCCTATGGTATGATTGTTGTTGTAGTTGTTGCTTGTCCTATGGACTAAAACCCTCCGGTTTATATAGACACCGGACAGGGCTAGGGTTACACAGAGTTGGTTACAATGGGAGGAGATCTACATATCCGTATTGCCAAGCATGCCTTCCACGCCAAGGAAAGTCCCATCCGGACACGGGACGAAGTCTTCAATTTTGTATCTTCATAGTCCAAGAGTCCGGCCAAAGGTTATAGTCCGGCTATCCGGACACCCCCTAATCCAGGACTCCCTCACTTAGTGTGCTATCAAACGTCACAACGTAACTAGGTGACTATAAAGATGCTCTACAGGTGTCTCCGATGGTGTTTGTTGAGTTGGCATAGATTGAGATTAGGATTTGTCACTTCGTGTATCGTAGAGGTATATCCGGGCCCTCTCGGTAATGCACACAACTATAAGCCTTGCAATCAATGTGACTAATGAGTTAGTTCCGGGATGTTGCATTACGGAACGAGTAAAGAGACTTGCCGGTAACAAGATTGAACTAGGTATTGAGATACCGACAATCGAATCTCGGGCAAGTAACATACCGATGACAAAGAGAACAACATATGTTCTTATGTGGTTTGACCGATAAAGATCTTCATAGAATATGTGGGAACCAATATGAGCATCCAGGTTCCGCTATTGGTTATTGACCGGAGATGAGTCTCGGTCATGTCTACATAGTTCTCAAACCCATAGGGTCCGCACGCTTAACGTTCGGTGACGATCGGTATTATGTGTTTTGTTGTACCGAAGGTAGTTCGGAGTCCTGGATATGATCACGGACAAGACGAGGAGTCTCGAAATGGTTGAGACATAAAGATCGATATATTGGAAGGCTATGTTTGGACATCGAAATGGTTCCAGGTTAGTTCGGGCATTTACCGGAGTACCGGGTGGGTTACCAGAACCCTTCGGGGAGTGTATAGGCCTTATTGGGCCTTAGTGGTAGAGAGGAGGAGGCGGCCAAAGTGGATGGCACCCCCCTATCCCAATCCAAATTGGGTGGGGGCCGGGTCCCCTTCCTTCCCTCTCTCTCCCCCTTCTTTTCTCTCCTACTCCAACAAGGGGAAGGGGGATCCTACTCCCACCGGGAGTAGGACTCCCCCTTGGGGCGCGCTATAGAGGGCCGGCCCTCCCTCTCCTCCATTCCTTTATATACGGGGGAGGGGGGCACCCCATAGACACAAGTTAATTGTTTAGCCGAGTGCGGTGCCCCCTCCACAGATTTCCACCTCGGTCATATCGTTGTAGTGGTTAGGCTAAGCCCTACGTCAGTAACTTCATTATCACTGTCATCACGCCGTCGTGCTAACGAAACTCTCCCTCGACCTCAGCTGGATCTAGAGTTTGTGGGACGTCACCGAGCTGAATGTGTGCAGATCGCGGAGGTGCCGTACCTTCGGTGCTAGGATCGGTCGGAACGTGAAGACGTACGAGTACATCAACCGTGTTGTCATAATGCTTCTGCTTACTGTCTATGAGGTTACATGGACAACACTCTCCCCTCTCATTGCTATGCATTACCTAGATGGATCTTGCATGTGCGTAGGAATTTTTTTGAAATTACTGCGTTCCCCAATAGTGGCATCCGAGCCAGGTCTATGCGTAGATGTTATATGCATGAGTAGAACACACAGGAGTTGTGGTCGTGGGTATATACATATTGCTTGCCGTCACTAGTTTATTCTTGATTCAGCGGTATTGTTGGATGAAGTGGCTCAGACCGACATTACGCGTATGCTTACGCGAGACTGGTTCTACCGATGTGCTTCGCACCCAGGTGGCTAGTGGGTGTTAGTTTCTCCAACTTTAGTTGAATCGGATTCAATGAACAAGGTTCTTTTTGAATATCAAAAAGCAATCGCTATACCGCATTGTGGTTTTTGTTGCATAGGTAAGAAAAGTTCTTGCTCAGCCCGTAGCAGCTACGTAAAACATGCAACAACAAAGTAGAGGACGTCTAACTTATTTTTGCAGGACATGATGCTAAATTTTATTGTATGAGATGATCATGTTTTGTAATGGAGTTATCGGCAACTGGCAGGAGCCATATGGTAGTCGCTTTATTGTATGAAATGCAATCGCCATGCAATTGCTTTACTTTATCACTAAGCGGTAGCGATAGTCGTAGAAGCAATAGTTGGCAAGACAACAATGATGCTTCGATGGAGATCAAGGTGTCCAGCCGGTGACGATGTTGATCGTGACAGTGCTTTGGAGATGGAGATCAAAGGCACAAGATGATGATGGCCATATCATATCACTTATATTGATTTCATGTGATGTTTATCCTTTATGCATCTTATTTTGCTTAGCTCGGCGGTTGCATTATAAGATGATCTCTCACTAACATTCAAGGTATAAGTGTTCTCCCTGAGTATGCACCATTGCTACAGTTCGTCATGTCGAGACACCACATGATGATCGGGTGTGATAAGCTCTACGTTCACATACAACGGGTGCAAGCCAGTTTTGCATGCGCGGAATACTCGTGTTAAACTTGACGAGCCCAGCATATGTAGATATGGCCTCGAAACACTGAGACCGAAAGGTCGAGCGTGAATCATATAGTTGATATGATCAACATAGTGATGTTCACCAATGAAAACTACTCCATCTCACGTGATGATCGGACATGGTTTAGTTGATTTGGATCACGTGATCACTTGGATGATTAGAGGGATGTCTATCTAAGTGGGAGTTCTTAAGTAATATGATTAATTTAACTTTAATTTATCATGAACTTAGTACCTGATAGTATTTTGCATGTCTATGTTGTTGTAGATAGATGACCCGTGTTGTTGTTCCGTTGAATTTTAATGCGTTCCTAGAGAAAGATAAGTTGAAAGATGATGGTAGAAATTACACGGACTGGGTCCGTAACCTAAGGATTATCCTCATTTCTACACAGAAGAATTACATCCTGGAAGCTCCACTGGGTGACAAACCCACTACAGGAGCAACACCAGATGTTATGAACATCTGGCAGAGCAAAGCTGATGACTACTCGATAGTTCAGTGTGCCATGCTTTACGGCTTAGAACCGGGACTTCAACGATGTTTTGAACATCAAGGAGCATATGAGATGTTCCAGGAGTTGAAATTAATATTTCAAGAAAATGCCCGAATTGATAGATATGAAGTCTCCAATAAGTTCTACAGCTGCAAAATGGAGGAGAATAGTTATGTCAGTGAAGATATGCTCAGAATGTCTGGGTACCACAACCACTTGACTCAGGTGGTTGTTAATCTTCCTGATGATAGTGCTATTAACAGAGTTCTTCAATCACTGCCACCAAGCTACAAGTGCTTCGTGATGAACTATAATATGCAAGGGATGGATAAGACAATTCACGAGCTCTCCGCAATGCTAAAGGCTGCGGAGGTATAAATAAAGAAGGAGCATCAAGTGTTGATGGTCAACAAGACCACCAGTTTCAAGAAAAAAGGTAAAGGGAAGAAGGGGAACTTCAAAAAGAACGGCAAGCAAGTTGCTGCTCAAGTGAAGAAGCCCAAGTCTGGACCTAAGCCTGAGAGTGAGTGCTTCTACTGCAAAAGAAATGGTCACTGGAAGCAGAACTGCCCCAACTATTTGGCGGAGAAGAAGGATGGCAAAGTGAAAGGTATAGTTGATATACATGTTATTGATGTGTACCTTACTAATGCTCGCAGTAGCGCCTAGGTATTTGATAGTGGTTCTGTTGCTAATATTTGCAACTCAAAACAGGGGCAGATTAAGCAAAGATTGGCTAAGGACGAGGTGACGATGCGCGTGGGAAATAGTTCCAAAGTCGATGTGATCGCCGTCGGCATGCTACCTCTGAATCTACATTCGGGATTAGTTTTAGACCTAAATAATTGTTATTTGGTGCCAGTGTTGAGCATGAACATTATATCTGGATCTTGTTTGATGCGAGGCGGTTATTCATTTAAATCAATGAATAATGGTTGTTCTATTTATATAAGTAATATCTTTTATGGTCATGCACCCTTGATGAATGGTCTACTTTTACTAAATCTTGATAGTAGTGATAAACATGTTCATAGTATTGAAGCCAAAATATATAATTTTAATAATGATAGTGCAACTTATTTGTGGCACTGCCGTTTAGGTCATATTGGTGTAAAGCGCATGAAGAAACTCCATGCTGATGGGCTTTTGGAATCACTTGATTATGAATAACTTGATGCTTGTGAACCATGCCTCATGGGCAAGATGACTAGGACTCCATTCTCCAGAACAATGCAGTGAGCAACAAACTTGTTGGAATAATACATACTGATGTATGTGGTCCGATGAGTGTTGATGCTCGCGGCGGGTATCCTTATTTTCTTACCTTCACAGATGATTTGAGAAGATATGGGTATATCTACTTGATGAAACATAAGTCTGAAACATTTGAAAAGTTCAAAGAATTTTAGAGTGAAGTGGAAAATAATCGTAACAAGAAAATAAAGTTTCTACGATCTGATCATGGAGGAGAATATTTGAGTTACGAGTTTGGTCTTAATTTGAATCAATGTGGAATACTTTCGCAACTCATGCCACCTGGAACACCATAGCGTAATGGTGTATCCCAACGTCGTAACTGCACTTTATTAGATATGGTGCGATCTATGATGTCTCTTACTGATTTACCACTATCGTTTTGGGGTTATGCTTTAGAGACGGCTGCATTCACGTTAAATAGGGCACCATCGAAATCCATTGAGATGACACGTTATGAACTATGGTTTGGCAAGAAACCCAAGTTGTCATTTCTTAAAGTTTGGGGCTGCGATGCTTATGTGAAAGAGCTTCAACCTGATAAGCTGGAACCCAAATCAGAGAAATGTGTCTTCATAGGATACCCAAAGGAGACTATTGGGTACACCTTCTATCACAGATCCGAAGGCAAGATATTCGTTGCTAAGAATGGATCGTTTCTAGAGGAGTTTCTCTCGAAAGAAGTGAGTGGGAGCAAAGTAGAACTTGATGAGGTAACTGTACCTGCTCCCTTATTGGAATGTAGTTCATCACATAAATCAGTTCCAGTGATTCCTACACCAGTAAGTGAGGAAGCTAATGATGATGATCATGAAACATCATAGGTCTACCAGAGTAAGATCCGCACCAGAGTGGTATGGTAATCCTGTTCTGGAGGTCATGTTACTTGAGCATGACGAACCTACGAACTATGAGGAAGCGATGATGAGCCCAGATTCCGCAAAATGGCTTGAGGCCATGAAACTGAGATGGTGAGATGGGATCCATGTATGAGAATAGAGTGTGGACTTTGGTTGACTTGCCTGATGATCGGCAAGCCATAGAGAATAAATGGATCTTCAAGAAGAAGACTGACGTTGACGACAATGTTACTGTCTACAAATCTCGACTTGTTGCAAAAGGTTTTCGGCAAGTTCAAGGAGTTGACTATGATGAGACCTTCTCACCAGTAGCGCTGCTTAAGTCCGTCTGAATCATGTTAGCAATTGCCGCATTTTATGATTATGAAATTTGGCAAATGGATGTCAAGACTGCATTCCTTAATGGATATCTTAAAGAAGAGTTGTATATGATGCAACCAGAAGGTTTTGTCGATCCAAAAGGTGCTAACAAAGTGTGCAAGCTCCAATGATCCATTTATGGACTGGTGCAAGCTTCTCGGAGTTGGAATATACACTTTGATAATGCGATCAAAGCATATGGTTTTATACAGACTTTTGGAGAAGTCTGTATTTACAAGAAAGTGAGTGGGAGCTCTGTAGCATTTCTGATATTATATGTGGATGACATATTATTGATTGGAAATGCTACTGAATTTCTGAATAGCGTAAAAGGATACTTGAATAAGAATTTTTCAATGAAATACCTCGGTGAAGATGCTTATATATTAGGCATCAAGATCTATAGAGATAGATCAAGACGCTTAATTGGACTTTAACAAAGCACATACCTTGATAAAGTTTTAAAGAAGTGAAAAATGGATCAAGCAAAGAAAGGGTTCTTGCATGTATTACAAGGTGTGAATTTGAGTCAGACTCAATGCCCGACCATTGCAGAAGATAGAGAGAAAATGAAAGTCATACCCTATGCTTCAGCCATAGGTTCTATCATGTATGCAATGTTGTGTACCATACCTGATGTCTGCCTTGCTATTAGTTTAGCAAGGAGGTACCAAAGTAATCCAGGAGTGGATCACTAGACAGCAGTCAAGAACATCCTGAAATACCTGAAAAAGGACTAAGGATATGTTTCTCATTTATGGAGGTAGCAAAGACCGGTATTATGAGTTTATGTGTTTTCATGTATCGAAGGTAGTTCGGTCTAACATCCCAATTTTCAATTTGGATGTTATACATAGGTCATCATATGCATATCATATTTTATTTGCATTTTCGTTGTGATCCTAGAAATCTTAAGCAACTCAAGGACCCAAGGAGAGAGTTGGAGGTTTCACATATTTTCATATTTGAATTTTTCTCAAATTTGAAAAGAGGATCAATTTGATTTTAATATTTCTCTCTCTAATTATTCACAATAATAAAAATAAATGAGTGAAGATAAAATGACTTCTTAAAAAGAGAGGAATATTGGAGAAAGAATTTTAAAATCAAATTATTATTTTATTTGTATTTTATTTGCTTTTTTATTCGAATTAGAAAAAATATGCATTTTCAGGCAAGAAAAATGTTCACCTTGTCCTAAATATTAGGTTTGGACGGCTAAAATTAATTCTGGTATTTTTAGATTTTTTTTATATTTTATTAGAATTTTTCTTTTGGGCGAAATTTATTTTCTTTCGGGATAGCCCGCTCGCGTCGCCGCCTTCCCCGCGCGCGCTGCCGTGTCCAAGCCGGATTCCGGCAAGGAGTCCGAGCCGCCGCTGCCATCCCCTTGCCCAAGTCGGAGCCGCCCCCCTTTAAAACCGGAGTCACCCCCCTTTAAAACCGGAGCCGTCCCCCTCTCCTCAACCGCCGATGCCGCAGCCCGCCTCCCCATACCGAGCCGTGCCGCCGCCACAGGCCGCTCCTGCCGCGCCACACCACTTCACGCGCCGCCGACGCATCACCTCGCCTTCGAAGCCGCCGGAGCCATTGACCTCGCCGTCGTTCTTTCCGGTTAACTGGTAAAAAAATCGTTCGGTTTTCCTCGGTTTTCTTTCGGTTTATTTTTGGGTTAGGGTTTTTCTCGCTTTTCCCGATCGGTTCTAATTAGCGGACGTTCGTCCTTTAATCCGATGCAGCGAACGTTTTCGTTCTGTAGGGTTCTGTAGTGTAACACCCCGAGACCGATGTGCCAGGTGTCTTCCAATTATTCGCTGTTGTTGCCATGTCATTGCTTGCGTGTCATGCATCTCTTATCATGTCATCATGTGCATTGCATTTGCATATATGTTCGTCTCATGCATCCGAGCATCTTCCTCGTTGTCCGTTTTGCAATCCGGCGCTCCAATGTCACCCGGTGTCCCTTTCTACCTCTTTTCGTGTGCGGTTGCTAAACGTTTTTGGATTGGACTGAGATTGGTCATGCGGCCTTGGTTTTCTACCGGTAGACTGCCTCTCAAGTTTCGTGCCATTTGGACTTCGTTTGATACTCCAACGGTTAACCGAGGGACCGAAAAGGCCTCGTGTGTGTTGCAGCCCAACACCCTTCTAAAGTGGCCCAAAACCCACCTAAGACCTCTCCATCATCTAGAACATTCGATCATGATCGCGTGGACGTAAACCGCACCTCATTTGGAGCTTCCTAGCTCCCTCTACCTATAAATATGTGTTCCTCTCCAAAAATTCACGGATGAAACCCTAACTTCGTCCTCCACGCGCCGCCGGACAAAAACTCCCCACCGCGCCGGACATGTCCGCCGCCCGCAGCCACCTCACACCGGCCAATGACGAGCTGACACGTCATCACCACCGCCCCCGCGCCCAATGAGGGGCCGCCACCTGTCGCCGCTGCCGACCCCGCGCCGCCGGGCCTGAGACGCCCAGATCCGGCCCGCCCGGCCCGGATCCACCGCGCCGCCCTCCCGACCGAGCCGCGCCGTCCGTCCCACCGTCTTCTCCGCTTCCGGCCGCCGGAGTTGCTCCGTGCCACCGCAGCGCGCCCTCGC
>NC_041392.1:414413243-414421336 GCF_002162155.2 Triticum dicoccoides
GAAGCTCCGCCTCCCACCGGATCTACGCCGCCGCGCGCCCTTCCCTGGGCCGCCGCCTCTCCCTCGCCGCCGCCTTCACCGCCGGTAGCAGCGCGCCGCTGCCAGTCGTCGCTCGCCGCCGGCCGCCCTACCGTCGTCGCTCGCCGCCAGACGCCCTAGTGTCGTCGCCGCCCCGGATCCGCACGGCCGCGCCTCCCTGCGCGCCGTGCTCCGCCGCCAATCGCCACCACCACCGCGCCTCCCCTGCCTCGCTGGAGAAGTTCGCACCTCGCCGGAGTTCGTTAACTCGCCGGAGAAGAATGTGGATGAGATCCACCACTACGCCGATCTAAACGCCTCCGTCCAGATCCGGATCCCTCCATCCCGCACGTCTCCGTCCCGGGTTGACTTTCCACAAGAGGTCGAAATTCTTTTAAGTCCCCAGATTCCAGTATTTTTATGCATTTTCATCGCATCATAACTCCCTCATCGTATCTCCGATTTGTGCGTGTAGCATATTAAAATGTTCGCCTCGAGGAGTATATCGTTTCATCTCATTGCATCATTTTCATTTGAGCTTATCTTGATGCCCGAAATGTCGTTGGAAGAGGGCTATGTAAGGAATTTGTCAGATCTGTTTCAACAAATGGCATTTTGTCATTTTTGCCATGATTTATGTGTGCATGCTATGATCCTGAGCTCTACATGTGTTTTGTAGAATGCCATGCCATCTTTACAGGGGTGTATGACATGTATTTTTGTGATCTTTGTGGTGACTAGCACAAACATGCAAAGTAGCTTACTCCTTGATGCTGATTTCAGGGACTTAGAATTTCACTAAGTCCTTGTCCTGTTTTTGTCTTTATGCCATATGTTCATGTTGTTTCCTAGTGATCCCTGCCTCTTTTGAGGATGATCAGTAAGGATGTTTTGTTAACATTGTGGTGCTCTGTCCATCCATGTCTTTGTTTGCATTTATGGAGCACCCTAGCTTGAGTCAATCGAGCTCTACTTTTTCTATAAAATGTTCCTAGCAGATTGTTAACATGTTTACCAATTTAGCCGAGCTTATTGTTGTTGATCCGTGCATGCTATGATGTTGTTCTTGCCATGTCTAACTTCTATGCCATGTCTTCTTGATGGGTGTATGCTTAGATTGTCATGCCATGCTCTGTACTGAGTGCATCAAGCTCGTAAACATGCCTAGTTGCTAATCTGTTATGCATGCTCCAGTTTTTCTCTAAGTCTGAATCTGTTTATGTTTTTGCCATGTTCACATGCTCTCAATTGTATTTTCTGATCCCTTTTGGCTCAAGGTCACTAAGGGACTTTTGTTATATGCTTAGAGTTGCTTCATTCCATGCCTTGCTTTGCCATGATATGTTCCTGTAGCATATAGTTATCGTTCTCTAAAATTTGCTTACTGATGATAAATTCCTGATATGCTGTTAATTTCACTAAGTCTGTAACCTGTTATCATTTGCACTTTTGGCATGCTTGTTTGAACCTGTTATTGAGTGATTTAGCGGTAGCTTAGTGTTCGTCTTTTGTTAACCTTCTTGAGTGGATCCCTGCCATGTATTTTGTTGCCATGTTTGAGTGCTGTAGCATATTTATCTTGATGCATTTAGATGGCTACTTGCTGTTTATCGCAGATCGGTGCCATATTTGTTTTGCTTGCCATTTCCAAACTGTGCATCCGATTTCAGTGATCTTTATATCGATTTCGACCGAAATCACCTCCCCTTTCCAGTGGAACTCTTAGATTTCCAAGTTGAGGCCAGGTTCAATCATTCCTTTTCAAATCATGCATATGCATCGCATACCGCATCCCGCATATCATACCATGTTCATGTGTTGGTTGTTTACTATGTTGTGTGCTTCTTTCCAGTGTTGCTTCTTCGGGTTGGTTCCGATAACTTAGCGTTTGTGAGGACTCGTTCGACTACATCCGTTTGTCTTCTTCATGGACTCATTCTTCTTCCTTGCAGGATTTTAGGCAAGATGACCATACCCTCGAAATCACATCTATCTTTGCTTCCTAGGTGCTCACTCTTTTGCTATGCCTATGCTGCGATACCTACCACTTGCTATATTATGCCTCCCATATTGTTATGCCAAGCCTCTAACCCACCTTGTCCTAGCAAACCGTTGTTTGGCTATGTTACCGCTTTGCTCAGCCCCTCTTATAGCGTTGTTTAGTTGCAGGTGAAGATTGGAGTTTGTTCCATGTGTGAAACATGGATATTGTGGGATATCACAATATCTCTTATATTATTAATGCATCTATATACTTGGTAAAGGGTGGAAGGCTCGACCTTATGCCTGGTGTTTTGTTCCACTCTTGCCGCCCTAGTTTCCGTCATATCGGTGCCATGTTCCCGGATCTTGCGTTCCTTACACGGTTGGGTTATAATGGGAACCCCTTGACAATTCGCCTTGAATAATAATCCTCCAGCAACGCCCAACATTGGTTTTACCATTCACCACCTAGCCTCTTTTTCCCTTGGGTTAGGCCAGCCCAAGGGTCATCTTTATTTTTAACCCCCCCCGGGCCAGTGCTTGTCTAAGTGTTGGTCCAACCGAGCGATGTCCGGAGCTACCAGGGGCAACTCTGGGCTGGCCCACCCGACGTCTTTCTCATTCGGTGTGCCCTAAGAACGAGATATGTGCAGCTCCTATCGGGATTTGTCGGCACATCTGGGTGGTCTTACTGGACTTGTTTTACCATTGTCGAGGATGTCTTGTAACCGAGATGCCGAGTCTGATCGGATTGTCTTGGGAGAAGGAATATCCTTCGTTAACCGTGAGAGCTTGTGATGGGCTAAGTTGGGACACCCCTACAGGGATTTGAACTTTCCAAAGCCGTGCCCGCGGTTATGGGCATATGGGAATTTGTTAATGTACGGTTGTAGAAAACCTAAAGTTGACCTTAATTAAAATACATCAACCGCGTGTCTAACCATGATGGTCTCTTCTCGGCGGAGTCCGGGAAGTGAACACGGTGTTGCAGTTATGCTTGACGTAGGTTGTTTTAGGATCACTTCTTGATCATAGTTTCTCGACCGTGCTTTTGCCTTCTCTTCTCGCTCTCTTTTGCGTAAGTTAGCCACCATATATGCTAGTCACTTGCTGCAGCTCCACCTCATACCTTTTACCCTACCTATAAGCTTAAATAGTCTTGATCGCGAGGGTGTGAGATTGCTGAGTCCCCATGACTCACAGACACTTCCAAAACCAGTTTGTAGGTGCCGATGTTATCGAGCAGGTGATGCAACCAACCTCAAGGAGGAGCTCGATGAAGATCTTGTCCGTTGTGTTGTTTTGTTCCAGTTGATCAGTAGTGGAGCCTAGTTGGGACGATCGGGGATCTGTGTAGCTTTTGGGGTAATCTTCTTTTATTTTGGGTTCCATAGTCGAACCTTGATTGTATCTGGATGATGTAATGCTTTATTCATGTAATTGTGTGAAGTGGCGATTGTAAGCCAACTATGTATCTCTTTCCCTTATGTATTACATGGGTTGTGTGAAGATTACCTCACTTGCGACATTGCTTTCAATGCGGTTATGCCTCTAAGTTGTGCTTCGACACGTGGGAGATATAGCCGCATCGAGGGCATGACAAGTTGGTATCAGAGCCATCCCCGACCTTAGGAGCCCCCTGCTTGATCGAATCATTGTCGTTGTTGAGTCTAGAATTTTTTTTTGAGTAATTTAGGATTATATATAACGGAGAGTTAGGAATTCTTTTTACTCCCCAGTCCCTTCATCGCTCTGGTGAGGCATCCTGACGTAGAGTTTTGACTCTTCTCTTCTCAATTTTCACTAAAAAAAATTTAGGATCACGCGGGTATCTTGGAGTCGTTCCGATGGTTTTGTGACGAGAACATTGTTCTTGGTGCCTCCTGACATCTAGGGGTTGTGGCAGTGTCCCGGGGAGTTGAGCTCCGAGGTGTTGTCGTCACAATTTTATCGTTGTAGTTCTGGAATACCTGAGTTCGCCGACATCGGAAATCTCTTTTATGCAGTTGTTGGTGAGATAACCTCGACGCCACCCAGTACTAGGGCGGGAGTTCGGGAGTATTGCCATAACTCGTATAACGAATGCTTTTCGAAGGTTGAGGTAAACGATTTCCGAAGGTTTCTTGGTTATGTGTTGAAGGATGGATACAGCTGGATGTAGGATTCGTTAGTTTTGGGTGAGATATTATGCTTCCCCTATATCCCCAACACCTGATTGCATAACTGGAAAATTTTGGGAGTTTATAAGTGGGAATTCAAATAGCTCTTAGGATATCTTTCCGACAGATGTATGATATGAAATTGGGGTTCAACGTGTAGTGGTCCGCCTATCCACGGTTGGTTTTACAGTGGTCTCGTTGTGTCTTAAAGAGTCGTTGGCTATACCGACTCGGGGACGCTTCGTATGTCATGTGCACTGCCTTGTACATGATGGTGTTGTATGATCGAGCCTGTGTAGGCCCCACCACGAAAACTTCGGACGAAATCTCTATCATATGTTTGTTCCGGCTTATTCTGCAAGCCAATCCTTTGTTTGTTTTGAGTTGTGGTATTCGACTTGCTTCGAAGTTAAATGTTGATTCCATACCTTCTCTAAACGGTGTTCTCATACTCCGATGTGAACACCAATCCTTCTTGATAATCGAGATTGTCATGTCAATCCTTTTCACAGGCGTGTTTCTCTTCAAGTGGATCCAATCATTTCAACGTCAGTAAGATCAGGTACCAGCTCTTCTCAACGGTGTTTGTTTCATCCGTCTCCAAGTTGCCTTTGTTTTTCCCGCCCACCCACCCTTTTTCTTCAAGGACTCAGATTTATCAGTCAAGTATCCTTTTATTGATGGAAAGTCTCTTCATTCTTTTCTTTCAATGTCCTTACCCGGTGATTCTCATGAAGATCCTAACGGAACCTCAAGTTTATCATTCTTCATTTTTTTCCTTCTCCGGTGGATTCAATTCAAGCTTTGGTATTGAGCATAGTATTTTCTTTTTGCCCAATGCTTTTCTTATACCGGTGCACCTCATAATCATTCCCCGCTTGCTATTCAATTGTTCCGGAGTGCTCAAGATATCTCGGAGATTCATGTTTCCACTCTATTTTCGTTCCAGCTCTTTCGAGGATGTTATCTCATTCTAGCCATTTAAATTCAACCGGTGCAACCTCCCTTTTAAATCTTTTCAATGGTGTATCTTTTGAGTGGGCCCTAACCCACATGTCTTTTCCCAGGATCTTACCTGACTCTTCTTATTTTCCCGGAGCTATCCTCAAATTTCTTTTCGAAGTTTGACGTAAGAATGAATTATCATCTGTCGTATGTATTTTCTCCATGATCTTTCAAATTCTTTTCATCGTTGGCTCAACCTCTTCGCGTTTGATTCTTACAGAGTGCCTAAACAATTCATGGTGGTGTTTCTCATCGTCACTCTCTGCATTTGAAGACCGAAGAAGATTTTCCCCCTAAATCTTACTCCTTTCTCTTCAAGATTCATGGCTTTAGCTTCGTGCCATCCTCTCATAATTGGTTTTGATTATGGGAATTCTTTTCACCCACCTGGAGCATTTCACGAGTTGTTTCCATATATTTCCTCCGAAGGTCATCTTTTCAAATATTATTCATTCTCAGCTTTCTGCTATCATTATCCAAATCTTACCGGTGCATCATTCAAGTATTCTATAATTAGCTCGTGATCTCGTCGTGCTCATGGATCTAAATTCACTCAAGTATCTTCGTCTCATCTTCTAATTATTTCCGGTGATTTGTACTTTTGCTTTTTCCTTGAACAATTCTTACGGTGGTTTGCCCAAGATTATATTCCATGGTTATCTTATCAATTTATTCGTCGTTTCAATCTACCGGTGGTTCGTTGAAGACCTTCCTCAAGTTTGCGCTATATCTATATTAATTCTTTCAACGAGAATAAGTAGTTTGCCAAATCCGTGGCTTGTCATCAATCTAAATTGGTGAAGAATGTGCACAACGTAATTCTTATTCTTTGTTTCATCAAGTGAATTCAATTCCTTATTCAGGAGGTTCTTCAAATTCTTGATCTCATTTGTTCTTCTTTTTTTTCCGGAGTTCCAGTTTTCCGCTTTATCTCATCACGAAGTTCCATCTTAAATCATTACAAGGTTTCACCTTGTGTTTTCAACTTCTCTTTCTTGTCGTTATTCTTTGTTACCGGAGTTCTTCATGGAGGCCCATCATGGTGGTTCATCAAAGGATATATTTCCTTCTCGAAGTGTTCATCAAGATTCGTTTCAAAGGAGTTCAAGTTTCTTCATCTTGCATTCCGAAGTACTATTCCTTCTACCTTATCTTTTGAGGTGGTATTATGTCATTGACAATTTCTTTCGTGTTTCATGATTCGCAAGTTGTCAGAAATGAGATATTTTAAATCCATCAATCTCGTCATTGGAGTCATCTGGGCTATATTTCACCTAAAGCTTTCCCTAAGGATTGTTGCTATTAATGGTGATAATATATGATCCAAGTTCTTCATTTATCCTCCCGTGAAACATTTTCTTGTCTCCTTGTTCATATCAATCCAATTATTTTTCCCGTGAGTGGCAGAATGTCACCTCATAATTTGAGATGTATTCCATAAGCCCACATCAAGCTTATTCTTTTCGTTGTTGGTTTTCCAACAACTCCGTTCGACCCTTCTCATAAGGAAGCCTTTTCAAGCTCTGTTATGGCAGAAGTTGGCATTGTCTTCTCCATTCTTTTCTTTCAATTATCTATCTTCTATTTCTTTCTTCCGGAGGCCTTTTGATGTTGCTCTTTTCAATCATCATCTCGAATTGTGAAGATCATGTTCTTTTCGTGCTTATCCATTTAACCGGAGTGTTGTGCCTTCTGCTAAAGTTCTTTTCACCTTATCAAGCTTCATGTCACTTTTCAACCGGAGTTCTGCCCGAGGTTATTCTTGTTTGATCTTTGTTTATCTCAACCAGAGTGTTTTCAATTCCTTCTTGTCCTTTGCACTCGTCATTCTTACCTTTGCAATCTCAAGGTTTCCGTAATGTTCCTTGTTCCTCTTTTTCCAACGGAGTGTTTTCAACTTTGTTTATCTCTGTTGCATTCTTTTCTCGAAATGGTTTAACCTTTTCAAGGTTCGTGGTTTCACTCGTTTGTCATAGAAGCAACTTAGTTTTACCTCTTCTATTTCTCTTTCGTTTTCCCTCCGGTGCCATTCTAGATCTCGGGACGAGATCCTCTCGTAGTGGTGGAGTGTTGTAACGCCCCGAGACCGATGTGCCAGGTGTCTTCTAGTTATTCGCTGTTGTTGCCATGTCATTGCTTGCGTGTCATGCATCTCTTATCATGTCATCACATGCATTGCATTTGCATACATGTTCATCTCATGCATCCGAGCATTTTCCCCGTTGTCCGTTTTGCAATCCGGCGCTCCTATGTCACCCGGTGTCCCTTTCTACCTCTTTTCGTGTGCGGGTGTTAAACGTTTTTGGATTGGACCGAGATTTGTCATCTGGCCTTGGTTTACTACCGGTAGACCGCCTGTCAAGTTTCGTGCCATTTGGACTTCGTTTGATACTTTAACGGTTAACCGAGGGACCGAAAAGGTCTCGTGTGTGTTACAGCCCAACACCCTTCCAAACTGGCCCAAATCCCACCTAAGACCTCTCCATCATCTAGAGCATTCGATCACGATTGTGTGGCCGCAAACCGGACCTCATTTGGAGCTTCCTAGCTCCCTCTACCTATAAATATGTGTTCCTCTCCCAAAATTCGCGGATAAAACCCTAATTTTGTCCTCCTCGCGCCGCCGGACAAAAACTCCCCACCGCGCCGGACATGTCCGCCGCCCGCAGCCACCTCACACCGGCCAATGACGAGCTGACACATCATCGCCGCCGCCCCCGCGCCCAATGAGGGGCCGCCACCTGTCGTCGCCGCCGTCCCCGCGCCACCGGGCCCGAGACGCCTAGATCCGGCCCGCCCGGCCCGGATCCGCCGCGCCGCTCTCCCGACCGAGCCGCGCCATCCGCCCCACTATCTTCCCCGCTTCCGGCCGTCGGAGTTGCGCCGCGCCACCGTAGCGCGCCCTCGCGCCGCTCGCCGTCCGCCCCG
>NC_041392.1:414421847-414424357 GCF_002162155.2 Triticum dicoccoides
CTGCTCCGAAGCTCCGCCGCCCGCCGGATCTACGCCGCCATGCACCCTTCCCCGCGTCGTCGCCTCTTCCTCGCCACCGCCGGCAGCCGTGCGCCGCCGCCCGTCATCGCTCACCGCCGGCCGCCCTAGCGTCGTCGCTCACCGCCGGTCGCCCTAGCGTCGTCACTGCCCCGGATCCACACGGCCGCGCCGCCCTGCGCGCCGTGCTCCGCCGCCAATCGCCGCCACCACCGCGCCTCCCCTTCCTCGCCGGAGAAGTTCGCACCTCGCCGGAGTTCGTTGCCTCGCCGGAGAAGAAGGTGGATGAGATCCACCAGTACGCCGATCCAAATGCCTCTGTCCAGATCCGGATCCCTCCGTCCCGCACGTCTCCGTCCCGGGTTGACTTTCCACAAGAGGTCGAAATTCTTCTAAGTCCCCAGATTCCAGTATTTTTATGCATTTTCATCGCATCATAACTCCCTCATCGTAGCTCCGATTCGTGCGTGTAGCATATCAAAATGTTCGTCTCGACGAGTACATCATTTCATCTCACTGCATCATTTTCATTTGAGCTCATCTTGGTGCCGAAATGTCGTTGGAAGAGGCCTATATGAGGAATTTGTTAGATCTGTTTCAGCAAATGGCATTTTTTCATTTTTGCCATGATTTATGTGTGCATGCTATGATCCTGAGCTCTACATGTGTTTTGTAGAATGTCATGCCATCTTTACAGGGGTGTATGACATGTATTTTTGTGATCTTTGTGGTGACTAGCACAAACATGCAAATTAGCTTACACGTTGATGCTGATTTCAGGGACTTAGAATTTCACTAAGTCCTTGTCCTGTTTTTGTCTTTATGCCATATGTTCCTGTTGTTTCCTAGTGATCCGTGCCTCTTTTGAGGATGATCAGTCAGGATGTTTTGTTAACATTGTGGTGCTCTGCCCATCCATGTCTTTGTTTGCATTTATGGAGCACACTAGATTGAGTCAATCGAGCTCTACTTTTGCTATAAAAAGTTCCTGGCAGATTGTTAACATGTTTAGCAATTTTGCCAAGCTTGTTGTTGTTGATCCGTGCATGCTATGATGTTGTTCTTGCCATGTCTAACTTCTATGCCATGTCTTCTTGATGGTTGTATGCTTAGATTGTCATGCCATGCTCTGTAGTGAGTGCATCGAGCTCGTAAACATGCCTACTTGCTAATCTGTTTTGCATGCTCCAGTTTTTCTCTAAGTCTGAATATGTTTATGTTTTTGCCATGTTCACATGTTTGCAATTGTATTTTCTGATCAATTTTGGCTCAAGGTCACTAAGGGACTTTTGTTATATGTTTAGAGTACATGCCATGCCTTGCTTTGCCATGATATGTTCCTGTAGCATATAGTTATCGTGCTCTAAACATTGATTCCTGATGATAAATTCCTGACATGCTGTTAATTTCACTAAGTCTGTAACCTGTTATCATTTGCACTTTTGCCATGCTTGTTTGAACCTGTTATTGAGTGATTTAGCCATAGCTCAGTGTTCGTCTTTTGTTAAGCTTCTTGAGTGGATCCCTGTCATGTATTTTGTTGCCATGTTTGAGTGCTGTAGCATATTTATCTTGATGCATTTAGATGGCTACTTGCTGTTTATCGCAGACCGGTGCCATATTTGTTTTGCTTGCCATTTCCAAACCGTGCATCCGATTCCGGTGTTCTTTATATCGATTTCGACCGAAATCACCTCCCCTTTCCAGTGGCACTCTTGGATTTCCAAGTTGAGGCCAGGTTCAATCATTCCTTTCCAAATCATGCATATGCATCGCATACCGCATCCCGCATATCATACCATGTCCACGTGTTGGTTGTTTACTATGTTGTGTGCTTCTTTCCGGTGTTGCTTCTTCGGGTTGGTTCCGATAATGTCGCGTTTGTGAGGACCCGTTCGACTATGTACGTTTGTCTTCTTCATGGACTCGTTCTTCTTCCTTGCGGGATTTCAGGCAAGATGACCATACCCTCGAAATCACTTCTATCTTTGCTTGCTAGATGCTCGCTCTTTTGCTATGCCTATGCTGCGATACCTACCACTTGCTATATTATGCATCTCATATTGTTAAGCCAAGCCTCTAACCCACCTTGTCCTAGCAAACCGTTGTTTGGCTATGTTACCGCTTTGCTCAGCCCCTCTTATAGCGTTGCTTAGTTGCAGCTGAAGATTGGAGTTTGTTCCATGTGTGAAACATGGATATGTTGGGATATCACAATATCTCTTATATTATTAATGCATCTATATACTTGGTAAAGGGTGAAAGGCTCGGCCTTATGCCTAGTGTTTTGTTCCACTCTTGCCGCCCTAGTTTCCGTCATATCGGTGTTATGTTCCCGGATTTTGCGTTCCTTACATGGTTGGGTTATAATGGGAACCCCTTGACAGTTCGCCTTGAATAAAACTCCTCTAGCAAGGACCAACATTGGTTTTACCATTCGCCACCTAGCCTCTTTTTCCCTTGGGTTAGGCCAGCCCAAGGGTCATCTTTAT
>NC_041392.1:414424550-414435009 GCF_002162155.2 Triticum dicoccoides
CTAAGTGTTGGTCCAACCGAGCGATGTCCGGAGCTACTAGGGGCAATTCTGGGCTGGCCCACCCGACATCTTGCTCATCTGGTGTGCCCTGAGAACGAGCTATGTGCAGCTCCTATCGGGATTTTTCGGCACATCTGGGTGGTCTTGCTGGACTTGTTTTACCATTGTCGAGGATGTCTTGTAACCGGGATGCCGAGTCTGATCGGATTGTCTTGGGAGAAGGAATATCCTTCGTTGACCATGGGAGCTTGTGATGGGCTAAGTTGGGACACCCCTGCAGGGATTTGAACTTTCGAAAGCCGTGCCTGCGGTTATTGGCAGATGGGAAATTTTTAATGTCTGGTTGTAGAAAACCTGAAGTTGACCTTCATTAAAATACATCAACCGCGTGTGTAACCGTGATGGTCTCTTCTCGGCGGAGTCCGGGAAGTGAACACGGTGTTGAAGTTATGCTTGACGTAGGTTCTTTTAGGATCACTTCTTTATCATAGTTTGTCGACCGTGCTTTTTCCTTCTCTTCTCGCTCTCTTTTGCGTATGTTAGCCACCATATATGCTAGTCACTTGCTGCAGCTCCACCTCATACCTTTTACCCTACCTATAAGCTTAAATAGTCTTGATCGCGAGGGTGTGAGATTGCTGAGTCCCCGTGACTCACAGATACTTCCAAAACCAGTTTGCAGGTGCCGATGTTATCGAGCAGGTGACGCAACCAAGCTCAAGGAGGAGCTTGATGAAGATCTTGTCCATTGTGTTGTTTTGTTCCAGTTGATCAGTAGTGTAGCCCGGTTGGGACGATCGGGGATCTGTGTAGCTTTTGGGGTAGTCTTCTTTAATTTTGGGTTACATAGTTGGAACTTGATTGTATCTGGATGATGTAATGCTTTATTCATGTAATTGTGTGAAGTGGTGATTGTAAGCCAACTATGTATCTCTTTCCCTTATGTATTACATGGGTTGTGTGAAGATTACCTCACTTGCGACATTGCTTTCAATGCGGTTATGCCTCTAAGTCGTGCTTCGACACGTGGGAGATATAGCCGCATCGAGGGCGTGACATGTAGTGAATGTTCGTTCGTTAGATTTTTCTCTTTATTTTATTTTTCGGCCAGGGACCTATCCACGAATACTTTTATCACAGTTTAGTCCCTGAACTTCAAAACCCCGCTACCTTTTGGTGGTTCGTCCAATTCCAGTGAAACCAATGCCAAAATCTTCGTCTTGTTCCCCTATTTCCATATAATCAACTTGAACATGGTTTTGACAAATTAAAATTTGGTTTCAAGCAGATTTGAATTCGAATTTATTTTGATCGCAGTTTGAGTTTCGTAGCTCCGATTTGATTGATTCTTTTTGCAAATCAAAGCTCTTCAGTTGAACTTTCAGTTTGGATCTTTTCTCTTGAGTTTTACCCTTGCATATTAAGCTTGAGTGCTTATGTATGCTATTTTTTGTTCACGATAGAGTTTCTGGAGTGCGAGGTTTGCTACTACGAGTCACTAGGGTTTTCAGATAGTCGGTAAGGCAAGTAACACTTTGATCATACCCTTTATTACCCAGTTTTTATGTGTTAGTTTCAATCCTCAAACATTGCATGAGTAGGGTCTGTTTAACATGTGGGTATTGGGAAGTAGTTGATTAGGTAGAATCTATTGTCCTTTGGTCAAACCCTGGGAGTTGCTACATTATGCTTATACTACTATGCTATGCTCATACACGTGGTTTGGTTTTGAGAGAATTCATGACAGATGTGAGAGATTATTGTTAACGAAAGTTTAACTTAAGGTGGCTACTTTAATACACATCTGGATGGATTGATTTGTGGGCACCTGGGAATCTAGTGTTGTCCAAGGAGAATCCCGGGGTATCCATGTGATTTTTCCTACGGTTTGCCACCCAAGCACAAAGGGATCATTATGTTGTTCATGCTAGAAACTTCCGTGTGCAGCCACAAGCCAATATGGGCTCTGGCATAGTTGAGTAAGTTGTGGGAATCCTTTCCATGATGGGCTAGCAGATGTAGGGGGTTGTAGGTGTACCGGCCTATCTATTGGTTAAGGGGACCTCTTCGGAAAGACTGTGTCTCGGTCATCTGTTTCTCAAACATCATGCAGTGCGAGAAATTCAATGGAGGAGATCGAGTCTTGTGGGGAAAAGTGCACAAACCTCTACAGAGTGTACAAACTAATCATGATTAGTCGTGTCCCCGGTTATGGACATCTTGAGTATCTGGTGCTTGAATTACTATGTTGATCTCAACACTTTACTTATTAAATTGTGGGGTTATTGTTTATTAATTTGGGATTGAGATGGGGTTACCATTCTCAATAGTTTTAAACCAAATTTGAAGTTAAATAAAACATATTCCTTTGTTGTAGAGAAAAACTGGCTTTATGCAAAATGATAACCATAGAGCCTCCACCAACCATATATGCATATAGTTATAGCTGTTACTAGTTCATTGCTCTATAGTGTTATCTTGCCAGCATATTCTATGTGCTGACCTACTCAGACTACAATGTATTATGTTGCAGAGTTTTCAGACAAAGAGTAAGGTGCGCTAGGTCATCTTCGTGCACTTAGCTATGCCGTTGGAGTTGATGTATTCATTTACCCTCGAAGCTTCCGCAGTTGTCTTATTTAGATGGTCTGCAGCCATATTATTGTAATAAGTACTCTCTTTGAGATATTCGATGTAATAAGTGTGTGATTGCACTCTGTTATAAATCCCGGAGTACTGTGGGTGTCAGCATTACCGATCCAGGGATGACACTTATGCACAGAGATTTGACCGTTTAAGGTCGGATCGTTACAAGATGGTATCAGAGCACACGCTCACTGTAGGATGCGACCACTAAGATGAGCCATATGACACTCTTCTCTACTCATTTCTGACTCCTCTCCATTTTCTAATCTATAGATGGTGGGCCTAAGGAACAAGTTTGCTCAACTGGATGACGACACCACATTCGGATGACACTTGAAGGAGGCCACTAAGTACCTAAGCATCGGAATACCAAGCTTCACGGGGACCTACACCGGCACTCTACATGAAGAAGATCGCTGGAGAATTTGAGTACATGTTCTAGGAAGGGCATTCACACCGGTTACTGAGCCCATAGAGTTTTCTTTTGATGCACCAACCTGGAGTCTAGGAAAGAGCATGGCAGCCCACATCGCCACGGGGCGCATCGGTGAAGTATACCACAAGGATCTTAAGAACACCATCTACCAGATATCTGGACGCCGAGATGGTCAATGGGAGATGATTTGCACCAGGAAGGACAAGTACATTGCATCCTACATCCAGGAGTTGAACCAGCACATCCGTCGTCAGGAGAACCAGATGTGCGCCAGCATAATAGACCTGAAGAAAGTGATGACCCGGAACATGGAACTAGAAGAGGAACTCAAGTCTACATGTGATGGATACGGAGAGGAAATTGCAGTACTACTGGAGAAGAATGAAGACCTGAAGAAGAAGCTAGGAATATTCTTGGGAGATCCCGCCTTGGGGAGGACAACCACCCAGAAGACTACATCATCATCGACGACACCGATTCCGACCCCGATAGTGATGATGATTATGAAGACGAAGCTGGAGGAGATATCATGGAGTCTTCCTCCGATCAAAATTTCTAGTCGACCACCATATTATCAGTAGTATTTCCCCCATGTATATAGAAATAGTCCGAGCATTTTGTAACTGTAGGTTAGATCGATCGTATGACCTTGTTTGAATTGAGTGGTGTGAAAT
This sequence comes from Triticum dicoccoides, assembly GCF_002162155.2. Classification (NCBI taxonomy): domain Eukaryota; kingdom Viridiplantae; phylum Streptophyta; class Magnoliopsida; order Poales; family Poaceae; genus Triticum; species Triticum dicoccoides. The sequence continues at coordinate 414,428,307 of NC_041392.1, forward strand.
GAATGTGTTTGTCTCATGTGCATATGGGTAGTGATCTCTCTTTAGTCCCCACTCTGTTCTATTCTCACCCCACTAAACCTATCAGATGCCTCCGAGACGTGACCCCGGAGTTGTCTTCCCACTGGAGCTCGCCCAGTTGATCCAACAACAAAATGCCTTGATGCAGTTGCTAGTCCAGAACCAAGGCAACAACAACAACAACAACCCACCGCCACCACATCCAGTGGACAACTTAGCCCGTTTTCTGAGGTTGAATCCGCCGGTGTTTTCAAGTAGCACCGAGCTGATTGTTGCTGATGACTGGCTCCGCAGGATTGGAAGGGAGCTGACCACCACGGGTTGCACAGATGTTGAGAAGGTGTGTTTTGCCTCACATCAATTGGATGGAGCCGCAGCCTCATGGTGGGAGAATTACACAGCCACTTTCCCCATAGCCAATGTCACATGGGATCAGTTCCAACAAGCTTTCCACACAGCCCATGTCTCAACCGGAGCTATGAGCATGAAGAAGCCTGAGTTTCGCAACTTAGGCCAGGGAAATCATACTCTGGGGCAGTACGTGGATGAGTTCAGTAAATTAGCTCGTTATGCCCCAGATGATGTGCCCACAGATGCCACAAAACAGGAGAAGTTTATGGAAGGGCTGAATGATGAGCTGACTATGCAGTTGATGGTTGCAACATTCACCAACTACCAGGAGTTGGTAGATGATACGTCTCCAACGTATCTATAATTTTTGATTGTTCCATGCTAGTATATTATCTATTTTAGATGTTTAATGGGATTTAAACACTTTTATATTATTTTTGGGACTAACCTACTAACCCAAGGCCCAGTGCAAATTGATGTTTTTTGCCTATTTTAGTGTTTCGCAGAAAAGCAATATCAAACGGAATCCAAACAGAATGAAACCTTCGGGAGAGTTATTTTTGGAACAAACGTGATCCAGGGGACTTGGAGTAGACATCAAGAAAGAAGTGAGGCAGCCACGAGGCAGGGAGGCGCGCCCCACCCTCGTGGGCCCCTCACAGCTCCACCGACCTACTTCTTCCTCCTATATATATCCATATACCCCGAAAACATCAAGGAGCACCACGAAACCCTATTTCCACCGCTGCAACCTTCTATACCCAAGAGATCCCATCTTGGGGCCTTTTCCGGAGCTCCGCCGGAGGGGGAATCGATCACGGAGGGCTTCTACATCAACACTATAGCCTCTCTGATGATGTGTGAGTAGTTTACCACAGAACTTCGGGTCCATAGTTATTAGCTAGATGACTTCTTCTTCTCTCTCTTTGGATCTCAATACAAAGTTCTCCTCGATCTTCTAGGAGATCTATTTGATTTAATTGTTTTTGTGGTGTGTTTGTCGAGATCGATGAATTGTGGGTTTATGATCAAGTTTATCTATGAACAATATTTGATTCTTCTCTGAAATCTTTTATGTATGATTGGTTATCTTTGCAAGTGTCTTCAAATTATCAGTTTCCTTTGGCCTACTAGATTGATCTTTCTTGCAATGGGAGAAGTGATTAGCTTTGGGTTCAATCTTGCGGTGTCCTTTCCTAGTGACAGCAGGGGCAGCAAGGCACATATTGTATTGTTGCCATCGAGGATAAAAAGATGGGGTTTATATTATATTCCTTTAGTTTATCCCTCTACATCATGTCATCTTGCCTAATGCGTTACTCTGTTCTTATGAACTTAATACTCTAGATGCATGCTGGATAGCGGCCGATGTGTAGAGTAATAGTAGTAGATGCAGAATCGTTTCGGTCTACTTGTCGCGGACGTGATGCCTATATACATGATCATGCCTAGATATTCTCATAACTATGCACTTTTCTATCAATTGCTCGACAGTAATTTGTTCACCCACCGTAATACTTATGCTATCTTGAGAGAAGCCACTAGTGAAACCTATGGCCCCGGGTCTATCATTTATCATATAAGTTTCCAATCTATTTTATTTTGCAATCTTTACTCTCAACCTATATCATAAAAATACCAAAAATATTTATCTTATTATCTCTATCAGATCTCACTCTCGTAAGTGACCGTGAAGGGATTGACAACCCCTTTATCGTGTTGGTTGCGAGGTTCTTATTTGTTTGTGCAGGTACGAGGGACTTGTGTGTAGTCTCCTACTGGATTGATACCTTGGTTCTCAAAAACTGAGGGAAATACTTACGCTACTTTGCTGGGTCACCCTTTCCTCTTCAAGGGAAATCCAATGCAGTGCTCAAGAGGTAGCAGTAGACACGGCTCTTGTGATAGAAGGGAAGCAGCACCATATAGAGAGCCGCAAAAGGAAGTATGGTCAGGGGCAGTACAATTTTGGAGCCCAACAGAAACCCCGTTTTATCCCAAACTCGGGAGGATACACCCACAACCATGGGGGCCACACTCAAAATGGAGGAATTTCACATAACCATAGAGTCCCTAAGAATGGGAATGGAAATGGAGGAAGCAACAGCCAGAACCATTCGAACCCAGCCACACCCGCTAAGAAGGACCTGAGCCATGTCACCTGTTACAAGTGCGGGAAGACTGGACACTACGCCAATGATTGTTCTGAGTTGAAGAATGGCAATGGAAATGGAAACTCTGGGAAGAAGCCCAACCCCTTCACCGGAGGTCAGGTGAACCACGTCAACATGGAGGAAGTTGAAGAGCAGCCCGATGCAGTTATCGGTAAGTTTTTGATTAAGTCATTTACTGCAATTGTTCTTTTCGACACTGGTGCATCGCATTCATACATATCAAGGGGATTTTTGGATAAGCTTAAGTTGCCCACCAAAGCCCTTAAGACACCTATGTTAGTAAGCTCGCTAGGAGCGGAGTATATGACAAGCAAAGGATGTTTTCAGATGCCATTGACCATAGGTAGGCGTGTTTTCCCCTCAGACCTAATAATTTTGGAGTCACAAGGATTGGATGTGATACTAGGCATGGATTGGCTATCAATGTATGGAGGAAACATCGACTGGGCTAGTAAGTCAATTTTACTCACCACCCCTGAGGGAAATAGGATCAAGTATGTGTCCCGGCATGCGGCAAGGAGGACTCAAGTAAATTCCCTCTCGGGAGTTGTTCACGAAGAAGTGCCTATTGTGAAGGATTATCTGGAAGTATTTCTAGAGAAACTTACAGGCATGCTGCCAGATCGAGACATAGAATTTTTGATAGAGCTATTGCAGAGGATCGGACCAATATCGAAGATACCGTATCGGATGCCCGCAAATGATCTGGAGGAAATTAAGAAGCAGATTAAGGGGTTACTGGAGAAAGGTTATATTCGACCAAGTTCATCACCGTGGGGAGCCCCAGTGCTCTTAGTTGAAAAGAAGGATGGATGGTTGAGAATGGTTGTTGATTATCGGGCATTGAATGAGGCAATGATCAAGAACAAGTACCCACTACCGATGATCAATGATTTGTTTGACCAGCTGCAGGGAGCTAAAGTATTCTCCAAGATCGATCTTCGATCTGGATACCACCAGCTGAAGATCCGAGAACAGGATATACCTAAGACAACTTTCACCACAAGGTATGGGCTATATGAGTACACAGTCATGTCTTTTGGGTTGACTAACGCCCCTACCTATTTCATGAGTATGATGAATAAGGTGTTCATGGAGTCCTTGGATAAGTTTGTTGTGGTGTTCATTGATGATATATTGGTGTACTCGAAGAATGAAGAGGAGCACAAGGAGCATTTGTGCTTAGTTCTCGAGAAGCTCATAGAACATCAGTTGTATGCCAAGTTTAGCAAATGTGAGTTTTGGTTAAAGGAAGTTGGATTTCTTGGACATATTATATCTGGAGAAGGTATAGCAGTAGACCCTACAAGGTACAGTCTGTCACTGAGTGGTTGGCGCCCACCTCAGTAGGAGAGATACAAAATTTTCTGGGACTCGCGGGATATTATAGGAGGTTCATTTAGAATTTTTCCAAAATTGTGAAACCCATGACGTAGTTGTTGAAGAAGGACACCAAGTTCAAATGGACCGAGGAATGTGAGGCCAGTTTTCAGGTGTTGAAGAAACATTTGGTTACAACCCCAGTACTAATTCTTCTGGATATACGCAAGGATTTCCAAGTGTATTGCGACGCTTCTCGCTTGGGACTTGGAGTTGTACTTATGCAGGATGGAAGAGTTGTTTCATATGCGTCAAATCAGCTTCGACCTCATGAGTTGAATTATTCCACGCATGATTTGGAGTTAGCAGCCATAGTGCATGCGCTCAAGACCTGGAGACATTTTCTTATCGGAAACCATTGTGATGTGTACACGGATCACAAGAGTTTGAAGTACATTTTCATGCAGAAGGAGTTGAATCTCAGGCAGAGGAGATGGTTGGAGATAATAAAGGATTCTTATATGAAGCTGCATTATCATCCAAGAAAGGCCAATGTCGTAGCAGACGCTTTGAGTCACAAGAGTTATGTCAATACCCTCATAAGCGGAGGATTACCGCGGGAGTTAGTCAACGATCTCAAGGAACTTTGTTTGGAGATATTTCCAAGAGGATTTGTTGCAGCAATGGAGGTTCAGTCCATGTTATTGGGAAAGATTCGAGAAGCTCAGAAGGATGACAAGGAAATTGCTGAGATAAAGGAGAAGATGAGCAAAGGAAAAGCAAAGGGTTTGCGTGAGGATGAGCACGAAACTTTATGGTTTGAGGATCATGTATATGTGCCCAATAATGCGGAGATTAGGAAGTTAATACTACACGAAGCTCATGACTTGCCATACTCGATTCACCACGGAAACACCAAGATGTATTTGGATTTGAAGGAATATTTCTGGTGGACAAGTATGAACAAGGATATTGCTGAGTATGTAGCAGTATGTGACGTATGTCAGAGAGTTAAGGCAGAACATCAGAAGCTAGCAGGATTACTTCAGCCTATGCCAATACCAGAATGGAAGTGGGACAAACATGGCATGGACTTTATCACCGGATTACCCAGGACCAGATCAGGATATGATTCTATCTGGGTAGTGGTGGATCGCTTGACCAAAGTAGCTCACTTTATCCCCGTGTAAACCACCTATACGAGCGCGAAGTTGGCCAAGATATATATGACCAGGATCGTATGTCTGCATGGAGTTCCGAGGACCATCGTATCAGATAGAGGAACCCAGTTTACCTTGAAGTTTTGGAATCAGCTACACCAGACTTTGGGTACGAGGCTAGAGTTCAGTACAACCCTTCATCCACAGACAGATGGACAAACTGAGAGAGTCAATCAGATTCTGGAGGACATGTTGAGAGCTTGTGCGCTAGATTATGGATCTAGTTGGGAAGATAAATTGCCCTAGCAAAGTTCTCATACAACAACAACTATCAAGCTACTTTGAAGATGGCCCCTTTTGAAGCTTTGTATGGAAGAAGGTAAAGGAGACCATTAATGTGGGATGAAGTCGGAGACCGTCAGTTGTTTCGACCAGATTTGATCATAGAGTCTGAAGAGAAGGTTAAGTTGATTCGTGATAGACTGAAGGTAGCTCAGTCCAGGCAGAAGAGTTATGCCAATACTAAACGCAAGGAGGTAGTCTATGAGATTGGAGATAGAGCATATCTTCGTGTGTCGCTACTCCGAGGAGTTAAACGATTTGGAGTTAAGGGAAAGTTAGCCCCGAGATTTGTAGGACCATACCGAGTTTTGGAACGTATAGGAGAGGTGTCCCACAAGTTGGAGTTACCCGAAGGATTGTCAGGAGTTCACGATGTGTTTCACATTTCCCAGTTGGAGAAGTGCCATGCAGAGATGACCGATATTCCTCTAATAGATACAGTGCCCCTGGAAGCAATTCATTTGGAGAGTGACCTAACTTACGAGGAGAAACCCGTCAAGATTCTCGAGTTTTCCAGCCGAGTTACACGCAGCAAGGTTATCACGTTTTGCAAAGTTCAGTGAAGCCACCATACTGAGGATGAAGCCACCTGGGAGCGAGAAGAAGACCTACGGAAAGAACACCCACACCTATTTTCTAGCCAACCCGAATCTCGAGGGAGAGATTCATCTTAAGGGGGGTAGGTTTGTAACATCCCAATTTTCAATGTGGATGGCATACATAGGACATCATATGCATATCATATTTTTTTGCATTTTGGTTGTGATCCTAGAAATCTTAAGAAACTCAAGGACCCAAGGAGAGAGTTGGAGGTTTCACAAATTTTCATATTAGAATTTTTCTCAAATTTGAAGAGAGGATCAATTTGATTTTAATATTTTTCACTCCAATTATTTCCAATAATAAAAATAAATGAGTAAAGATAAAATGACTTCTTCAAAAGAGAGGAATATTGGAGAAAGAATTTAAAAATCAAATTATTATTTTATTTGTATTTTATTTGAATTAGAAAAAATATGCATTTTTGAAAATTGCATTTTTAGGCCCGAAAAATGTTCACCTTGTCCTAAATATTAGGTTTGGACGGTGAAAATTGCTTATGGTATTTTTGTAATTTCTTTATATTTTATTAGGATTTTTCTTTTGGGCGAATATTTTAAAAAAAATTCTTCGTCGCCCGACTAGGCCAAAAGTCCTAGCCAAGCCAGGCCGGCCCTCTCGCGTCGCCGCCTTCCCCGCGCGCGCCGCCGTGTCCAAGCCGGACTCCGGCAAGGAGTCCGAGCCGCCGCCACCGACCCCTTGCCCAAGTCGGATCCGCCCCCCTTTAAAACCGGAGTC
>NC_041392.1:414435179-414476217 GCF_002162155.2 Triticum dicoccoides
CGCACCACCCTACGGCGCCGCCGCCGCATCGCCTCACTGCCGACGTGGTCTCGCATCCGAAGCCTCCGGAGCCGCGCCGGATATCGCCGTTGACATCATCGTATTTTTCTCCGGTTAACCGCTAAAAAGACCGTTCGGTTTTCTTTCGCTTTATTTTAGGGTTAGGGTTTTTCTCGGTTTTTCCGATCGGTTCTAATTAGCGGACGTTCGTCCGTTAATTCCTGGTAGCGAACGTTTTTGTTCTGTAGGATTCTGTAGCGAACGTTCGTTTGTTAGATTTTTTTTTTATTTTTTTTTTGGCCAGGGACCTATCCGCCAATACTTTTATCACAGTTTAGTCCCTCAACTTCAAAACCCCACTACTTTTTGCTCGTTCGTCCAAATCCAGTGAAACCAACGCCAATATCTACGTCTTGTTCATCTCTTTCAAGATAATCAACTTGAACATGGTTTTTACAAATTAAAATTTGGTTTCAAGCAGATTTGAATTCGAATTTATTTTGATCGCAGTTTGAGTTTTGTAGCTTTGATTTGATTGATTCTTTTTTGCAAATCAAAGCTCTTCAGTTGAACTTTCAGTTTGGATCTTTTCTATTGAGTTTTACCCTTGCATCTTATGCTTGAGTGCTTATGTATGCTATTGTTTGTTAACGATAGAGTTTTTGGAGTGCGAGGCTTGCTATTACGAGTCACTAGGGTTTTCAGATCATCAGCAAGGCAAGTTACACTTTGATCATACCCCTTTATTACCCAGTTTTTATGCATTAGTTTCAATCCTCAAACATTGCATGAGTAGGGTCTGTTTAAAATGTGGGTATTGGGAAGTAGTTGATGATGTAGAACCTATTGTCCTTTGTTCAAACCTTGGGTGTTGGTACATTATGCATATACTACTATGGTATGCTCGTAGACGTGGTTTAGTTTTGAGAGAATTCATGACAGATGTGAGAGTTAATTGTTAACTAAGATTTAACTTATGGTGGCTACTTTAATACACATCTGGGTGGATTGGTTTGTGGGCACCTAGGGAATCCAGTGTTGTCCAAGGAGAATCCCGGGGTATCCGTGTGATTTTTCCTATGGTTTGCCACCTAGGCTCAAAGGGATCATTATTGTAACACCCATAATGCGGCTATATCTCCCACATGTCGGGGCACGACTTAGAGGAATAGCCGCATGGTAGGCTTATCGCAAGAGGGGTAATATTCACACATCCCATGTACTGAATAAGAAAGGGATAAAGAGTTGGCTTACAATCGCCACTTCACACAAATACAAGTTAAACATACATCACCCAAATTACAAACAAGGTCCGACTACGGAACCAAAATAAAAGAAGACAACCCCAAATGTTAGATCCCCGATCGTCCCAACTGGGCTCCACTACTGATCAACTGGAAATGAAACAACACGACGAACACGAGCTTCGTCAAGCTCCCACTTGAGCTGGGTTGCGTCATCTGCACTGGTATCATCGGCACCTGTAACTGTTTGGAAGTTTCTGTGAGCCACGAGGACTCAGCAATCTCACACCCGCGAGATCAAGACTATTTAAGCTTATGGGTAGGAAAGGGTTATGAGGTGGAGCTGCAGCAAGCACTAAGCATATATGGCGGCTAACTTATGCAAATAAGAGCGATAAGAGAAGAAACACAACGGTCGTGAACTAGAAGTGATCAAGAAGTGATCCTGAAACTACTTACGTTCAATCATAACAAAAGAACCATGTTCACTTCCTGGACTCCGCCGGAAAGAGACCATCACGGCTACACACTCGGTTGATACATTTTAATTAAGTTACGTGTCAAGTTCTCTACAACCGGACATTAACAAATTCCCATCTGCCCATAACCGCGGGAATAGCTTTCGAAAGTTCAAAACCCTGCAGGGGTGTCCCAACTTAGCCCATCACAAGCTCTCACGGTCAATGAAGGATATTCCTTCTCCCAGAAAGACCCGATCAAACTCGGAATCCCGGTTACAAGACATTTCGACAATGGTAAAACAAGACCAGCAAAGCCACCCGATGTGCCCACAATCCTGATAGGAGTCGCACATATCTCGTTCCTAGGGCAACACCAGATGAGACTAGCTACGAGTAAAACCAAACCTCAAGTTTCCACGAGGTGGCCCCGTGGGCATCTCGGTTCGGACCAACACTTAGACAAGCACTGGCCCGAGGGGGTTAAAATAAAGATGACGCTCGGGAGCGCGACTCCCAAGGGAAAAGTAGGTGGTGGTGAGGCAAATGGTAAAACCAAAGTTGGGCCTTGATGGAGGAGTTTTATTCAAAGCGAACTGTCAAGGGGTCCCCATAACACCCAACCATGTAAGGAACGCAAAATCAAGGAACATAACACCGGTATGACGGAAACTAGGGCGGCAAGAGTGGAACAAAACACCAGGCATAAGGCCGAGCCTTCCACCCTTTACCAAGTATATAGGTGCATTAAAGTAAATAAGATATAATAATGATATCCCAACAATATCCATGTTCCAACATGGAACAAACTTTATCTTCACCTGCAACTAGCAACGCTATAAGAGGGGCTGAGCAAAAGCGGTAACATAGCCAAACAACGGTTTGCTAGGAAAGGTGGGTTAGAGGCTTGACATGGCAAAAGGGGAGGCATGATATAGCAAGTGGTAGGTAGCGCGACATGGCAATAGAGCGAGCAACTAGCAAGCAACGATAGAAGTGATTTCAAGGGTATGGTCATCTTCCCTGAAATCCCGCAAGGAAGAAGAACGAGTCCATGAAGAAGACAAACAGACGTAGTCGAATGGACCCTCACAACTCCGGAACGGAACCGAAGCATGGGCTTGGCCCAGTTCTGTGGAGGAGGCGGCCTGGCAGGGCACGCTGGGCCTTGGACGTGGTCGGCCCACGTGCGCGCGAGGAAGGCTGTCCAGCAGGGGAGCGTTCGTCCTCCTCTACTCGAGCAGAGGCAGGAGCATGGCACGGCGGCTGCTGGCGATGGGGACAGCGGCGCGACGCGTTGGGAGCCGGAGGACTACGGGGATGGACGGATCCGAGGACGGGGGTTCCAGATCCGGTGACGGCGATGTTCGACGGCGCTCGGGGATGCGGGATCCAGCGAGGTGGAGCTCGTCCATGGCGGCGGTGGCGGTTCCCTGCTGTCGAAGTGCTCGCCGGTGGCGAGGCTCCGGTGGCCAGCGAATGTAGGATGACGAGGACGGGCGGTGAAGGGGCAGAGAGGCGGCAACGCATGGAGATCGGGCACGCTACTCTCGCGGCTCGGGGCGCGGCCGGGCCCAGATCCGGCCCGGGGCAGGGCGACTGCGGGCTTCCGCGGGCCACAGCGGCGCTGGGGAAGGCGGGGCGTGACGTGGCTTCTCCGGATTGTCCGCGGGAGGCGGCTGGCGACGGCTCGGCCAACGGCGGCGCACCATGTGGCGATATGGTGGTGGCTGGCGCCGGATAACGGGGTGGAGGCGGCGGCTGATGATAAGGGACGCGGAATTTTAGGAGGAGGGGTAGGTAGTTGCCCTAAATGGAATGGGAGGCTATTTAAATAGGAAGGGGTTAGAGTTTAGGTGGGTTAGAAGGGTTTTGGAGCCCTCCGATCTCGATCGGACGGTTCCAGACGCGAGGATGGAGTATGTGGGTTGTGATGGGTTGTGCAAGTGGAGTAGTGGGCTGAGAGGAGACGAAGTTGGGCAGCCCAGCACATGTTTCCGGATCCCGAAAACGTCTGGCGATAGACCGGCTATATTGCCGCTATAGTTATCCGTTGGGGCATCAAACGAACTCCGAATGCGATGAAACTTGGCAGGCGACCTACTAACAACATAACAACACTGCATGCCAACTTTCAACCCATTCGGAGAATAGTTTCCGACCACTTATAAAACAATATTTCGTACATGACGCGGGCGCGTGCAAGTGTGTATGGGCTCAGAACGAACAATGGAGAGTATTGGGGAACCCGGACAAATGCAAGTTTCAAAAACATGATGATGCAATGCACATGATGACATGATGAAATGCAACATGCAGGCAAATGACATGGCAACATCGGCGAATAACTGGAAGACACCTGCGCATCGGACTTGGGGCGTCACAACACTCCACCACTACGAGAGGATCTCGTCCCGAGATCTAGGATGGCACCCGAGGGAAACAAAAGAGGAAGAGAAGAGGTAAAACTAAGTTGCTTCTTTGACAAATAAGTGAAACCAAAGAACCTTGCGAGGTTGAACAAATTGAAAGAAAGAATGCAACAAAGATGAACGAAGTTGAAAACACTCCGTTAGAAAAAGAGGAACTAGGAACATTACTAGAACCTTGCAGGTTGAAAGACATAAGAAAAAGGGTTGCAATGGACAAGAAGTACATGCAAGCACTCCGGTAGAAACGAGATGTACAAGGAACGATAAGGATCAATTGCGACAACACTCCAGTTGGAAAAGGAAGGTATAGAATATAAACTTGGCAAAACGAAAGCAGTTGGATGAGACTCCGGTTAGAAGAGGAATGATAGACATAACACTCCAGTTAAAACAAGATAGAGAAGGGAAAAGAATGATATAATTTGGACAGCACTCCAACTGTAAATGGAAGAATTTGAGCATGAACTTAACAAGATGAGAAGATACTTGATGAAATCAACAACACACTGCCTCCGGAACTATTGAAAGAATGGCACAAGGGGTAAGAACGATTTCAAACAGCACTCCGGTTGAGAAGGGATGGAAAACTTGATAAGATGAGAGGACTTGAATAGAGAGAACGACACTCCGGTTAAATGGATAAGCACGAAAAGAACACGATCCTCACAATTCGAGATGACGATTGAAAAGAGCAACATCACAATGCCTCCGGAAGGAAGAGTAAAAGATATATCATTGGAATAAAAGAATGGACAAGAAAAAGCCAACTTCTTCCACAACTGATCTTGGAAAGCACCCTTCCAAGAAGGTTATGACAAAGTTGTTGGAAAACCAACAACGAAAAGAACAAGCTTGTAGTGGGCTTATGGATAACATCAAAACTATGAGGTGAAATTCTGCCACTAACGAAAACAATAGATTGGATTGATGTCAACAAGGAGAAGAGAAGCTTATTTCACCAGGATGATAAATGAAGAACTTGTATCATTTATGAGCACCATAATTAGCAACAATCCTTAGGGAAAGCTTTAGGTGAAATATAACCCAAGATAATTCCAATGAAGAGATTGATGGGTTGAAAGGATCTCTTGAATGAAGAGAAAATGATGGGTTTAAAATATCTCATTCTTAACAACTTGTGAATCATGAAACATGAAAGAAAATTGTCAAGAATGGCATATCACCATCCCAAAAGATAAGGTAGAAAGAATTGCACTTTGGAATGCAAGATGAAGAATGCCTGAACTCCTCTGAAAAGAATCTCGATGAATACTTCGAGAACGAATTAAATTCTTTATGAACCATCATGTAGAGCCTCCATGAAGAACTCCGGTAACAAAAGGATGATCAAACGAAAAGAAAGAGAAATAGAAAACAAAAGGTGAAGCCTTGCGATGATTTAGATGGAGCTTCACGACGAGATAATGCGGAAAACTTGGAACTCCAGAAAAGAAAGATGAACAAAAGAAATCAAGAATTTTGATGAACCTCCGGAATAAGGAATTAATCACTTGGATGAAACAAGAATAAGAATTACATTATGCTTATCCTTCATCAATTAACTTGATGACAAGCAACAGATTTGGCATACTACCTATTCTCGTTGAAAGGATTAAGAGAGATATAGCGTAAACTTGGGAAGGTCTTCTATGAACCGCCGGTAGGATTGGAATGAACAAATGAATTGATATGATAACCAAGGAAGAGAACTCTTGAACGAACCACCGTAAGAATTAAAAATGAAAGTAGCAAAGTGACAAATCACCGGAAAGAATTGGAAAATGAATGAAGATACTTGAGGGGATTTTGATACAAGTGAATGAAGAGATCACGAGTTGATTAGAGAAAACTTGAATGATGCACCGATAAGATTTGGAGAACAAGAGCTGAAAGCTGAGAATGAATAAACCCGAAATGACGGCCTCCGGAGAATCAGACTGAAAAGACTCCTGAACTGCTCCGGATGGGTGAAAAGAATTCTCACAATCGAAAACAATTATGAGAGGATGGCATCAAGCTTGAACTACACATCTCTGAGAGAACGGATAAGATTTGGACGAAAAACTCTTCTTCGGTCTTCAAATGTTGAGAATGACGAAGAGAAACACCACCATGAATTGTTGAGATACTACAGGAGAATGAAAAGCGAAGAGGTTGAGCCAACAATGAAAAGAGTTATAAGATCTTGGAGAAACCAACTGACTGATGATAATTCATTCTAATGTCAAACTTTGAAAGATTTGATAATAGCTCCGCGAAAATTAGAAGAGTCAGGTAAGATCCTGGGAAAAGACCTGTGGGTTAGGGCCCACTCAAAAGAAACACTATTGAAGAGATTGCTTGAAAAGAGAGATTGCACCGGTTGAATTAAATGGCTTGAATGAGATAACAATCTCGAAAGAGCTTGAACGAATGCAGAGTGGAAACACGAATCTTCTGAGATATCTTCAGCACTCCGGATACAAAAATAGCAAGAGGTGGATGATTAAGAGGTGCATCGGCATGAGAAAACATTTGAAACAAGAAAAGGATATGATTGACAAGGCTTGACTTGAATCCACCGGAGAAGAAAAGAATGTAGAATAAGGCACTTCAAGTTCCGTTAGTGTCTTCCTGAGAATCACCGGAGAAGAACATTGATGGAAAAGAATGGAGAGGCTTCCCATCAATAAAAGGATACTTGATTAAGATATCTGAGTCCTTGAATAAAAAGGGTGGGAGGGCGGGAAAACAAAGATAACTTGGGAGGAATGAAACAAACACCGTTGAGAATACTTTAGATGTGATCTTGCGAATGTTGAAATGATCGGATTCGCTTGAAGAGAAACATGCCGGTTGAAAAAGAATTGGCATGACCATTTCGATGATCGAAAAGGATTAGCACTCCCATAGAAATATGAGAACACCACTTAGGGAAGGAATGGCTTCAACACTTGACATTGAAGCAACTAGAATACCACAACTCAAAACAAACAAAGGATTGGCTTGCAAAATAAGTCGGAAACAAACATACGATAGATCCCATATCCTATCATGTGTCTGTTGGAAAGATATTCTAGGAGCTACTTGAATTCCCACTTATAAACCCCCGAAACTTTCTGGTTATGCAATCAGGTGTTGGGGATACAGGGGAAGCATAATATCTCACCCAAACTAACAATTCCTACATCCAGCTGTATCCATCCTTCAACACATAACCAAGAAACCTTCGAAAATCATTTACCTCAACCTTCGAAAAGCATGCGTTATATGAGTTATGGCAATAATCCCGAACTCCCGTCCCAGTACTGGGTGGCGTCGAGGTTATCTCACCAACAACTGCATAAAAGAGATTTTCGATGTCGGCGAACTCAGGTATTCCAGAACTGCAACGATAAAATTGTGACGACAACACCTCAGAGCTCAACTCCCCCGGACACTGCCACAACCCCTAAATGTCAGGAGGCACCAAGAACAATGTTCTCGTCACAAAACCATTGGAACGACTCCAAGATACCCGCGTGATCCTAAAAAAATTCATGAAATTTGAGGAGAGAAGAGTCAAAACTCTACGTCAGGAGGCCTCACCAGAGCGACGAAGGGACTGAGAAGTAAAAAGAATCCTACTCTCCGATATATATAATCCTAAGACTCAAAACATTTTGTTCTAGACTCAACAACGTCAGCGATTCGATCAAGCAGAGGGGCTCCTAAGTCGGGGAAGGCTCTGATATCAACTTGTAACACCCACAATGCGGCTATATCTCCCACGTGTCGGGGCAAGACTTAGAGGCCTAGCCGCATGGTAGGCTTGTCGCAAGAGGGGTAATCTTCACACATCCCATGTACTGAATAAGAAAAGGATAAAGAGTTGGCTTACAATCGCCACTTCACACAAATACAAGTTAAACATACATCATCCAAATTACAAACAAGGTCCGACTATGGAACCAAAATAAAAGAAGACAACCCCAAATGCTAAATCCCCGATCGTCCCAACTGGGCTCCACTACTGATCAACTGGAAATGAAACAACACAACGAACATGAGCTTCATCAAGCTCCCACTTGAGCTCAGTTGCGTCATCTGCATTGGTATCATCGGCACCTGCAAGTATTTGGAAGTATCCGTGAGCCACGAGGACTCAACAATCTCACACCCGCGAGATCAAGACTATTTAAGCTTATGGGTACGAAAGGGTTATGAGGTGGAGCTGAAGCAAGCACTAAGCATATATGGCAGCTAACTTACGCAAATAGGAGCGAGAAGAGAAGCAACGCAACGGTCGTGAACTGGAAGTGATCCTGAAACTACTTACGTTCAAGCATAACACAAGAACCGTGTTCACTTCCCGGACTCCACCAGAAAGAGACCATCACGGCTACACACGTGGTTGATACATTTTAATAAAGTTACTTGTCCAGTTCTCTACAACCGGACATTAACAAATTCCCATCTTCCCATAACAGCGGGCACGGCTTTCGAAAGTTCAAAACCCTGCAGGGGTGTCCCAACTTAGCCCATGACAAGCTCTTACGGTCAACGAAGGATATTCCTTCTCCCAGGAATACCCGATCAGACTCGGAATCCCGGTTACAAGACATTTCGACAATGGTAAAACAACACCAGCAAAGCCACCCGATGTGCTCACAATCCCGATAGGAGTCGCACGTATCTCGTTCTCAGGGCAACACTGGATGAGACTAGCTATGAGTAAAACCAAACCTCAAGTTTCCCCAAGGTGGCCCCACAGGCAGCTCGGTTCGAACCAAAACTTAGACAAGCACTGCCCGGGGGGGTTAAAATAAAGATGACCCTCGGGAGCGTGACTCCCAAGGGAAAAGTAGGTGGTTGTGAGGCAAATGGTAAAACCAAAGTTGGGCCTTGCTGGAGGAGTTTTATTCAAAGCGAACTGTCAAGGGGTCCCCATAACACCCAACCGTGTAAGGAACGCAAAATCAAGGAACATAACACCCGTATGACGGAAACTAGGGCCGCAAGAGTGGAATAAAACACCAGGCATAAGGCCGAGCCTTCCCCCTTTACCAAGTATATAGGTGCATTAAAGTAAATAAGATATAGTAATGATATCCCAACAATATCCATGTCCCAACATGGAACAAACTTCATCTTCACCTGCAACTAGCAACGCTATAAGAGGGGCTGAGCAAAAGCGGTAACATAGCCAAACAACGGTTTGCTAGGAAAGGTGGGTTAGAGGCTTGACAAGGCAAAAGGGGAGGCATGATATAGCAAGTGGTAGGTAGTGCGGCATGGCAATAGAGCGAGCAACTAGCAAGAAAAGATAGAAGTGATTTCGAGGGTATGGTCATCTTGCCTAAAATCCCGCAAGGAAGAAGAACGAGTCCATGAAGAAGACAAACAGACGTAGTCGAATGGACCCTCACAACTCCGGAACGGCACCGAAGCATGGGCTTGGCCCAGATCTGTGGAGGAGGAGGCCTGGTAGGGCACGCTGGGCCTTGAACGTGGTCGTCCCACGTAAGCGCGAGGAAGGCGGCCCAGCAGGGGAGCATTTGTCCTCCTCTACTCGAGTAGAGGCTGGAGCATGGCGCGGCGGCTGCCGGCGATGGGGACAGCGGCGCGACGCGCAGGGAGCCAAAGTGCAGCAAGGTGGCCCAATCCTTTTTTAGCAAAGGACAAGTCTGGACAAACTCTTATATAGAGAGAAGCTCTCCCGATGACACATGGGAATATCGTCAAGCTAGTTTTCATCGCGTTCATATGATTCGCGTTCGGTACTTTGATAATTTGGTATGTGGGTGGACTGGTGCTTGGGTACTGTCCTTACTTGGACAAGCAGCCCACTTATGATTAACCTCTATTGCAAGCATCCGTATCTACAACAAAAGTATTAAGGTAAACCTAACCATAGCATGAAACATATGGACCCAAATCAGCCCCTTACGAAGCAACGCATAAACTAGGGTTTAAGCTTCTGTCACTCTAGCAACCCATCATCTACTTATTACTTCCCAATGCCTTCCTCTAGGCCCAACTAATGGTGAAGTGTTATGTAGTCGACGTTCACATAACACCACTAGAGGAGAGACAACATACATCTCATCAAAATATCAAACAAATACCAAATTCACATGACTACTAATAGCAAGACTTCTCCCATGTCCTCAGGAACAAACGTAACTACTCAAAAAGCATAATCATGTTCATAATCAGAGCGGTATTAATATGCATATAGGATCTGAACATATGATCTTCCACCAAATAAACCAACTAGCATCAACTACAAGGAGTAATTAACACTACTAGCAACCCACAGGTACCAATCCCGGACTTGGAGACAAGAATTGGATACAACAAATGAACTAGGGTTTTGAGAGGAGATGGTGCTGGTGAAGATGTTGATGGAGATTGCCCTCTCCCTATGTAACACCCCGGATGTAATTTACCATATATGTACTACAACTCTTGCTATTTCCGGCGCTAAGTTATTTTATTTTCTCGAGTTCGGGTTTTTGTCTCCGTGTGTTGTTGCTTTTGTCATGCATCTCATATCATGTCATCATGTGCTTTGCATTTGCATACGTGTTCGTCTCATGCATCCGAGCATTTTCCCCGTTGTCCGTTTTGCATTCCGGCGCTCCTATCTCCTCCGGTGGTCCTTTCTACCTCTTTTCGTGTGTGGGGGTTAAACATTTCCGAATTGGACTGAGACTTGCCAAGGGGCCTTGGTTTACTACCGGTAGACCGTCAGTCAAGTTTCGTACCATTTGGACTTCGTTTGATACTCCAACGGTTAACCGAGGGACCGAGTAGGCCTCGTGTGTGTTGCAGCCCAACACCCTTCCAAAGTGGCCCAAAACCCACCAAAGACCCTTCCATCATCTAGAGCGTTCGATCACGATTGCGTGGCCGAAAACCGCACCTCATTTGGACTCTCCTAGCCCCTCGTACCTATAAATATAGCTCCTTTCCGAGATTTTCGGATCTTCCACCCCAAACCCTAGCTTTCGTCCTCCTCCCGCCGCCGGACGCATCCGGATCGGACCGGACATGTCCGCCCACCGCCGCCCGACCTGTCGCCGCCTGCCACGTGTCTCCCCGCCACCCGCCACCGCCAAAGCCCGTCGGGCCCGAGGCCGGCCCTCCCCGCGAGCCGCCCGGGCCAGAGCCGCCCTGCCCGCGCGCCTCCGTCTTCCTCCTCCGCGGCGCCCGGCCGCCGCCTTTCTCCGCCCGGCGCCCCTCCTCTCGCCGGCGGGAGCTGCACTCCGGCGAGCTTCCTCGCTGTCCGACGACGACGTCCGCCGCCCCACCGCCTCGCCGCTCCACCGCGGCCACCTCGCCGTCCGGCGAGCTCCTCTCCACCCCGGCCTCTCCTCCGCCCCCTTGAAGCTCTGGCCACCGCAACCACAACTCCGGCGAACAGGAACTCCGGCGAGCGCCTCGAAGTCTGTGCCGATTTGGATCTGAGATCCGCTAGGGTTGACTATCCCCCGAAATCCTAGTTATTTTGCATTTTTCATCATGCCGTAACTCCGCATCCGTAGCTCCGATTTGCGCGTGTAGCATGTCAAAATGTTCGAGCTCTAATTTTGCTATTTCTTGAATCCTCGCAGATTGTTGACTTGTTAGCGATTTTGCCGAGGATGTTGCCATTGATCCGTGCATGCTATGTTGTTGTTCTTGCCATGTCTAGCTTCTATGATATGTATTCTTGTTAGGTGTATACTTAGTTTGTCATGCCATGCTCTGTAGCGAGTGCATCGAGCTCGCGAACATGCCTACTCGCTAACAGATTTGCATGTTCCAGTTTTCCACTAAGTCTGTAATCTAATTATGTTTTTGCCATGTTCACATGCTTGCAATTATATTTTCTGATCCCTTTTGGCTCAAGGTCACTAAGGGACTTTTGTTAAGTGCTTTGAGTAGCTCCATCCCATGCCTTGCTTTGCCATGTTAAGTTCCTGTAGAATATAGTTTTCATGCTCCGAAGTGTGCTAGCTGATGTTAAATTCTAGACTTCTGTTAATTTCATAAAGTCTGAAACCTGTTTATCATTTGAATTTTTGCCATGCTTGTTTGAACCTGTTATTGGATGAATTGGCCATAGCTCAGTGTTCATCTTTGGTCAAGAATCATGAGTGGATCCCTGCCATGTATTTTTTTGTCATGTTTGAGTGCTGTAGATTATTTATCTTGATGCATTTAGGTGGCTACTTGCTGTTTATCGCAGACCGGTGCCATATTTGTTTTGCTTGCCATTTCCAAACCGTGCATCCGATTCCGGTGATCTTTATATTGATTTCAACCGAAATTACCTCACCTTTCTAGTGCCACTCTTGTATTTCCATGTGGAGGCTAGGTTCAATCATTCCTTGTCAAATCTTGCATATGCATCACATATCGCATCCCGCATAGCATAGCATGTTTGCATCATGTTGTTCGAGCTTTGCACGTGGTTGATTGTGTTCATTTTGCTTGTTTGTCTTGTTTGGGTAGAGCCGGCAGACGAGTTAGCTAACGAAGAGCCCGTTGAGTTTGCTTACAAGGATGAAGTCAACTCTGACAACTTTGCAGGCAAGATGATCATACCCTCGAAATCACTTCTATCTTTGCTTGCTAGATGCTCGCTCTTTTGCTATGCCTATTCTACGATACCTACCACTTGCTTATCATGCCTCCCAAATTGTCATGTCAAACCTCTAACCCACCATGTCCTAGCAAACCGTTGATTGGCTATGTTACCGCTTTGCTCAGCCCCTCTTATAGCGTTCCTAGTTGCAGGTGAAGATTGGAGATCGTTCTTTGTTGGAACATTGTTTATTTTTGGGATATCACTATATTATCTTGTTATCTTAATGCATCTATATACTTGGTAAAGGGTGGAAGGCTCAGCCTTTTGCCTAGAGTTTTGTTCCACTCTTGCCGCCCAAGTTTCTGTCATATCGGTGTTATGTTCCTGGATTTTGCGTTCCTTACGCGGTTGGGTGATAATGGGAACCCCTTGACAGTTCGCCTTGAATAAAACTCTTCCAGCAATGCCCAACTTTGGTTTTACCATTCGCCACCTAGCCTCTTTTTCCCTTGGGTTCCGCGGACTCAAGGGTCATCTTTATTTAAACCCCCGGGCAGTGCTCCTCTGAGTGTTGGTCCAACCTGTCAGCTGCCGGTGGCCACCAGGGGCAACTCTGGGCTGGCCTACCGGAACCTTGGACAATCCGGTGTGCCCTGAGAACGAGATATGTGCAGCTCCTATCGGGATTTGTCGGCACATTGAGGCGGTGTTGCTGGTTTAGTTTTACCCTTCTCGAGGATGTCTTGTAGAACCGGGATGCCGAGTCAGATCAGAATGTCTCAGGAGAAGGTTTATCCTTCGTTGACCGTGAGAGCTTGTGATGGGCTAAGTTGGGACTCCCCTGCAGGGATTTGAACTTTCGAAAGTCGTGCCCGTGGTTATGGGCAGATGGGAATTTGTTAATGTCCGGTTGTAGATAACATGAACCTTAATTTAATTAAAATGAATCAACTGCGTGTGTAGCCATGATGGTCTCTTCTCGGCGGAGTCCGGGAAGTGAACACGGTGTTGGAGTAATGCTTGACGTAGGTTGTTCTAGGATCACTTCTTGATCATAGTTCTTCGTTCGTGCTTTTCCTTCTTTTCTCGCTCTCTTTTGCGAACAGGATAGCCACCATATATGCTATTCGCTTGCTGCAGCTCCACATATTACCTTGCCTTACCTATAAGCTTAAATAGTCTTGATCGCGAGGGTGCGAGATTGCTGAGTCCCCGTGGCTCATAGTTTACTTCCAAACCAGATACAGGGACCGATGATACCGTTCCAGATGATGCACTTGAGCTCAAGTGGGAGTTCGACGAACACTCACGCTGTTCCTATGTGTCTTTCCCTGATGATCAGTAGTGGTGCCCAGTTGGGGCGATCGGGACCGTGTCGCATGTTGGGGTTGATCTTTTATTTTGGTACCGTAGTCGGACCATGAGTGTATTGGATGATTGTAATGTTATTTATGTATTTGTGTGACGTGGCGAGTGTAAGCCAACTATGTACCTTTTCCCCTATTATCTATTTACATGGGTTGTTGTGAAGATTACCTTACTTGCGACATTGCTTTCAATGCGGTTATGCCTCTAAGTCGTGCTTCGACACGTAGGAGATATAGCCGCATCGAGGGCGTTACAAGTTGGTAATCAGATCCATCCCCGACCTTAGGAGCCCCCCTCCTTGATCGAATTAGCTGTCGTTGTTGAGTATAGAAAATTGTTTTGAGTCATTTAGGAATTATATATCGGAGAGTTTAGGAATTCTTTTTACTCCCCAGTCCCTTCATCGCTCTGGTAAGGCATCCGGACGTAGAGTTTTGACTCTTCTCTTCTCAAATTTCACTAAAAAAATTTAGGATCACGCGGGTATCTTGCAATCGTTCCGATCGATTTGTGACGAGAACATTGTTCTTGGTGCCTCCTGTCATTTAGGGGTTGTGGCAGTGTCCCGGGGTGTTGAGCTCCGAGGTGTTGTCGTCACAATTTTATCGTTGCAGTTCTGGAATACCTGAGTTTAGTTTCACCGACATCGAAAATCTCTTTTATGCAGTTGTTGGTGAGATAACCTCGACGCCACCCAGTACTGGGGCGGGAGTTCGGGAGTATTGCCATAACTAGTATAACGGATGCTTTTCGAAGGTTGAGGTAGACGATTTCCGAAGTTTTTCTTGGTTATGTGTTGAAGGATGGATACAGCTGGATGTAGGATTTGCTAGATTTGGGTGAGATATTATGCTTCCCCTGTATCCCCAACACCTGATTGCATAACCGGAAAGGTTCGGGAGTTTCATAGGTGGGAATTCTTGTAGATCTAGTTCTTCCGCGAATATTTGGTTTGAGATTGGGTGATCCTTACCGAGTATTCGTTCTTGCTCCGTACCTTGTTGGTTTTTTTCTTCTTCCTCAATTCTAAGTGGCTTCTCAATTTATGGATATGTGACCATTTCAATTGGAATGCATTCGTTCATTTTGGTCGGATGTGAAGACTATATGTTGCAATTTCAACCCGTTTGGTTCAGCTTCAATATTTGTCTATCAATGTGCTAATGGATGTCAACCTCTTCAGGATGGCTCCTCCAACACGCACGACTCCGAATCCTGATCCGCCACCACCACCTCCACCTCCAGAGGCATGGCAAGCTGTGATGGCCGCTACCAATGCAAACACGCAGCTGATCATGCAACTTCTTCAAGAGCGCAACCAAGGGAACCAGGGCACCAAATCAGAATCACTTTGCTACACTCAACCAGTTCCTTGCTAACCAGCCAAAGACCTTCAGCAATTGTGTTGAGGCAACAGACGCTGATGATTGGCTCGTGGACATAGGCAAGCATTTCAAGTGCAGTAACGTCAAGCCTGAGGACTTCGTCAAGTTCGCTTCCTTCCAACTCAAAGACCAAGCTGCAGAATGGTTTCAGCAGTACAAAGATTCCAGAGGAGGCCGTGTGATTACCTGGGATGAATTTCGTCAAGACTTCAAAGCTCATCATATTCCTCAGAGCGTGGTTGAAAGCAAGCGTGAGGAATTCCGCAACCTGAAGCAAGGCTCTATGTCTGTCTATGAGTACAACAAGATGTTTCAGAAGCTCGCCCGTTTTGCTAAGCAGGACGTCCCTGACGAGAAGAGCATGATATACCAGTTCAGGGGTGGTCTTAGAGAAGAAATCTAGCTAGCTCTTGTCCTCTTTAAGCCCAGGAGGTACGATGAGTTTTACAACATGGCAATGAAGCAAGAGACTGCTCAACTGAAGTGCGATGCTTCCAAGAAGAGAGTCAGAGATGCTACTCATTCTTCCTCAACTCAAGTGGCTAAGCAGCAGAAGTATTGGCTTCCTCCTCCTCCGTTCCGTCAGCCTTATCATCAGAAGAGCAAAGGTGGCAGTGGATCTTCCCACCCACCCAACCCTGGCTTTCAGAACAAGACTTCGTCTCAAGCTCCAAGATCGAGTGCTCCGTATCACCGTCCACTTTTAGAGGTCACGTGCAACAAGTGCCAACCGAAGGGTCACTATGCCAACAAATGCTTCAATCAGAGGCGTCTCCCTCCTCCTCCTCTTGTGAGATCGGCAAGTATAGCTGTGGTCAAGCATAACCCCAAGCACGCCAAGGTCAACTTGATGAATGCAGCTCAGGCAGAGGACTCTTCAGATATCATCATGGGTAACCTTCCTATTAACGATGTTCCTGTAAAAGTACTTTTTGACACTGGTGCATTGCATTCTTTCTTGTCATTTCCATTTACATCGAAGCACAATGTTGATACTGAGGTTATGCCCAAAGTCATGCAAGTTGTTTCTCCCGGCAAGCTTTTGACTTCTAGTTTGGTTGCTCCCGATGTCTCTATCACGTTGGGCGACTACAAGTTTTTGTCCTCTCCGGTGGTTCTTGGAAACTCGGATATTGATCTTATTCTCGGAATGGATTGGCTTTCTAAGCACAAGGCGCATCTTGATTGTGCAGCCAGACAGATTCAATTGACTCATTTGTCTGAGGATGTAATTGTCTTTGCCGCTCGTGATGATACCATCCGTCTGTTTTCTCTCAATGAGAAGGGTGAACTGGATGCCATCTCTCCAATTCCAGTCGTTTGTGAATATCAAGACGTCTTTCCAGAAGAGCTTCCAGGAATGCCTCCGCACCGGCCAGTTCAATTCGTCATCGATCTTGAGCCTGGCACGGAACCTGTTTGGAAACGACCTTACAAGATCGGACCTGAAGAGTTGAAGGAGCTGAAGAAGCAACTCGATATTCAAGAGAGAATGGGTCTCATCCAACCTAGTTCTTCTCCATGGGGTTGTGGAGTTCTTTTTGTGAAGAAGAATGATGGAACGGACCGACTCTGTGTTGACTACCGTCCATTGAACAAGAAGACTATCAAGAGCAAGCACCCACATCCCAACATCAATGAGCTGTTCGAACAACTCAAAGGTGACCAAGTATTCTCCAAGCTTGATCTCCGTATGGGCTATCACCAGATTCGAATCCGTGAGCAACATATTCCCAAGACGGCTTTCCGAACAAGCTATGGTTCATATGAATACACTGTCATGTCTTTTGGCCTCGTCAACGCTCCTCCGACTTTCTCTCGCGTGATGAACTTCATCTTCAACGCCTACACAAATGACTTTGTCTTGGTCTACCTCTATGACATTCTGGTCTTTTCCAAGAACAAGGAAGATCATGCCAAGCACTTGTGTTTGGTGCTCGATAAGCTCAGAGAACATCAGTTCTACGCCAAGTTCTCAAAGTGCGAGTTTTGGCTTGATGAGGTTCTTTATCTTGGGCATATCATCTCTGCCAAGGGCATAGCGGTGAATTCTGAGAAGGTGCCTGCAATTGTGAATTGGGAACCACCTCAGAACGTGAAGCAACTCCGCAGCTTCCTTGGTCTCGCAAGCTACTGTCGAAGGTTCGTTGAGAACTTTTCAAAGATCGCGAAGCCTCTTTCAAACCTTCTCCAGAAGCACGTCAAGTACGTTTGCTCTCCGGAATGTGACATCGCTTTCAACACTTTGAAAGAGAAATTGCTCATTGCTCCAGTTCTGACAACTCCTGATGAATCCAAACCGTTCGAGGTCTTCTGCGATGCCTCTCTTCAAGGTCTTGGTGCAGTGTTGATGCAAGAAAAGAAAGTTGTGGCTTATATCTCTCGCCAGTTGAAGCCCAACGAGAAGAACTACCCCACTCATGACCTCGAGTTGGCGGCAGTTGTGCATGCTCTTTTGACTTGGAGACATCTCTTATTGGGAAGAAAAGTGGACATCTTCATTGACCACAAGAGTCTCAAGTACATCTTCACTCAGCCTAATCTCACCCTCAGGCAGACTCGTTGGGTCGAAATGATTCAAGAGTATAATCCGAGCATTGAGTATACTCCAGGCAAGGCCAATGTGATTGCTGACGCTTTGAGCAGGAAGGCTTACTGCAACAGTCTGATTATCAAGCCTTAACAACCCGAGCTTTGTGAAGCTTTCCGCAAACTCAATCTGCAAGTTGTTCCTCAAGGTTTCCTCGCCAACCTTCAAGTCTCTCCTACTTTGGAAGATCAGATTCGCGAGGCTCAACTTCTTGATGCTATGGTGAAGAATGTGAAGATTGGGATTGCCAAGAGTCAACCCAAGTACAAGTGCTATCGCCTTGATGACAAGGATACTCTCTTCTTCAAGGATCGCATTGTTGTGCCTAAAGGTGACCTTCATAAAGTTATTATGAATGAGGCTCACAATTCACTCCTCTCCATCCACCCTGGGAGTACGAAGATGTATCAGGACCTCAAGCAGGCTTATTGGTGGACTCGAATGAAGCGCGAGATTGCTCAGTTCGTGAATGAATGTGATGTATGCAGAAGAGTCAAGGCAGAACACCAACGACCAGCGGGTCTCCTCCAACCTCTTGCCATTCCAGAATGGAAGTTTGACCACATTGAGATGGACTTCGTGACTGGGTTTCCAAAGTCCAAGCGTGGCAATGATGCCATATTCGTTGTCATCGACAAACTCACTAAAGTGGCTCACTTTCTGCCTATCAAAGAGTCTATCATTGCAGCTCAATTGGCGGAGCTTTATACCTCTTGGATTGTCTCTCTGCACGGCATTCCACAGTTGATCTCTTCAGACCGTGGCAGCATCTTTACCTCCAAGTATTGGGATTCTTTTCAGAAGTCCATGGGCACCAACATCCGCTTCCGCCAGCTTTTCATCCTCAAACTAGCGGTCAAGTTGAGCGTGTCAATCAGATTTTTGAAGATATGCTTAGGGCTTGTGTTATCTCATTCGGTATGAAGTGGGAAGATTGTCTTCCATATGCCGAATTTTCCTACAACAACAGTTTTCAAGCAAGTTCGGGCAAGGCCCCATTTGAAATTCTCTATGGCAAGAAGTGCCGTACTCCTCTTAACTTGTCAGAGACCGGTGAACGTCAACTTCTTGGAACTGACTTGATCACAGAGGCAGAGGAAATGTGCAAGGTCATTCGTGATAACCTCAAAGCAGCGCAATCGCGTCAGAAGAGCTACTATGATAGTAAGCATTGTGATTTGACTTTCGAGATCGGAGACCATGTTTACCTCCATGTCTCTCCGATGAAAGGTACTTGTTGCTTCGGTATCAAAGGGAAGCTTGTCCCTAGATATGTGGGCCCTTTCAAGATCGTCAGCAAGAGAGGCGATCTCGCCTATCAACTCGAGCTTCCTTCAAACTTTGCAAACGTGCACGACATGTTCCATGTCTCTCAGCTCCGCAAGTGCTTCAAGACCCCTGACCGCACCGTCAACTTCGAAGACATTGATCTCCAAGAAGACCTTTCTTATCGTGAGCACCCCGTGGCTATTCTTGAAGAGACTGAACGCAAGACTCGCAATAAGTCAATCAAATTCCTCAAAGTCAAGTGGTCACACCATTCCGACCGTGAAGCTACCTGGGAACGCGAGGATCACCTCCGTTCTGAGTACCCAGAGTTTTTCCAGTCCTAGATCTTGGGACGAGATCCTTTCGTAGTGGTGGAGTGTTGTAACACCCCGGATGTAATTTACCTTATATGTACTCCAACTCTTGCCGTTTCCAGCGCTAAGTTATTTTATTTCCTCGGGTTCAGGTTTTTGTCTCCGTGTGTTGTTGCTTTTGTCATGCATCTCATATCATGTCATCATGTGCTTTGCATTTGCATATGTGTTCGTCCCATGCATCCGAGCATTTTCCCCATTGTCCGTTTTGCATTCCGGCGCTCCAATCTCCTCCGATGGTCCTTTCTACCTCTTTTCGTGTGTGGGGGTTAAACATTTCCGGATTGGACCGAGACTTGCCAAGCGGTCTTGGTTTACTACCAGTAGACCGCCTGTCAAGTTTCGTACGATTTGGACTTCGTTTGATACTCCAATAGTTAACCGAGGGACCGAGTAGGCCTCATGTGTGTTGCAGCCCAACACCCTTCCAAAGTGGCCCAAAACCCACCAAAGACCCTTCCATCATCTAGAGCGTTTGATCACAATCGCGTGGCCGAAAACCGCACCTCATTTGGACTCTCCTAGCCCCTCCTACCTATAAATATAGCTCCTTCCCAAAATTTTCGGATCTTCCACCCCAAACCCTAGCTTTTTCGTCCTCCTCCTGCCGCCGGACGCGTCCGGATCGGACCGGACACGTCCGCCCGCCGCCGCCCGACCTCTCGCAGTCTGCCACATGTCTCCCCGCCACCCGCCTCCGCCAAAGCCCGCCGGGCCCAAGGCCGGCCCTCCCCGCGAGCCGCCCGGGCCAGAGGCGCCCTGCCCGCGCGCCTCCGTCTTCCTCCTCCGCGGCGCCCGGACGCCGCCTTCCTCTGCCCGGCGCCCCTCCTCTCGCCAGCGGGACCCACACTCCAGCGAGCTTCCTCGCCGTGCGACGACAACGTCCACCGCCCCGCCGCCTCCCCGCTCCACCGCGGCCACCTCGCCGTCCGGCGAGCTCCTCTCCACCCCGGCCTCTCCTCCGCCCCCTCGAAGCTCCGGCCACCGCGACCACAACTCCGACGAACAGGAACTCCAGCGAGCGACTCGAAGTCCGTGCCAATTTGGATCTAAGATCCTCTAGGGTTGACTTTCCCCCGAAACCCTAGTTATTTTGCATTTTTTATCATGCCGTAACTCCGCATCCGTAGCTCCGATTTGCGCGTGTAGCATATCAAAATGTTCGTCTCAGAGAGTAAATCATTGCATCATTTTCATTAGAGCTCATCTTGATGCCCGAAATGCTGTTGGAAGAGAGCTATATGAGATAATTATCAGATCTGCTGCATCAAATAGCTATTTGTCATTTTTCCCATGATTAATGTGTGCATGATATGCTCCTAAGCTCTACATGAGTTTTGTTATATGCCATGCCATCTTTACAGAGGTGCTTACCTTGTATTTTTGTGACATGTGTGGTGATTAGCACAAGCTTGTAAAGTAGTGCATTCGCCAATGCTGATTTCAGGGACTTAGGATTTCTCCAAGTCCTTGTTCTGTTTTTGTCATTATGCCATATGTTCATGTTGTTTCCTAGTGATCCATGCCTCTTTTGAGGATGATCAGTAAGGATGATTTGTTAATATTGAGGTGCTCTATCCATCCATGTCTTTGTTTGGAATTATGGAGCAACCTAGCTTGACTCAATCGAGCTCTACTTTTGCTATTTCGTGAATCCTGGCAGATTGTTGACTTGTTAGCGATTTTGCCGAGGATGTTGCCATTGATCCGTGCATGCTATGTTGTTGTTCTTGCCATGTCTAGCTTCTATGATATGTATTCTTGTTGGGTGTATGCTTAGTTTGTCATGCCATGCTCTGTAGCGAGTACATCGAGCTCGTGAACATGCCTACTCGCTAACAGATTTGCATGTTCCAGTTTTCCACTAAGTCTGTAATCTGATTATGTTTTTGCCATGTTCACATGCTTGCAATTGTATTTTCTGATCCCTTTTGGCTCAAGGTCACTAAGGGACTTTTGTTAAGTGCTTTGAGTAACTCCATGCCATGCCTTGCTTTGCCATGTTAAGTTCCTGTAGAATATAGTATTCATGCTCCAAAGTGTGCTAGCTGATGTTAAATTCCAGACTTGTGTTAATTTCACAAAGTCTGAAACCTGTTTATCATTTGAATTTTTGCCATGCTTGTTTGAACCTGTTAATGGATGAATTGGCCATAGCTCAGTGTTTATCTTTTGTCAAGAATCATGAGTGGATCCCTGCCATGTATTTTGTTGTCATGTTTGAGTGATGTAGCATATTTATCTTGATGCATTTAGGTGGCTACTTGCTGTTTATCGCAGACCGATGCCATATTTGTTTTGCTTGCCATTTCCAAACCGTGCATCCGATTCCGGTGATCTTTATATCGATTTCAACCGAAATCACCTCACCTTTCCAGTGGTACTCTTGGATTTCCATGTGGAGGCCAGGTTCAATCATTCCTTGTCAAATATTGCATATGCATCACATATCGCATCCCGCATAGCATACCATGTTTGCATCATGTTGTTCGAGCTTTGCACGTGGTTGATTGTGTTTCTTTTGCTTGTTTGTCTTGTTTGGGGAGAGCCGGGAGACGAGTTCGCTAACGAGGAGCCTGTTGAGTTTGCTTACGAGGATCAAGTCAACTCTGACAACTTTGCAGGCAAGATGATCATACCCTCGAAATCACTTCTATCTTTGCTTGCTAGATGCTCGCTCTTTTGCTATGCCTATGATACGATACCTACCATTTGCTTATCATGCCTCCCAAATTGCCATGTCAAACCTCTAACCCACCATGTCCTAGCAAACCGTTGATTGGCTATGTTACCGCTTTGCTCAGCCCCTCTTATAGCGTTGCTAGTTGCAGGTGAAGATTGGAGATCGTTCCTTGTTGGAACATTGTTTATTTTTGGGATATCACTATATTATCTTGTTATCTTAATGCATCTATATACTTGGTAAAGGGTGGAAGGCTCGGCCTTTTGCCTAGTGTTTTGTTCCACTCTTGCCGCCCTAGTTTCTGTCATATCGGTGTTATGTTCCCGGATTTTGCGTTCCTTATGCGATTGGGTGATAATGGGAACCCCTTGACAGTTCACCTTGAATAAAACTCTTCCAGCAATGCCCAACTTTGGTTTTACCATTCGCCACCTAGCTTCTTTTTCCCTTGGGTTCCGCGGACTCAAGGGTCATCTTTATTTAAACCCCCGGGCCAGTGCTCCTCTGAGTGTTGGTCCAACCTGTCAGCTGCCGGTGGCCACCAGGGGCAACACTGGGCTAGCCTACCGGAACCTTGGACAATCCGGTGTGCCCTGAGAACGAGATATGTGCAGCTCCTATCGGGATTTGTCGGCACATTCGGGCGGTGTTGCTGGTTTAGTTTTACCCTTGTCGAGGATGTCTTGTAGAACCGGGATGCCGAGTCTGATCGGAATGTCTCGGGAGAAGGTTTATCCTTCGTTGACCGTGAGAGCTTGTGATGGGCTAAGTTGGGACTCCCCTGCATGGATTTGAACTTTCGAAAGTCGTGTCCGCGGTTATGGGCAGATGGGAATTTGTTAATGTCCGGTTGTATATAACATGAACCTTAACTTAATTAAAATGAATCAACTGCGTGTGTAGCCGTGATGGTCTCTTCTCGGCGGAGTTCGGGAAGTGAACACGGTGTTGGAGTAATGCTTGACGTAGGTTGTTCTAGGATCACTTCTTGATCATAGTTCTTCGTTCGTGCTTTGCCTTCTTTTCTCGCTCTCTTTTGCGAACAGGTTAGCCACCATATATGCTATTCGCTTTCTGCAGCTCCACATATTACCTTGCCTTACCTATAAGCTTAAATAGTCTTGATCGCGAGGGTGCGAGATTGCTGAGTCCCCATGGCTCATAGTTTACTTCCAAACCAGATACAGGGACCGATGATACCGTTCCAGATGATGCGCTTGAGCTCAAGTGGGAGTTCGAAGAAGACTCATGCCGTTACTATGTGTCTTTCCATGATGATCAGTAGTGGTGCCCAGTTGGGGCGATCGGGACCGTGTCGCATGTTGGGGTTGATCTTTTATTTTGGTACCGTAGTCGGACCATGAGTGTATTGGATGATTGTAATGTTATTTATATATTTGTGTGATGTGGCGAGTGTAAGCCAACTATGTACCTTTTCCCCTATTATCTATTTACATGGGTTGTTGTGAAGATTACCTTACTTGCGGCATTGCTTTCAATGCGGTTATGCCTCTAAGTCGTGCTTCGACACGTAGGAGATATAGCCGCATCGAGGGCGTTACAAGTTGGTAATCAGAGCCTTCCCCGACCTTAGGAGCCCCCTGCTTGATCGAATTAGCTGTTGTTGTTGAGTCTAGAAAAATGTTTTGAGTCATTTAGGAATTATATATCGGAGAGTTTAGGAATTCTTTTTACTCCCCAGTCCCTTCATCGCTATGGTAAGGCATCCTGACGTAGAGTTTTGACTCTTCTCTTCTCAAATTTCACTAAAAAAAATTTAGGATCACGCGGGTATCTTGGAATCGTTTCGATCGATTTGTGATGAGAACATTGTTCTTGGTGGCTCCTGTCATTTAGTGGTTGTGGCAGTGTCCCGGGGAGTTGAGCTCCGAGGTGTTGTCGTCACAATTTTATCGTTGCAGTTCTGGAATACCTGAGTTTAGTTTCGCCGACATCGAAAATCTCTTTTATGCAGTTGTTGGTGAGATAACCTCGACGCCACCCAGTATTGGGGCGGGAGTTCGGGAGTATTGCCATAACTTGTATAACGGATGCTTTTCGAAGGTTGAGGTAGACGATTTCCGAAGTTTTTCTCGGTTATGTGTTGAAGGATGGATAGAGCTGGATGTAGGATTTGCTAGATTTGGGTGAGATATTATGCTTCCCCCGTATCCCCAACACCTGATTGCATAACCGGAAAGGTTCGGGAGTTTCATAGGTGGGAATTCTTGTAGATCTAGTTCTTCTTCCGCGAATATTAGGTTTGAGATTGGCTGATCCTTACCGAGTATTCGTTCTTGCTCCGTACCTTGTTGGTTTTTTCCTTCTTCCTCAATTCTAAGCGGCTTCTCAATTTATGGATATGTGACCATTTCAATTGGAATGCATTCGTTCATTTTGTTCGGGTGTGAAGACTATATTTTGCAATTTCAACCCGTTCGGTTCAGCTAATGGATGTCAACCTCTTCAGGATGGCTCCTCCAACGTGCACGACTCCGAATCCTGATCCGCCACCACCACCTCCACCTCCAGAGGCATGGCAGGCTGTGATGGCCGCTACCAATGCAAACACGCAGCTGATCATGCAACTTCTTCAAGAGCGCAACCAAGGGAACCAGGGCAACAAATCAGAATCACTTTGCTACACTCAACCAGTTCCTTGCTAACCAGCCAAAGACCTTCAGCAATTGTGTTGAGGCAACGGACGCTAATGATTGGCTCGTGGACATAGGCAAGCATTTCAATTGCAGTAACGTCAAGCCTGAGGACTTCGTAAAGTTCGCTTCCTTCCCACTCAAAGACCAAGCTGCGGAATGGTTTCAGCAGTACAAAGATTCCAGAGGAGGCCGTGTGATTACCTGGGATGAATTCCGTCAAGACTTCAAAGCTCATCATATTCCTCAGAGCGTGGTTGAAAGAAAGTGTGAGGAATTCCGCAACCTGAAGCAAGGCTCTATGTCTGTCTATGAGTACAGCAAGATGTTTTAGAAGCTCGCCCGTTTTGCTAAGCAGGACGTCCCTGATGAGAAGAGCATGATATACCAGTTTAGGGGTGGTCTTAGAGAAGAAATCCAGCTAGCTCTTGTCCTCTTTGAGCCCAGGAGGTACGATGAGTTTTACAACATGGCAATGAAGCAAGAGACTGCTCAACTGAAGTGCGATGCTTCCAAGAAGCGA
The DNA here is from genome assembly GCF_002162155.2 of Triticum dicoccoides. Classification (NCBI taxonomy): domain Eukaryota; kingdom Viridiplantae; phylum Streptophyta; class Magnoliopsida; order Poales; family Poaceae; genus Triticum; species Triticum dicoccoides. The sequence continues at coordinate 414,460,696 of NC_041392.1, forward strand.
GTCAGAGATGCTACTCCTTCTTCCTCAACTCAAGTGGCTAAGCAGCAGAAGTATTGGCTTCCTGCTCCTCCATTCCGTCAGCCTTATCAGCAGAAGAGCAAAGGTGGCAGTGGATCTTCCCACCCACCCAACCCTGGCTTTCAGAACAAGACTTCGTCTCAAGCTCCAAGATCGAGTGCTCTGTATCACCGTCCGCTTTCAGAGGTCACGTGCAACAAGTGCCAACAGAAGGGTCACTATGCCAACAAATGCTTCAATCAGAGGCGTCTCCCTCCTCCTCCTCTTGTGAGATCGGCAAGTACAGCTGTGGTCAAGCATAACCCCAAGCACGCCAAGGTCAACTTGATGAATGCAGCTCAGGCAGAGGACTCTTCAGATGTCATCATGGGTAACCTTCCTGTTAACGATGTTCCTACAAAAGTACTTTTTGACACTGGTGCATCGCATTCTTTCTTGTCATTCCCATTTGCATCGAAGCACAATGTTGATACTGAGGTTATGCCCAAAGTCATGCAAGTTGTTTCTCTCGGCAAGCTTTTGACTTCTAGTTTGGTTGCTCCCGATGTCTCTATCACGTGGGCGACTACAAGTTTCTGTCCTCTCCGGTGGTTCTTGGAAACTCGGATATTGATCTTATTCTCGGAATGGATTGGCTTTCTAAGCACAAGGCACATCTTGATTGTGCAGCCAGGCAGATTCAATTGACTCATTCGTCTGAGGATGTTTGTCTTTGCCGCTCGTGATGATACCATCTGTCTGTTTTCTCTCAATGAGAAGGGTGAAATGGATGCCATCCCTCCAATTCCAGTCGTTTGCGGATATCAAGACGTCTTTCCAGAAGAGCTTCCAGGAATGCCTCCGCACCGGCCAGTTGAATTCGTCATCGATCTTGAGCTTGGCACGGAACCTGTTTGCAAACGTCCTTACAAGCTCGGACCTGAAGAGTTGAAAGAGCTGAAGAAGCAACTCGATATTCAAGAGAGAATGGGTCTCATCCGACCTAGTTCTTCTCCGTGGGGTTGTGGAGTTCTTTTTGTGAAGAAGAAGGATGGAACGGACCGACTCTGTGTTGACTACCGTCCATTGAACAAGAAGACTATCAAGAACAAGTACCCACTTCCCAACATCAATGAGCTGTTCGAACAACTCAAAGGTGCCCAAGTATTCTCCAAGCTTGATCTCCGTATGGACTATCACCAGATTCGAATCCGTGAGCAACATATTCCCAAGACGGCTTTCAGAACAAGCTATGGTTCATATGAATACACTATCATGTCTTTTGGCCTCGTCAATGCTCCTCCGATTTTCTCTCACGTGATGAACTTCATCTTCAACGCCTACACAAATGAATTTGTCTTGGTCTACCTCGATGACATTCTGGTCTTTTCCAAGAACAAGGAAGATCATGCCAAGCACTTGTGTTTGGTGCTTGATAAGCTCAGAGAACATCAGTTCTACGCCAAGTTCTCAAAGTGCGAGTTTTGGCTCGATGAGGTTCTTTATCTTGGGCATATCATCTCTGCCAAGGGCATAGCGGTGAATCCTGAGAAGGTGTCTGCAATTGTGAATTGGGAACCACCTCAGAACGTGAAGCAACTCCGCAGCTTCCTTGGTCTCGCAAGCTAATGTCCAAGGTTCGTTGAGAACTTTTCAAAGATCGCGAAGCCTCTTTCAAACCTTCTCCAGAAGCACGTCAAGTACGTTTGGTCTCCAGAATGTGACATCGCTTTCAACACTTTGAAAGAGAAATTGGTCATTGCTCCAGTTCTGACTCCTCCTGATGAATCCAAACCGTTTGAGGTCTTCTGCGATGCCTCTCTTCAAGGTCTTGGTGCAGTGTTGATTCAAGAAAAGAAAGTTGTGGCTTATACCTCTCGCCAGTTGAAGCCCAACGAGAAGAACTACCCCACTCATGACCTCGAGTTGGCGGCAGTTGTGCATGCTCTTTTGACTTGGAGACATCTCTTATTGGGAAGAAAAGTGGACATCTTCACTGACCACAAGAGTCTCAAGTACATCTTCACTCAGCCTAATCTCAACCTCAGGCAGACTTGTTGGGTCGTAATGATTCAAGAGTATAATCCGAGCATTGAGTATACTCCAGGCAAGGCCAATGTGATTGCTGACGCTTTGAGCAGGAAGGCTTACTGCAACAGTCTGATTATCAAGCCTTACCACCCCGTGCTTTGTGAAGCTTTCCACAAACTCAATCTGCAAGTTTTTCCTCAAGGTTTCCTCGCCAACCTTCAAGTCTCTCCTACTTTGGAAGATCAGATTCGCGAGGCTCAACTTCTTGATGCTATGGTGAAGAAGGTGAAGATTGGGATTGCCAAGAGTCAACCCAAGTACAAGTGCTATCGCCTTGATGACAAGGATACTCTCTTCTTCGAGGATCGCATTGTTGTGCCTAAAGGTGACCTTCGTAAAGTTATTATGAATGAGGCTCACAATTCACTCCTCTCCATCCACCCTGGGAGTACGAAGATGTATCAGGACCTCAAGCAGGCTTATTGGTGGACTCGAATGAAGCGCGAGATTGCTCAGTTCGTTAATAAATGTGATGTCTGCAGAAGAGTGAAGGCAGAACACCAATGACCAGCGGGTCTCCTCCAACCTCTTGCCATTCCATAATGGAAGTTTGACCACATTGAGATCGACTTGGTGGCTGGGTTTACAAAGTCCAAGCGTGGCAATGATGATGTATTCATTGTCATCGACAAACTCACTAAAGTGGCTCACTTTCTGCCTATCAAAGAGTCTATCACTGCAGCTCAATTGGCGGAGCTTTATACCTCTCGGATTGTCTCTCTGCACGGCATTCCACAGTTGATCTCTTCAGACTGTGGCAGCATCTTTACCTCCAAGTTTTGGGATTCTTTTCAGAAGGCCATGGGCACCAACATCCGCTTCAGCACAACTTTTCATCCTCAAACTAGCGGTCAAGTTGAGCGTGTCAATCAGATTCTTGAAGATATGCTCAGAGCTTGCGTTATCTCTTTCGGTATGAAGTGGGAAGATTGTCTTCCATATGCCGAATTCTCCTACAACAACAGTTTTCAAGCAAGTTCGGGCAAGGCCCCATTCGAAATTCTCTATGGCAAGAATTGTCGTACTCCTCTTAACTGGTCAAAGACCGGTGAACGTCAACTTTTTGGAAAGTGATGGTCTCTTCTCGGCGGAGTCCGGGAAGTGAACACGGTGTTGGAGTAATGCTTGACGTAGGTTGTTCTAGGATCACTTCTTGATCATAGTTCTTCGTTCATGCTTTGTCTTCTTTTCTCGCTCTCTTTTGCGAACAGGTTAGCCACCATATATGCTAGTCGCTTGCTGCAGCTCCACATATTACCTTGCCTTACCTATAAGCTTAAATAGTCTTGATCGCGAGGGTGCGAGATTGCTGAGTCCCCGTGGCTCATAGTTTACTTCCAAACCAGATACAGGGACCGATGATACCGTTCCAGATGATGCGCTTGAGCTCAAGTGGGAGTTCGACGAAGACTCACGCCGTTACTATGTGTCTTTCCCTGATGATTAGTAGTGGTGCCCAGTTGGGGCGATCGGGACCGTGTCGCATGTTGGGGTTGATCTTTTATTTTGGTACCGTAGTCGGGCCATGAGTGTATTGGATGATTGTAATGTTATTTATGTATTTGTGTGACGTGGCGAGTGTAAGCCAACTATGTACCTTTTACCATATTATCTATTTACATGGGTTGTTGTGAAGATTACCTTACTTGCGACATTGCTTTCAATGCGGTTATGCCTCTAAGTCGAGGGCATTACACCCTATGAGAGGAGCGTTGGTTATGACGATGGCGATGATTTTCCCCTCTTGAAGGGAAGTTTCCCTGGCAAAACAGCTCCGCTGGAGCCCTAGATTGGTTCTGCCAAGGTTCCGCCTCGTGGCGGCGGAGTTTCGTCCGAGAAGATGCTTCTGATTTTTTTCTCATCGAAAGACATCATATAGCAGAAGATGGCCATCGGAGGGCCACCAGGGGGCCCACGAGGTAGGGGGCGCGCCCAGGGGGTAGGGCGCACCCCCACCCTTGTGGGCAGGGTGTGGCCCCCCTGGTGAACTTCTTGCGCTCAGTATTTTTTATATATTCTGAAATTGACTTCCCTGAAGTTTCAGGACTTTTGGAGCTGTGTAGAATAGGTCTCTAATATTTGCTCCTTTTCCAGCCCAGAATCCCAACTGCCGGCATTCTCCCTCTTTATATAAACCTTGTAAAATAAGAGAGAATAGGCATAAGTATTGTGACATAATGTGTAATAACAGCCCATAATGCAATAAATATCGATATAACAACATGATGCAAAATGGACGTATCAACTCCCCCAAGCTTAGACCTTGCTTGTCCTCAAGCGAAAGCCGAAATCAAAAATGTATGTCCACATGTGTAGAGATAGAGGTGTCGATAAAAATAATACGGACATGAGGGCATCACGATCATTCTTAGAACAACAACTTATATAATTCTTGTCAGATGATTTCTTATGCTAGAATAATAATTCAATCACAATTTCAAGTATGAATCGTAAACTTCATTGAAAACTAACAAACTATAATCTCAGTCATTGGAGCAATTGCAATTTATCATAACATAGGAAAGAGTCAATATAAGAGCTTTTCAGCAAGTCCACGTACTCAACTATCATATAGTCTTTCACAATTGCTGACACTCACGCAGTACTTATGGGTATGGAGTTTTAATCGGACACAGAGAAAGATAGGGACTTATAGTTTTGCCTCCCAACGTTTTTCCTCAAGGATAATGTCAACAATAATAGTTCATGAAAACTCACATCTAATTAGCCATATATACCAGGATCTTTCCAACATACTGTGCTTGCCAAAGGATAAAATGTAAAAAGGAAGGGTGAAGATCACCATGACTCTTATGCAAGGTAGGAGATAAAAGTAAAAGATAGGCCCTTCGCAGAGGGAAGCAGAGGTTGTCATGTGCTTTTATGGTTAGATGCACAAAATCTTAATGCGAAAGAACGTCACTTTATATTGCCACTTGTGATATGGACCTTTATTATGCAGTCTGTCGCTTTTATTTTCTTCCATATCACATGATCGTATAAAGTTTATTTTCTCCCACACTAATAAGTCATACATATTTAGAGAGCAATTTTTATTGCTTGCACCGATGACAACTTACTTGGAGGATCTTACTCAATCCATAGGTAGGTATGGTGGACTCTCATGGCAAAACTAGTCTAAGCATATTTGGAAGCACAAGTAGTATCTCTACTTGGTGCGATGAATTTGGCTAGCATGAGGGGGAAAGGCAAGCTCAAGCATGTTGGATGATCCATGACAATATAATTTATCTCAGATGTAAGAAAACATAACCCATTACGCTATCTTCCTTTACCAACATCAACTCTTGTAGCAACCATACCTCAAACGGTCCAATCTCTATGCTCAGGTGTCATCCCTGGATCAGTAATGCTGACACCACACAGTACTTGAAGGATTTATAACAGACTAGCAATCACACACTTATTACATCGAGTGTCTCAAAAGAGAACTTATTACAATAAATATGGCATAAGGCCATCTAATAACGATAACAGCGGAAGGCTTGGAAGATAAGTGAGTCCATCAACTCCAACGGCATCACTTAGTATAGAACCACGACCTAAGGCAGCTTAATCGTCGTCTGAAAAGTCTGCAACATTAACGTTGCAGCCCAAAACGGGTCAGCACATGGAATATGCTGGCAATGTAACACATAGAGAGTAATAAAAGAATATGGCTATTCTATATGCATATATGGCTGGTGGAAAGCTCTATGGTTACAGTTTTGCGAAACCCATTTTTTCCCTACTATAAAGGAATAAATTTTATTTAACTATCATGGTAGTTGTTAAACATTGAGAATGGTTGACAGCATTCTCAATCCCAATTAAACAACATCATTAAAAACCCAACAAAATTAATTAGAGTAACATGATGAGATTCACATGATAATCCAAGTACTAGATACTCAAGACGTCCATAACCGGGGATATGGCTAACCATGATTAGTTTATACACTCTGCAGAGGTTTGCGCACTTTTCCCCACAAGACCCGATCTCCTCCGTTGGATTTCTCGCACTACAAGGTGTTTGAGAAACGGATGACCAAGACATAGTCTTTCAGAAGCGCTAGCACCGTACCAACCTACATCCCCTACATCTGCTAGTCTACCATTGTAAGAGTTCGCACGACTTAGTCAACTATGCTAGAGCCCATAGTAGCTTGTGGCTGCACACGGAAGTTTCTAGCATGAATAATCTCATGATCCCTTTGAGCCTGGGTGGTGGTCCAAAAGAAAACAGGCAATCGCTGGAATACCCAGGTGCCTCAATCCACCCAGATGTGTGTTTAGGTTGCCACCTTAAATAAACCATTAATTAACAATCTCACATATGTCATGTATACACTCACCCAATCCACGTCTACTAGCATAGCATAGCAATAATAAGCAAACATAGAGTAACTCCCAAAGGTTTGATGATAAACAGGTAATAGGTTCTACCTCAACTACTCCCCAAACCCACAATTTAATTAGATCCTAATCATGCAATGTGTGAGGATTGATCTAATGCAATAAAACTGGGTAGTAGGAGATATGATCAAAGTGTTACTTGCCTTGCTGATGATCCGTGAAACCAAGGGATTCGAACTAGCAAGCGGCGCACTCCGGGTACTGTATCACAAACAAACAAGCATACAATAAGTACTCAACTAATGCACAGGTCAAACTCAAACAAGATATCTAACCAGAAAGTTCAACTTAAGAACTCCGGTTGGCAAAAAGAATCAAAACGAACGAAGCAACGAAAGACAAACGGCAAAAGAAACAAGCTTCATTTACTATTCTGGACATAGGGCGATTTTTACAGTGGCAAAAACTTGTTTGAGTTGGTTAAAAGAAAAGAGGGTTTCGAGACAAAACTCCAGGCGCTTGAATCGCCTGATTCCGATAAACGAGCGAAAAGTTAAACTAGAACGAAAATCGGATCAGAGATCGCGATCAGAAAAACCGCGGATTTAATCCGAGAAAAAGAAAAACGAGGAACAGGTTAACAAACAAACGTTCATTAACATAAACTAAACGAAAAACGCATTCGTTAAAACGAACGGACGAGCGGGCGCTCGCTAAATAAATAAACCGAAAAAATGATCTATTTAAAAAAAACAAAAACTAGGGTTTTCTAAAAAAACGAATCGGTTTTTCTCAGAAAACCGGGCGGCGGGGCGGCTACCTCGGCTCGGTCCGGCGGGGCTCCGGCGGGTCGGCGGGAACAGCAGCGCGGGGCGGTGGGACGGCGGCGGCAGCATGCTGCGGCGGGGATGCGGGGCGGTGGCGGCGGCGACTCGGGGCTCCAGTGGGGCCCCGGGGTGGCTATTTAAAGGAGGGGGGTTGACTTGGGGAGGGGGTCGGCGGCACGAGGCGGCTCCGGCTCGGACTCCTCCCGAGTCCGGCGGGGAAGGCGGCGGCGGCTGGGCCTGCCTAGCTCGGCTGGGCCCTTGGCCCAGTTGGGTGCGGTTCTCTCTTAAAAAAACAATTTCGCTACGCCTAAAAAAATCTAGAAAAATGAATAAAAATCTAAAAATGCCAAAAAAAATCCAGTCTAAATAAAATATTTAGAACGGGATGAACATTTTTTGGCTCTAAATGCAATTTTTGAAAACGTGCAATTTTTCCTAAATTCAAATAAAATAGCCAATAAAACCAAAATAAAACCTTATTTGATTTTTTATTAAATCCTCAATATTTCTTTATTTTTGGGAAAGTCATTTTATTCCCTCTCTCATATTTTGATAATAGAAATAATTGAAGATAAAATAAATAAAATCAAATGATCCTATTTTCAAAGTTTGAGAAAAACTCAAATATGAAAATAACGAAATCCCCAACTCTCTCCGAGGGTCCTTGAGTTGCGTATAATTTCTAGGATCCACCAAAAGCAATAAAATATGATATGCAATGATGATCTATTGTATAACATTCAAATTGAAAATTTGGGATGTTACAAACCTACCCCCCTTAAGATGAATCTCGCCCTCGAGATTTGGGTTGGCTAGAAAATAGGTGAGGGTGGTCCTTCAGCAATTCTTCCTCTTGTTCCCAGGTGGCTTCATCCTCCGTGTGGTGGCTCCACTAAACCTTGCAAAACATGATAACCTTGCTGTGGGTGACTCGACTGGCATACTCGAGAATCTTGACTGGTTTCTCCTCATAGGTCAAATCACTGTCCAACTGAATTGCTTCCAGGGGCACTATATCTCTCAGCGGTATGTCAGCCATATCTGCGTGGCACTTCTTCAACCGGGAAATGTGGAACACGTCGTGAACTCCTAATAATCCTTCAGGCAACTCCAACTTATAGGCAACTTCTCCCATGCGTTCCAAAACTTTGTATGGGCCTACAAAACGTGGCGCTAATTTTCCCTTAACTCCAAAGCGCTTAACTCCTCGAAGTGGTGATACTCGAAGATAAACTCGGTCTCCGACTTCGTAAATTGTCTCCTGGCGTTTTGAATATGCGTAGCTCTTTTGCCTGGACTGGGCTACCTTGAGCCTATCGCGAATCAATTTCACTTTCTATTCAGACTCCTTAATTAGATCCGGTCCAAACAACTGATGGTCTCCAACTTCATCCCAGGACAATGGGGTCCTGCACCTGCTTCTGTACAAGGCTTCTAAAGGGGCCATATTCAAACTGGATTGATAACTGTTGTTGTAAGAGAACTCTGCATATGGAAAATTCTCGTCCCAACTAGATCCGTAATCTAGCGCACAAGCTCTTAACATATCCTCCAAAATCTGATTGACTCGCTCGGTCTGTCCATCTGTCTGTGGATGGAAAGCTGTACTAAACTCTAGTCTGGTACCCAAAGTTTCATGCAACTGATTCCAGAACTTTGAGGTAAATTGGGTTCCTCTATCTGATACAATGCTCTTTGGAACTCCATGCAGACATACGATTTTGGTCATGTATATCTTTGCCAACTTTGCACTGGTATAGGTAGTCTTCACTTGAATGAAATGAGCTACCTTTGTCAAACGATCGACTACAACCCATATTGAGTCATAGCCTGAACGAGTTTTGGGTAAACCCGTAATAAATCCATGCCTAACTTATCCCACTTCCATTTGGGTATCGCCAATGGCTGTTGCAATCCTGCTGGCTTCTGATGCTCTGCCTTTACTCTCTGACATACATGACAAACTTCTACATACTTCGCAATATCCTTCTTCATTCCGGTCCACCAGAAAGTATCCTTCAAATCCAAATATATCTTGGTATTTCCTGAGTGAATCGAATATGGTGAATCATGTGCCTCTTGCAGAATTAACTTCCTGATCTCCGAATCATTAGGCACATAAACACGGTCTTCAAACCATAGGGTATCAAGCTCATCCTCACGAAATCCCTTAGCTTTTCCTTTGCTCATTTTCTCCTTAATAGAGGCAATCTCCTTGTCAGTCCTTTGAGCTTCTCTGATCTTATCCATCAAGGTAGACCGAATCTCCAATGTTGCTACATAGCCTCTCGGAACTATCTCCAAACATAGCTCATGAAGATTTTCAGTTAACTCCCTTGGTAAATCTCCCGTCATTAAGGTGTTGACATGGCTTTTACGGCTCAACGCGTCAGCTACTACGTTAGCCTTTCCGAGGTGATAATGTAATCTCATATCATAATCCTTGATGAGCTCCAACCATCTTCTTTGCCTGAGATTCAACTCTTTCTACGTGAAAATATACTTCAAACTCTTGTGATCCGTGTACACCTCACAATGGTTTCCAATGAGAAAGTGTCTCCAGGTTTTCAATGCATGCACTACGGCTGCTAACTCCAAATCATGCATAGCACAATTCAACTCATGAGGCTCAAGCTGTCGTGAGGCATATGAAACAACTCTTCCTTCTTGCATAAGCACTGCACCAAGTCCTCGACGTGAAGCGTCGCAATTCACCTCATAATCCTTGGTCTGATCTGGCAAAATCAACACAGGTGATGTAACCAGATGTTTCTTCAAATCCTGGAAACTAGCCTCACACTCCTCGGTCCATTTGAACTTGGTATCCTTCTTCAACAACTCCGTCATAGGCTTCGCAATCTTTGAGAAATCCTCAATGAATCTCCGGTAGTATCCTGCGAGTCCAAGAAAACTCCGGATCTCTCCAACTATTGTTGGCGCTTCCCAATTGGTCACGGTATCAACTTTAGTGGGATCTACTGCTATACCTTCTCCGGATATAACATGTCCGAGAAATCCGACTTCCTTCAACCAAAACTCACATTTGCTAAACTTGGCATATAATTGATGTTCTCTGAGCTTTCCAAGTACCAAACGCGAATGCTCCTTATGTTCCTCTTCATTCTTTGAGTAAACCAGGATATCATCAATGAACACTACAACGAACTTATCCAGAAACTCCATAAACACCTTGTTCATCATGTTCATGAAATATGCAGGTGCGTTAGTCAAACCAAATGACATAACGGTATACTCGTACAGCCCATACCTGGTGGTAAAAGCCGTCTTAGGTATATCCTGTTCTCGAATCTTCAACTGGTGGTATCCTGATCGCAGATCGATCTTGGAAAATACCTTAGCTCCTTGCAATCGATCAAACAGATCATTGATCATCGGTAGTGGGTACATTTTCTTGATGGTTGCTTCATTCAATCCTAGATAATCAACAACCATCCTTAACGATCCATCCTTCTTTTCCACTAGAAGTGCTGGCGATCCCCAAGGCGAAGAACTTAGGAGAATATATCCTTTATCCAGTAACTCCTTAATCTGCTTCTTAATCTCCACAAAATCCTTTGCGGGCATCCTATATGGTCTCTTTGATATTGGCCCTGTGCCTGGCAAAAGCTCAATCAAAAACTCAATATCTCTATCCGGTAGCATGCCTGGCAATTCCTCTGGAAATACATCCGGGAAATCCTTCACCAGTGGTACTTCCTCCTGTACAATTCTTGTTAAACAATTTACTTGAGTCCTCTTTGGCACATGCCGTGATACATACTTGATCCTTCTTCCTTCTGGGGTGGTAAGAAAAATTGACTTACTGGCACATTCAATATTCCCTTCATACTTTGACAACCAATCCATGCCTAATATCACATCCAATCCTTGAGATTCCAATACTATTAGGTTTGAGGGAAATACGTAGTTACCAATCCTTAATGGTAACCGATTGCACCATAGGCTAGCCATATACTCTGCTCCAGGCGAGGTTACTAACATGGGTGACCTAAGGGCTTGGGTTGGCAGTTTATACTTATCCACAAATCACCTTGATATGTATGAATGTGATGCACCAGTATCAAAAAGAACGAGTGCAGTAAAGGACTTAACCAAAAACTTACCGATTACTGCATCCGGCTGCTCTTCAACCTCCTCCACGTTAACGTGGTTCACCTGTCCCCTGTTGAAAGGGTTCGGCTTCTTCCCAGATCTTCCATTGCCATTTCCATTCTGGGATTCAGGACATTCATGGGCATAATGTCTGGTCTTCTGGCACTTAAGGCAAGTGACTTGGCTCAGGTCTTTCTTGGCTGGGGTTGATGGGTTGGTGCAGATCTGGCTGTTGCTTCCTCCATTCCCATTACCATTCTTGGGGCCATTGTGATTGTGTGAGCTACCTCCTCCATGGGTATGCTGAAAATGTCCTCCCGGTCTAGGGCTAAAACATGGCTTCTGCTGAGCTCCAGAATTGTACTTCCCTTGTCCATACTTCCTCATGCGGTTCTCAATTTGCTGCTGCTTCCCTTCAATCATGAGAGCACGATCTACCAACTCCTGGTAGTTGTTGAAGGTTGCTACCATCAACTGCATGCTCAACTCATCAATCAATCCTTCCAGAAATTTCTCCTGCTTAGATGCATCCGTAGCAACGTCATCTGGGCATAACGTGCTAGCTTACTAAAGTCCTCCACATACTGGCCAATTGTCCGTCCTCCTTGGCGCAAGTTGCGAAACTCTCGCTTCTTCATGGACATAGCTACTGCTGAAACATGGGCAGTACAAAAAGCCTGCTGAAACTGGTCCCACGTGACAGTGTCGACAGGGAAAGTGGTTGTGAAATTCTCCCACCATGATGTTGCGGGTCCTTCCAGCTGATGTGCGGCAAACTTCACCTTTTCCGCATCTGTGCATCCTACCGTGGTCAACTCTCTTGCTGTCTTGCGGAGCCAATCATCTGCTACTATCGGCTCGGTGCTATTGGAAAACACCGGCGGATTCAGCCTAAGAAAACGCGCTAAGTGATCAACAGGTGGTAGTGGTGGTGGTGGGTTGTTATTGTTGTTGTTCCCCTGATTCCGATTCTGGACTAGCAACTGCATCAACGTGTTCTGCTGCTGGATCAACTAGGTGAGCTCCAGTGGGAAGGTAAATCTGGGGTCATGTCTCGGAGGCATCTGAGGGTTTAGAAAAGATGAGATTTAAGAATAGAGAGGGGTCTAGAGAGAAAACACTACCTATATGCACATGAGGCAAAAGCAAACAATTCACTTCATTCAATCAATTGAACAAGGGATTACAATCGATCTAATTATCACAAAAGTGCTCGAACTACTATATTTACATGGTGGACTACTACTACTGATGGGCTGGTCTACTAGAAATATTCTTCGGTTGCAGACTCCATGATATCTGCTCCAGCTTCATCAACATAGTCATCATCGCTATCGTCTGGATCCGAGTCGGGGTCATCGATGATGATGTAGTCTTCTGGGCGAATCTCCTTGGGTTCTTCGCCTTCTTCTACTGGTGTAGGGCCTCCCATAAATATTCCAAACTTCTTGATCAGATCGTCATTCTTTTCCACTAATACTTCGATTTCCTCTTCATAATCTTCACGTGTAGCCTTGAGTTCTTCCTCCAGTTCCTTGATTCTTGTCCTCGCCTTCTTCAGATCTATCATGTCTGCGCACATCTGGTTCTCTTGACGTCGAATGTGTTGGTTTAACTCCTGGATAAAAGCTACAACTGATCTATCCTTCCTGGTGCTGATCATCTCCCAGTGCTCATCTCGGCGCCCACAAATCTGGTAGATAGTATCCTTGAGATCATTGCGGTAAACATCTCCAATGCGTCCCATGGCGATGTGAGCTGCCATGCTCTTTCCTAGACTCCATGTTGGTGCATCAAAAGAAAGCTCTATGGGCTAAGTGACTGGCATGAACGTCCTTCCTGGAACTTGAACTTGAATCATCCAGCACTCTTCTTCAGGTAGAGTGGCGTTGTAGGTTCCGGTGAAGCTTGGTACTCCTATGTTCAGGTATCTAGTGACTTCCTTCAAGTGACGTCCAAAGGGTGTATCTTCATCCGGTTGCGTGAACTTGTTCCTTGCATCCGCCATCCTAAAAGAGTAGAAAAGATGAGAGCTCAGAAGGAGAAGAGTGAGTAGTGATCTAGGGTTTTAGCTTAGTGGTCGTGTCCTACAATCAGCGTGTGCTCTGATACCATCTTGTAGCGACCAGACCTCAAACGGTCCAATCTCTGTGCTCAGGTGTCATCCCTGGATCAGTAATGCTGACACCACACAGTACTTGAAGGATTTATAACAGAGTAGCAATCACACACTTATTACATCGAGTGTTTCAAAAGAGAACTTATTACAATAAATATGGCTTAAGGCCATCTAATAACGATAACAACGGAAGGCTTGGAAGATAAGTGAGTCCATCAACTCCAACGGCATCACTCAATATAGAACCACGACCTAAGGCACCTTAATCATCGTCTGAAAAGGCTGCAACATTAACGTTGCAGCCCGAAACGGGTCAGCACATGGAATATGCTGGCAATGTAACACATAGAGAGTAATAAAAAATATGGCTATTCTATATGCATATATGGCTGGTGGAAAGCTCTATGGTTACAGTTTTGCGTAAAGTCAATTTTTCCCTACTGCAAAGGAATAAATTTTATTTAACTACCATGGTAGTTGTTAAACATTGAGAATGGTTGACAGCATTCTCAATCCGAATTAAGCAACATCATTAAAAACCCAACAAAATTAATTAGAGTAACATGATGAGATTCACATGATAATCCAAGTACTAGATACTCAAGACATCCATAACCGAGGACACAGCTAACCATGATTAGTTGATACACTCTGCAGAGGATTGCGCACTTTTCCCCACAAGACCCGGTCTCCTCCATTGGATTTCTCGCACTACAAGGTGTTTGAGAAACGGATGACGGAGACATAGTCTTTCAGAAGCGCTAGCACCTTACGAACGGGTAGACCGTACCAACCTACATCCCCTACATCTGCTAGTCTACTATTGTAAGAGTTCGCACGACTTAGTCAACTATGCTAGATCCCATAGTAGCTTGTGGCTGCGCACGGAAGTTTCTAGCATGAATAATCTCATGATCCCTTTGAGCCTGGGTGGCGGTCCAAAAGAAAACAGGCAATCGCTGGAATACCCAGGTGCCTCAATCCACCCAGATGTGTGTTTAGGTTGCCACCTTAAAGAAACCATTAATTAACAATCTCACATATGTCATGGATACACTCACCCAATCCACGTCTACTAGCATAGCATAGCAATAATAAGCAAGCGTAGAGTAACTCCCAAAGGTTTGATGATAAACAGGTAATAGGTTGTACCTCAACTACTCCCCAAACCCACAATTTAATTAGATCCTATTCATGCAATGTGTGAGGATTGATCTAATGCAATAAAACTGGGTAGTAGGAGATATGATCAAAGTGTTACTTGCCTTGCTGATGATCCGTGAAACCTAGGGATTCGAAGTAGCAAGCGGCGCACTCCGGGTACTCTATCGCAAACAAACAAGCATACAATAAGTAGTCAACTAATGCACAGGTCAAACTCGAACAAGAGATCTAACCAGAAAGTTCAACTTAAGAACTCCGGTTGGCAAAAAGAATCAAAACGAAGGAAGCAACGAAAGACAAACGACCAAAGAAACAAGCTTCGTTTACTATTCTGGACCTAGGGCAATTTTTAAAGTGGCAAAAACTTGTTTGAGTTGGTTAAACGGAAAGAGGGTTTCGAGACGAAACTCCAGGCGCTTGAATCTCCTGATTCCGATAAACGAGCAAAAAGTTAAACTAGAACAAACATCGGATCAGAGATCGCGATCAGAAAAACCGCGGATTTAATCCGAGAAAAAGAAAAACGACGAACAGGTTAACGAACAGACGTTCGTTAACAGAAACTAAATGAAAAACACGTTCTTTAAAATGAACGAACGAGAGGGCGCTCGCTAAATAAATAAACCGGAAAAAAACGATCTATTTAAAAAAACGAAAACTAGGGTTTTCTAAAAAAACGGATCGGTTTTTCTCAGAAAACCGGGCGGCGGGGCGGCTACCTTGGCTCGGTCTGGCGGGGCTCCGGCGGGTCGGCAGCTATGCGAGGCGGCGACAATAGCAGCGCGGGGCGGCGGCGGCGGCGGCGGCGTGCGGCGGGGATGCGGGGCGGGGGCAGCGGCGACTCGGGGCTCCAGG
>NC_041392.1:414476457-414501987 GCF_002162155.2 Triticum dicoccoides
CGGGGCTCCAGGGGGGGCGGGGTGGCTATTTAAAGGAGGGGGGTTGACTTGGGGAGGGGGTCGGCGGCACGAGGCAGCTCTGGCTCGGACTCCTCCCGAGTCCGCGGGGGAAGGCACCGGCGGCTGGGCCGTCCTGGCTCGGCTGGGCCCTTGGCCCAGTCGGGCGCGGGTCTCTCTTTTTTTCTTAAACAATTTCGCTGCGCCTAAAAAAATCAAGAAAAATAAATAAAAATCTAAAAATGCCAAAACAAATTTTCTTCGACTAAATAAAATATTTAGAATAGGATGAACATTTTTTTGCTCTAAATGCAATTTTTGAAAACGTGCAATTTTTCCTAAATTCAAATAAAATAGCCAATAAAACCAAAATAAAACCTTATTTGATTTTTTATTAAATCATCAATATTTCTTTATTTTTGGGAAAGCCATTTTATTCCCTCTCTGATATTTTGATAATAGAAATAATTAAAGATAAAATAAATAAAATCAAATGATCCTATTTTCAAAATTTGAGAAAAACTCAAATATAAAATAACGAAATCCCCAACTCTCTCCGAGGGTCCTTGAGTTGCGTAGAATTTCTAGGATCCACCAAAAGCAATAAAATATGATATGCAATGATGATCTATTGTATAACATTCCAAATTGAAAATTTGGGATGTTACAACTCTTTAGCATGTCATATTTCAATGAGTGCCCACAATCATAAAAGATGTCCAAGATAGTATATTTATGTGTGAAGACCCCTCTTTTTGTATTACTTCCTATTAATTGCAACGATGACCAAAACTATGTTTGTCAACTCTCAACAACTTTTATTCATCATACTTTTTCTATGTGAGCTCATTACTCTCCATAAGATCCTTATGATCTTTTGGTTTCCTTTTTATTTCTTTCTCTTTTCTTTTATTCACTTAGGATCATGGAAAAATAATCAAGCCCTTTACTCAACACTAATCTTTATTATATAGCTCACGGACTCGATTACATAGAAGGATCATAAAGCAAAACTCACAACTAGATCATACTAAGAACTTTTATTCTACTAGATCAAGATATTACCAAAAGGATCGAACTAAGAAAAAAACGGTAAAGATAAAAGTGATGGTGATACGATACTGAGGCACTCCCCCAAGCTTGGCAGTTACCAAGGGGAGTGCCAATACTAGATACTCGATTCTTCTTTGTTGGTGGAGAAGGTGATGGTTTTGTTGATGGCGTAGGCTTGTCGTCCTTCTTCCAAGGCATAGGCTCACCATCATATAAGGATGATCGAGTATCATGAAACCTCAAATCTGCAGCCAAACTCATCCTATTGAATCTATATTCATGCTCACAGTTTTGATTTTGCAGGTCATAGATCTGGGCTTGGAGGTGCTCGTTTTTCTCATGAATCTTGAA
The DNA here is from genome assembly GCF_002162155.2 of Triticum dicoccoides. Taxonomy (NCBI): domain Eukaryota; kingdom Viridiplantae; phylum Streptophyta; class Magnoliopsida; order Poales; family Poaceae; genus Triticum; species Triticum dicoccoides. The sequence continues at coordinate 414,477,859 of NC_041392.1, forward strand.
GATGGCCTCCCCAATGTCCTTGACGTCCAGCTTGTGGTTGTTGGTGAACTCCATGATCATAATGTGACTGGAATCGAGTCCACGCTCCACCATCTCCTGACACTTGAAAACTTCTTGCTCCAATGCCTCGAGCCTTGCCTCCGTGCTTCCGGTCTTCCTTGGTCCCTCAACATCGCGGATGTGCAACAACCCCTCACGCATCTCAATGGTTTGAGGGTGTTGCAGCACCTCCTCGAGGTAGGGGTTGATGACCTTCTCGAAGAACTGGTCCTTGGGGGCACTTGAAGACGTCATGATGACCTAGATCTGTCAGAAAAACAGCTTGAAACAAAGACATGAGATTTTTGCGTGATACGGGAGTCAAAACCTCCGGGAGATTATATAATGAATTTTTACCGACCATAATACGTGTCGTGTAAGAAAATGGAGTCCGGAAAGCGCACGAGGTGCCCACGAGGTAGGGGGCGCGCCCTCCGCCCTCGTGGACGCCTTGTGTCCTTCCTGGACTGCTACTTATTTTTCTATTTTTCTAAATATTCCAAAATAGAGAAATATTGCCTTAAAAACTTTTTTGGAGTCGGTTTACTTACCGTACCACATACATATTCCTTTTCGGAGTCTGAAACATTCCGGAAAGTGTCCCTTATGTATTCCTCCGGGGTTATGGTTTCAATAACATTGGTTTCAACATTTATAGGATTACCTGAGATATAATGTTTAATTCTTTGAACGTTCACCGCCTTTGGATTTGTGCCTTCGAAATTGTTGATTTTTATGGCACCGGAACAATAGACCTCCTCGATAACTTAAGGACCTTCCCATTTAGAGAGAAGTTTTCCTGCAAAAAATCTTAAACGAGAGTTGTATAGCAATACATAATCACCTACATTATACTCACACTTTTGTATCCTTTTATCATGCCATCTTTTAACTTTTTGTTTAAATAATTTGGCATTCTCATAGGCTTGGGTTCTCGATTCATCAAGTGAGCTAATGTCAAATAACCTCTTCTCACCGGCAAGTTTGAAATCATAATTGAGCTCTTTAATAGCCCAATATGCCTTGTGTTCTAGTTCGAGAGGTAAGTGACATGCTTTTCCATAAACCATTCTATACAGAGACATACCCATAGGATTTTTATATGAAGTTCTATAGGCCCATAATGCGTCATCAAGTTTCTTGGACCAATTCTTTCTAAATCTATTAACAGTCTTTTGTAAAATTAATTTGAGCTCTCTATTACTCAATTCTACTTAACCACTAGACTAAGGGTGATAAGGATATGCAATTCTATGATTAACATCATACTTAGCAAGCATTTTACGGAAAGCACCATGAATAAAATGTGAACCACCATCAGTCATTAAATATCTAGGGACTCCAAATCTTGGGAAAATAACTTCTTTAAGCATTTTAATAGAAGTGTTATGATCAGCACTACTAGTTGGAATAGCTTCTACCCACTTAGTAACGTAATCAACAACAACTAAAATATGTGTATAACTGTTAGAGGCAGGAAAAGGTCCCATATAGTCAAAGCCCCAAACATCAAATGGTTCAATAACGAGTGAATAGTTCATAGGCATTTCTTGACGTCTACTAATATTACCAATTTTTTGACATTCATGACAAGATAAGACAAACTTACGGGCATCTTTGAAGAGAGTAGGCCAATAAAAACCAGATTGCAATACCTTATGTGCAGTTCTATCTCCAGCATGGTGTCCTCCATAAGCTTCGGAGTGACACTTGCGTAGGATCTATTCCTGTTCATGCTCAGGTACACAACGTCTAATAACACCATCTACTCCTTCTTTATAAAGATGTGGGTCATCCCAAAAGTAATGTCTCAGATCATAGAAGAAGTTTTTCTTTTGTTGGTATGTGAAACTAGGTGGTATGAATTTGGCAACAATGTAATTAGCATAATCAGCATACCATGGAGCGTATGAGAAGCATGTATGACATTTAATTGCTCATCAGGAAAGCTATCATCAATAGGTAGGGGGTCATCAAGCACATTTTCTAACCTAGAGAAGTTGTCTGCAACGGGGTTCTCAGCTCCCTTTCTATCAACAATATGTAAATCAAATTCTTATAGCAAGAGAACCCATCTAATAAGTCTAGCTTTAGCATCTTTCTTTTCCATAAGATATTTAATAGCAGCATGATCAGTGTGACTAGTTACTTTAGAATCAACAATATAAGGTCTGAACTTATCACAAGCAAATACGACTGCTAAGAATTCTTTTTCAGTAGTAGCATAATTTCTTTGAGCATTGTCTAGGGTTTTACTAGCATATTGAATAACATTTAATTTCTTATCAACTCTTTGCCCTAGAACAGCACCTACAGCATAATCACTACCATCACACATAATTTCAAAGGGTAAATTCCAATCAGGTGGCTGAACAATAGGTGCATAGATCAATGCTTTCTTAAGTATTTCAAATTCTTCTACACAATCATCATCAAATACAAATGGTATATCTTTTTGTAATAAATTAGTCAGAGGCTGAGAAATTTCTGAGAAGTCCTTAATGAACCTCCTATAAAAACTGGCATGACCAAGGAAACTTCTTATACCTTTGATGTCCTTGGGACATGGCATCTTTTCAATAGCATCAACCTTGGCTTTATTAACCTCAATACCTCTTTCAGAAACTTTATGTCCCATGAAAATACCTTCATTAACCATAAAGTGGCACTTTTCCCAATTCAAGACAAGATTAGTTCCTTAACATCTCTGCAAAACTCGATCAAGGTTGCTTAAGCAGTCATCAAAACAGGATCCATAGACGGAGAAATCGTCCATGAAAACCTCACAAATCTTTTCACAAAAGTCAGAGAATATAGCCATCATGCATCTTTGAAAGGTAGCAGGTGCATTACATAAACCAAAAGGCATATGTCTATAAGCAAAAGTACCAAAAGGACAAGTAAAAGTAGTCTTTGATTGATCCTTGGCTGACACAGGTATTTGAGAGAAACCAGAATAACCATCTAGAAACCAAAAATGTGTATGTTTGGATAATCTTTCTAGCATTTGATCGATAAAAGGTAAGGGGTAATGATCCTTTTTAGTGGCTTTATTTAATTTGCGGAAATCAATTACCATCTTATAACCTGTAATAATTCTTTGAGGAATCAATTCATCTTTATCATTAGGAACGACAGTAATACCTCCCTTCTTAGGGACACAATGGACATGACTTACCCACTAACTATCAGCAACGGGATAAATTATACCTGCCTCAAGGAGCTTTAGTATTTCCTTTCTTACCACTTCTTTCATTTTAGGATTTAGCCATCATTGATGATCACGAACTGGTTTAGCATCTTCTTCCAAATTTATTTTATGTTGACATAGAGCGGGACTAATGCCCTTAAGATCATCAAGAGTATACCCAATAGAAGGACAGTGCTTCTTCAGAGTTTTCAATAATCTCTCGTCCTCATGCTCTGAAAGGTTAGCACTAATAATAACAGGATATATCTTTTTCTCATCAAGATAAGCATATTTAAGAGTATCAGGCAACTGTTTAAGCTCAAACACGGGATCACCCTTGGGTGGAGGAGGATCCCCTAGGATTTCAACAGGCAAATTGCGTTTCAAAATAGGTTCCTGTTTAAAGAATACTTCGTCTATTTCCCTTCTTTCATTTATAAACATATCATTTTCATGGTCTAGCAAATATTGTTCTAAAGGATCACTAGGAGGAACAACAATAGAAGCAAGACCAATAATTTCATCCTTACTAGGCAATTCTTCTTCACGGTGTTGTCTACTAAATTTAGAGAAATTAAATTCATGAGACATATCATCTAAACTAATAGTAACAACATCCTTTTTGCAATCTATCTTAGCATTAACAGTGTTTAAGAAGGGTCTACCAAATATAATGGGACAAAAGCTATCTTGTGGGGAACCAAGAACAAGAAAATCAGTAGGATATTTAGTTTTCCCACACAAGACTTCAACATCTCTAACAATTCCCATTGGTGAAATAGTGTCTCTATTGGCAAGTTTAATTGTGACATCAATATCTTCTATCTCAGCAGGTGCAATATCATGCATAATTTCTTTGTATAAGTCTGTTGGGTTTCGTAGTAATTTCAAAAAAATTCCTACGCACACGCAAGATCATGGTGATGCATAGCAACAAGAGGGGGGGAGTGTGATCTACGTACCCTTGTAGATCGACAATGGAAGCGTTAACTTGGTTGATGTAGTCGTACGTCTCCACGGCCCGACCGATCAAGCACCGAAAGTACGGCACCTCCGAGTTCTAGCACACGTTCAGCTCGATGACGATCCCCGGATTCCGATCCAGCAAAGTGTCAGGGAAGAGTTCCGTCAGCACGACGGTGTGGTGACGATCTTGATGTACTACCGTCGCAGGGCTTCGCCTAAGCACCGCTACAATATTATCGAGGACTATGGTGGAAGGGGGCACCGCACATGGCTAAGAATATGATCACGTGGATCAACTTGTGTCTCTAGGGGTGCCCCGTGCCTCCGTATATAAAGGCTCAAAGGGGGGGGGGGCTGGCCGGCCAAGGGGTGGCGCGCCAGGAGGACTCCTATTCCTTCTGGGAGTAGGACTCCCCCCCTTTCCTAGTTGGAATAGGATTCGCGGAGGGGGGAAAAGAGGAGAGAGAGGAGGAAGGGGGGCCGGCCCCCTCTCCTTTTCCTATTCGGACCAAAGGGGGGAGGGGCACGCGGCCCATCTCTGGCCACCTCTCCTCTCTTCCACTAAGGCCCACTAAGGCCCATATACCTCCTGGGGGTTCCGGTAACCTCCCGGTAATCCGGTAAAATCCCGATTTCACTCGAAACGCTTCCGATATCCAAATATAGGCTTCCAATATATCAATCTGTATGTCTCGACCATTTCTAGACTCCTCGTCATGTCCGTGATCACATCCGGGACTCCGAACAAACTTCGGTACATCAAAATGCATAAACTCATAATATAACTGTCACCGTAACCTTAAGCGTGCGGACCCTACGGGTTCGAGAACAATGTAGACATGACCGAGACACGTCTCCGGTCAATAACCAATAGCAGAACCTGGATGCTCATATTGGCTCCTACATATTCTACGAAGATCTTTTATTGGTCAGACCGCATAACAACATACGTTGTTCCCTTTGTCATCGGTATGTTACTTGCCCGAGATTCGATCGTCGGTATCCAATACCTAGTTCAATCTCGTTACAGGCAAGTCTCTTTACTCGTTCCATAATACATCATCCCGCAACTAACTCATTAGTTGCAATGCTTGCAAGGCTTCAGTGATGTGCATTACCGAGAGGGCCCAGAGATACCTCTCCGACAATCGGAGTGACAAATCCTAATCTCGAAATACGCCAACCCAACATGTACCTTTGGAGACACCTGTAGAGCTCCTTTATAATCACCCAGTTACGTTGTGATGTTTGGTAGCACACAAAGTGTTCCTCCGGCGAACGGGAGTTGCATAATCTCATAGTCATAGGAACATGTATAAGTCATGAAGAAAGCAATAGCAACATACTAAACGATCGGGTGCTAAGCTAATGGAATGGGTCATGTCAATCAGATCATTCAACTAATGATGTGATCCCGTTAATCAAATGACAACTCTTTGTCCATGGTTAGGAAACATAACCATCTTTGATTAACGATCTAGTCAAGTAGAGGCATACTAGTGACACTCTGTTTGTCTATGTATTCTCACATGTATTATGTTTCCGGTTAATACAATTCTAGCATGAATAATAAACTTTTATCATGATATAAGGAAATAAATAAAAACTTGATTATTGCCTCTAGGGCATATTTCCTTCAAAGTCATAAGGTATTGCACTAGCACTAGCACCCATATCACATAAGCCATGATAACAATGATCTCCTATTTTAACAGAAATAACAGGCATGCCTACCACAAGTCTATTTTTATCTTTAGCACAAGGTTTAGCAATTCTAGCAGTCTCATCAAGGAAATGAATAACATGCCCATCAATATTATCAGACAAGAGATCTTTGACAATAGCAATATCAGGTTCAACTTTAATTTGCTCAGGAGGTGTATAAGTTTCAATATTGCTTTTATGAACCACAGTTGAAGCTTTAGCATGATCCTTTATCCTAACAGGGAAAGGTGGTTTCTCAACATAAGAAGTACGAACAATAGGATCATTATAAGTGATAGTCTTTTCTTCAACTTTAATAGGTGCAGCTACTTTTACTTCTATGGGAGGATGATATTTAAACCACTTATCCTTGGGGAGATCAACATAAGTAGCAAAAGATTCACAGAAAGAAGCTACTATTTCAGAGTCAAGTCCATATTTAGTGCTAAATTTACGGAAAACATCGGTATCCATAAAAGATTTAACACAATCAAACTTAGGTGTCATACCTGACTTCTTACCTTCGTCGAGGTCCCAATATTAAGAGTTGCGTTTAATTCTTTCCAATAAATTCCATTTGAATTCAATAGTCTTCATCATAAAAGAGCCAGCACAAGAAGTATCGAGCATGGTGCGATTGTTATCAGAAAGCCGAGCATATAAATTTTGTATAATCATTTCTCTTGAGAGCTCATGATTGGGTCATGAATATAACATTGATTTTAGCCTCCCCAAGCTTGAGCGATGCTTTCTCCTTCGCGAGGCCAAAAATTATATTTATAATTGCGATCACGATGAACAAGATGCATAGGATAAAACTTCTGATGAAATTCCAATTTCAATCGTTTGTAGTTCCATGACCCCATATCATCACATAGCCTATACCATGTCAATGCATCTTCCTTCAAAGATAAAGGGAAGACCTTCTTCTTAACAACCTCTCTGGGTACACCTGCAAGCTTAAATAATCCACAAACTTCATCAACATATATTAGGTGCTCATCAGGATGCATTGTTCCGTCTCCTGCAAAAGGATTATCTAGCAGTTTTTCTATCATACCCGAAGGAATTTCAATGCAGACATTTTCATTTTCGTTTTTAGTAGGTTCAGTAGGTTGAGGAGAAACTCTTTGCTCTACTGGTCGGGGTGAAGATACCCCGAACAAGCCCCTTAGAGGATTACTTTCCATAGTAACAAGTGATAGTAAATTTCAGCACACTATATAAATTTTCCTTACCAAATTCCACCTACCAAAGACGCTTCACTCCCCGACAACGGCGCCAGAAAAGTGTCTTGGTGACCCACAAGTATAGGGGATCTATCGTAGTCCTTTCGATAAGTAAGAGTGTCGAACCCAACAAGGAGCATAAGGAAATGATAAGCGGTTTCCATCAAGGTATTCTCTGCAAGTACTGAAATAAGTGGTAATAGATAGTTTTGTGATAGGATAATTTGTAACGAGCAACAAGTAACAAAAGTAAATAAAGTGCAGCAAGGTGGCCCAATCCTTTTTGTAGCAAAGGACAAGCCTGGACAAACTCTTATATAGAGAAATGCGCTCCCGAGGACACATGGGAATATCGTCAAGCTAGTTTTTATCGCGTTCGTATGATTCATGTTCGGTACTTTGATTGGTATGTGGGTGGACCGGTGCTTGGGTACTGTACTTACTTGGACAAGCATCCCACTTATGATTAACCTATATTGCAAGCATCCACGACTACAACAAAAGTATTAAGGTAAACCTAACCATAGCATGAAACATATGGACCCAAATCAGCCCCTTACGAAGCAATGCATAAACTAGGGTTTAAGCTTCTGTCACTCTAGCAACCCATCATCTACTTATTACTTCACAATGCCTTCCTCTAGGCCCAAATAATGGTGAAGTGTTATGTAGTCGACGTTCACATAACACCACTAGAGGAGAGACAACATACATCTCATCAAAATATGGAACGAATAGCAAATTCACATGACTACTAATAGCAAGACTTCCCCCATGTCCTCAGGAACAAACGTAACTACTCACAAAGCATAATCATGTTCATAATCAGAGGGGTATTAATATGCATATAGGATCTGAACATATGATCTTCCACCAAGTAAACCAACTAGCATCAACTACAAGGAGTAATTAACAATACTAGCAACCCACAGGTACCAATCCCGGACTTGGAGACAAGAATTGGATACAAGAGATGAACTAGGGTTTTGAGAGGAGATGGTGCTGGTGAAGATGTTGATGGAGATTGCCGTCTCCCTATGAGAGGGGCGTTGGTGATGATGTTGGTGACGCCACCATGGGGCCCACGAGGTAGGGGGCACGCCCAGGGGGTAGGGCGCCCCCCTACCCTCGTGGGCTGGGTGTGGCCGCCCTGGTGAACTTCTTGCGCTCAGTATTTTTTATATATTCTGAAATTGACTTCTATGAAGTTTCAGGACTTTTGGAGCTGTGCTAAATAGGTCTCTAATATTTGCTCCTTTTCCAGCCCAGAATCCCAGCTGCCGGCATTCTCCCTCTTTATGTAAACCTTGTAAAATAAGAGAGAATAGGCATAAGTATTGTGACATAATGTGTAATAACAGCCCATAATGCAATAAATATCGATATAAAAGCATGATGCAAAATGGACGTACCAGACTACGGGGATGGACGGATCCGAGGACGGGGGTTCCAGATCCGGTGACGGAGATGTTCGACGGCGCTCGGGGATGCGGGATCTAGCGAGGTGGAGCTCGTCCATGGCGGCGGCGGTTCCCTGCTGTCGAAGTGCTCGCCGGCGGCGAGGCTCCGGTGGCTGGCGAATGTAGGATGGCGAGGACTGGCAGTGAAGGGGCAGAGAGGCGGCGATGCATGGAGATCGGACACGCTGCTCTCGCGGCTTGGGGCGCGGTCGGTCCCAGATCTGGCCCGGGGCGGGCTGGCTGCGGGCTTCCGCGGGCCGCGGCAGTGCTGGGGAAGGCGGGGCACGACGTGGGTTCTCTGGATTGGCCGCGGGAGGCGGCTGGCGACGGCTCGGCCAACGGCGACGCACCATGTGGCGATATGGTGGTGGCTGGCGCCGGAAAACGAGGTGGAGGCGGCGGCTAATGATAAGGGGCATGGAATTTTAGGAGGAGAGGTAGGTAGCTGCCCGAAATGGAAGGGGAGTCTGTTTAAATAGGAAGGTGTTATGGTTTAGGTGGGTTAGAAGGGTTTCGGAGCCCTCCGATCTCCATCGGGCGGTTCCGTACGCGAGGATGGAGTAGGTGGGCTGTGATGGATTGTGCAAGTGGACTAGTGGGCTGAGAGGAGAGGAAGATGGGAAGCCCGGCATGTGTTTCCGGATCCCGGAAACGTCCGACGATAGACCGGCTATATTGCCGCTATAGTTATCCGTTGGGGCATCAAACGAACTCCGAATGCGATGAAACTTGGCAGGCGACCTACTAACAACATAACAACACTGCATGCCAACTTTCAACCCATTCCGAGAACAGTTCCCGGCCACTTATAAAATAATATTTTGGACGTGTCGCGGGCGTGTGCAAGTGTGTCTGGGCTCAAACGGACAATGGAGAGTACTGGGGAACCCGGACGAATGCAAGTTTCAAAAACATGATGATGCAATGCACATGATGACATGATGAAATGCAACATGCAAGCAAATGGCATGGCAACATCGGCGAATAACTGGAAGACACCTGGCGCATCGGACTCGGGGCGTCACAATTATGTTGTTCATGCTAGAAACTTCCGTGTGCATCCACAAGCCAATATGGGCTCTGGCATAGTTGAGTAAGTTGTGGGAATCGCTTCCATGATGGGCTAGCAGATGTAGGGGATTGTAGGTGTACCGGCCTATCTATCGGTTAAGGGGACCTCCTCGAAAAGACTGTGTCTCGGTCATCCATTTCTCAAACATCATGCGGTGCGAGAAATTAAACAGAGGAGATCGAGTGTTGTGGGGAAAAGTGCGCAAACCTCTATAGAGTGTACAAACTAATCATGATTAGTCGTGTCCCCGGTTATGGACATCTTGAGTATCTGGTGCTTGAATTACTATGTTGATCTCAACATGTTACTTATTAAATTGTGGGGTTATTGTTTATTAATTTGGCATTGAGATGGGGTTACCATTCTCAATATCTTTCCACCAACTTTGTAGTTAAATAAAATATATTCCTTTGTTGTAGGGAAAAACTGGCTTTACGCAAAATGATAACCATAGAGCCTCCACCAGCCATATATGCATATAGTTATAGCTGTTACTTGTTCATTGCGCTACAGTGTTATCTTTCCAGCATATTCCATGTGCTGACCTACACAGGCTGCAACGTATTATGTTGTAGAGCTTTCACACGAAGAGTAAGGTGCGCTAGGTCATTGTCATGCACTCAGCTATGCCGTTGGAGTTGATGGACTCATTTACCCTCCAAGCTTCCAAAGTTGTCTTATTTAGATGGCCTTTAGCCATATTATTGTAATAAGTACTCTCTTTAAGATATTTGATGTAATAAGTGTGTGATTACACTCTATTATAAATCCTCGAGTACTGTGTGTATCAGCATCACTGATCCAGGGATGACACCTATGCACATAGATTTGACAGTTTGAGGTCGGATCGCTACATCCGGAGTCCCGAATATGATCACAGACATGACGATGAGTCTCGAAATGCTCGAGACATGAAGATTGATATATTGGAAGGCTATGTTTGGACATCGGAATGGTTCCGGGTGAGTTCGGGCATTTACCGGAGTACCGGGGGGTTACCGGAACCCCCAGGGGAGATAGGCCTTATTGGGCCTTAGTGGGAGAGTGGAGGAGGCGGCCAAGGTGGAGGGCGCCCCCTAGCCGAATCCGAATTGGGTGGGGGGGGGCGGCCCCCCTTCCTTCCCTCTCTCTATCCCTTCATTTCTCTCCTACTCCAACAAGGGAAACGAAAATCCTACTCCCACCGGGAGTAGGACTCCCCCCTTGGGGCGCGCCATAGAGGGCCGGCCCTCCCCTTCCTCCAATCCTTTATATACGGGGGAGGGGGCACCCCGTAGACACAAAAGTTGATTGTTTAGCCGTGTTTGGTTCCCCCCTCCATAGATTTCCACCTTGGTCATATCGTGGTAGTACTTAGCCGAAGCCCTGTGCTGGTAACTTCATCATCATTGTCATCATGTCGTCGTGCTGACGAAACTCTTCCTCGACCTCAGCTAGATCTATAGTTCGTGGGACGTCACCGAGCTGAACGTGTGCAGATCGCGAAGGTGCCGTACCTTCGGTGCTAGGATAGGTCGGATTGTGAAGATGTATGACTACATCAACCGCGTTGTCATAACGCTTCCGCTTACGGTCTACGAGGGTACGTGGACAACACTCTCCCCTCTCGTTGCTATGCATCACCTAGATGGATCTTGCGTGTGCGTAGGATTTTTTTTGAAATTACTGCGTTCCCCAACATTTCCATGCTATAAAGAAAAGAATATTATATGACATGATAGGCAGCATTTCACATCAAAAATTCTGTTTTTATCACTTACCTACTCGGGGACGAGGAGGAGTTAAGCTTGGGCATGCTGATACGTCTCCAACGTATCTATAATTTTTTATTGTTCCATGTTGTTATACTATCAATCTTGGATGTTTTATAATCATTTTATAGTCATTTTATATCATTTTTTGGTACTAACCTATTGACATAGTGCCAAGTGCCAGTTCCTTTTTTTCATGTTTTTTACATTGCAGAAAATCAATATCAAACGGAGTCCAAATGCCACGAAACTTTACGGAGATTTTTTATGGACCAGAAGGAAAATGGGCCCTGGTTGCATCTAGGGGGGAGTCACAAGGAGGGGACAACCCACCAAGGCGTGCTAGGAGGCCTAGGCGCGCCCTGGTGGGTTGTGCCCACTTTGGGTGCCCCCGGACCGCCTCTTTTCTCTATAAATACCCCCAAAATACCAGAACCCTAGGGGAGTCGACGAAATATTCATCCAGCCGCCGCAGAGTCTAGAACCACCAGATCCAATCTAGACACCATCTCGGATGGGGTTCACCACCTCCATTGGTGCCTCTCCGATGATGCGTGAGTAGTTCTTTGTAGACCTTCGGGTCCGTAGTTAGCAGCTAGATGACTTTCTCTCTCTCGCTGAATTCTCAAAACAATGGTCTCTTGGAGATCCATATGATGTAACTCTTTTTGCGGTGTGTTTGTTGGGATCAGATGAACTTTGAGTTTATGATCAGTCATATCTTTTTATATCCATGATAGTTATTTGAGTTTCTTTGATCTCTTATAGCCTCGTATTTCTTCTCGGATATTTGGTTTTTTTGTTCCAACTTGATCTATTTATCTTGCAATGGGAAGAGGTGCCCGGTAATGGGTTCGATCTTACGGTGCTTGATCCCAGTGACAGAAAGGGAACCGACACGTATGTATCATTGCTACTAAGGATAAAAAGATGGGATCTATATCTACGCAATAGATAAACGGATCTTGTCTACATTAGGTCATCGTTCTTATTGCATTACTTCGTTTTTCCATGAACTTAATACACTAGATGCATGCTGGATAGCGGTCGATGTGTGGAGTAATAGTAGTAGATGCAGGCAGGAGTCGGTCTACTAATCTTGGAGGTGATGCCTATGTAATGATCATTGCCTGGATATCGTCATAATTATTTGAGGTTCTATCAATTGCCCAATAGTAATTTGTTTACCCATCATTTTCTATCTTTCTCGAGAGAAGCCACTAGTGAAACCTATGGCCGCCGGGTCTTCTTTCTCATATATTTGCTTGCGATCTACTTTTCCTTTGCATTTTTATTCAGATCTATTAAACCAAAAATACAAAAATACTTTGCTGCACTTTATTTTATTTACGATCTATTATTTCAATCAACTACAAAGTTTTGGCATCGTTACCCGAAAGGGGTTGACAACCCCTTTAACACGTCGGGTTGCGAGGTATTGTTATTTGTGTGCAGGTGCTATTTAGGTTGTGTTGCTTGGTTCTCCTACTGGTTCGATAACCCTGGTTTCATCACTGAGGGAAATACCTACGTTCGCTGTGCTACATCATCCCTTCCTCTTTGGGGAAATACGAACGTAGTCCTACTAGAGAGGAGTTTTCTGGCGCTATAGTCAGGGAGCAATCAGGGTGCGTCCTTGCACTCCTCCCATCGGCTGCTCAAGCGATGGGCAAGAGAGGTCAATGTTGTGGAGCCAGCGCCAGAGTCCTGGAAGCCGCTCAAATGGTCCCGCACGCCCATCATCTTTGATGAGGAGGACCACCCTTGCCGCACCACTGCGGTAGGATGTTTGTCGTTGTTGGTCTCCCCAACAATTTGCAGCCTCAAGGTGACAAAGATGTTAATGGATGGCAGGGCCGGGTTGAATCTGATTTCCCCAGCAGTTATTAACAAGCTTCAGATAGGAGAAGAAGAGCCGGAGGTTACCAGCACGTTTCAAAGAGTCAATCCCGGAAGGAGCCGTCCCAAGGGAAATATTACGTTGCCGGTGAAGTTTGGAGGAGAGTTGAACTATAGGACTGAGAAGGTTGTGTTTGATGTGGTTGAGCTCCCCCTACCGTATAATGAGATTCTAGGACGACCAGCTTTGGCCAAGTTCATGGCAGCAACCCATTATGCTTACAACACCTTGAAGATGCCTGGGCCGTTAGGAGTCATCACCATCCCATCGGCTGAGAAGGACGCAGTCATCTATGTGGACAGGATCTATCGGGATGACATCACAGCAAAGGCCGCGGCGGCAACGGTCCCCGCCCAAGAAAGCAAAGGAAAGAATGAAGGAAATATTCCCTGGAGGCAATAATAAAGTTGTTATCTATATTTCCTTACATCATGATAAATGTTTATTATTCATGCTAGAACTGTATTAACCGGAAACTTAGTACATGTTTGAATACATAGACAAAACAGAGTGTACCTATTATGCCTCTACTTGACTAGCTCATTAATCAAAGATGGTTAAGTTTCCTAGCCATGGACATGTGTTGTCACTTGATGAACGGGATCACATCCTTAGATAATGAAGTGATGGACAAGACCCATCCGTTAGCTTGGCATAATGATCATTTAGTTTATTGCTATTGCTTTCTTCATAACTTATACATGTTCCTATGACTATGACATTATACAACTCCCGAATACCGGAGGAACACTTAGTGTGCTATCAAACGTCACAACATAACTGGGTGATTATAAAGTTGCTCTACAGGTGTCTCCGATGGTGTTTGTTGGGTTGGCATAGCTCGAGATTAGGATTTGTCACTCCGTATATCGGAGAGGTATCTCTGGGCCCTCTCGGAAATGCTCATCAAATAAGCCTTGCAGGCAATGTGACTAATGAGATAGTTGTGGGATGAAGCATTACGGAATGAGTAAAGAGACTTGCGGTATCGAGATTGAACTAGGTATGATGATACCGACGATCGAATCTCGGGCAAGTAACATACTGATGACAAAGGGAATAACGTATGTTATTATGCGGTTTGACCGATAAAGATCTTCATAGAATATGTAGGAACCAATATGAGCATCTAGATTCCGTTATTGGTTATTGGCCGGAGATGAGTCTCGGTCATGTCTACAAAGTTCTCGAACCCGTAGGGTCCGCACGCTTAACGTTCGATGACGATCGGTATTATGAGTTTATGTGTTTTGATGTACTGAAGGTAGTTCGGAGTCCTCGACATGATCTCGGACATCACAAGGAGTCTATAAATGGTCGAGACATAAAGATTGATATATTGGACGGCTATATTCGGACACCGGAAGTGTCCCGGGTGATTTCAGAGAAAACCGGAGTGCCGGAAGCTTACCGGAACCCCCCTAGGGAACTACAGGGCCTAGATGGGCCTTAGTGGAGAGAGAGAGGGGTTGCCAGGGCAAGCTGCGCGCCCCCTCCCCCTTGGGTCCGAATTGGACTAGAGGGGGGTGGCGCCCCCCTTTCCTTCCTCTCTCCCACTCCTTCCTTCCCCCTCCTAGTAGGACTAGGAAAGAAGGAATCCTACTACTACTAGGAGGAGGATTACTCCCCTCCTTAGCGCGCCCTATGGCCGGACGGCCTCCCCCCTTGATCCTTTATATACGGGGGCACGGGGCACCCAAGAACACACAAGTTGACATTGTTTAGCCATGTGCGGTGCCCCCCTCCACCATAATCCACCTCGGTCATATTATCGTAGTGCTTAGGCGAAGCCCTATTCTGGTAGCTTCATCATCACCGTTATCACGCCCTCGTGCTGATGAAACTCTCCCTTGACACTCAGCTGGATCTAGAGTTCGTGGTACGTCACCGAGCTGAACGTGTGAAGATCACGGAGGTCTCGTACCTTCGGTGCTAGGATCGGTGGGATCATGAAGACGTTCGACTACATCAACCGCGTTGTCATAACGCTTACGCTTACAGTGTACGAGGGTATGTGGAATACACTCTTCCCCTCTTGTTGCTAAGTATATATGATATACATGTTATTGATGTGTACTTTACTAGTGTTCATAGTAGCCCCTGGGTATTTGATACTGGTTCAGTTGCTATGATTAGTAACTCGAAACAAGAGTTACAAAATGAACAAAGAATAGTTGAGGCAAAGTTGACGATGTGTGTTGGAAGTGATTCCACGGTTGATAAGATTAGTGTTGAACCTAAAATAAATGTTATTTGGTGTTTGCGTTGAGCATAATACGATTGGATCATGTTTATTGCAAATTCATTTAAGTCAAAGAATAATTGTTATTCTGTTTACATGAATAATACCTTCTGAGGTCATACACCCAAGGTGAATTGTTTACTGAATCTCGATCATAGTGATACACATAATATTGATGCCAAAAGATGCAAAGTTGATAATGATAGTGCAACATAATTGTGGCACTGCCGTTTAGGTCATATTGGTGTAAAGCTCATGAAGAAACTCCATGTTGATGGGCTTTTGGAATCACTTGATTATGAATCACTTGATGGTTGCAAACCAAGCCTCATGGGCAAGATGACTAAGACTCCGTTCTCCGGAACAATGGAGCGAGCAACTGACTTATTGGAAATAATACATACTGATGTATGCGATCCGATGAGTGTTGAGCCTCGCGACGGGTATCGTTATTTTCTGACCTTCACAGATGATTTGAGCAGATATGGGTATATCTACTTAATGAAACACAAGTCTGAAACATTTGAAAAGCTTAAAGAATTTCAGAGTGAAGTAGAGAATCATCGTAACAATAAAATAAAGTTTCTACGATCTGATCGAGGAGGCAAATATTTGAGTTATGAGTTTGGCCTTCAATTAAAACAATGTGGAATAGTTTCACAAACTCATGCCACCTGGAACACCATAGCATAATGGTGTGTCCAAACATCGTAACCGTATTTTATTAGATATGGTGCGATTTATGATGTCTCTTACTGATTTACCACTATCGTTTTGGGGTTATGCATTAGAGACAGCTGCATTCACGTTAAATAGGGCACCATCTAAATCCGTTGAGACGACACCATATGAACTGTGGTTTAGCAAGAAACCTAAGCTGTAGTTTCTTAAAGTTTGGGGCTGTGATTCTTATGTGAAAAAGTTTCAAACTGATAAGCTCGAACCCAAATCGGAGAAGTACGTCTTCATTGGATACTCAAAAGAAATTGTTGGGTACACCTTCTATCACAGATCCGAAGGCAAGATATTCGTTGCTAAGAATGGATCCTTTCTAGAGAAGGAGTTTCTCTCGAAAGAAGTGAGTGGGAGGGAATTAGAACTTGATGAGGTAATTGTGCCTTTTCTCGAATTGGAAAGTAGCTCATCACAGAAATCAGTTCCAGTGATGCCTACACCAATTAGTGAGGAAGTTAATGATGCTGATCATAAAACTTCATATCAAGTTACTACCGAACCTCGTAGCTCAACTAGAGTACGATCCGCACCAGAGTGGTACGGTAATCCTGTTCCGGAAGTCATGTTGCTAGACCATGATAAATCTACGAACTATGAGGAAGCGATGATGAGCCCAGATTCCGACGTATGGCTTGAGGCTAGGAAATCTGAGATAGAATCCATGTATGACAACAAAGTGTGGACTTTGGTGGACGTGCTCAATGATCAGCAAGCCATTGAGAATAAATGGATCTTCAACAGGAAGACGGACACGGATAGTAGTGTTATTATCTACAAAGCTCGACTTGTCAAAAAGGGTTTTTGAAAAATTCAATATGTTGACTACAATGAGATTTTCTCACTCGCATCGATGCTTAAAGTCTGTCCGAATCATGTTAGCAATTGCCACATTTTATGAAATCTGGCAAATGGATGTCAAAACTGCATTTCTTAAAGAAGAGTTGTACATGATGCAACAAGGTTTTGTCAATCCTAAAGGTGCTAACAAAGTGTGCATGCTCCAGCGATCCATCTATGCACTGGTGCAAGCATCTCGGAGTTGGAATATATGCTTTGATAGTATGATCAAAGAATATGGTTTTATATAGACTTTTGGAGAAGCCTGTATTTAAAAGAAAGTGAGTGGGAGCACTACAGCCTTTCTGATAAGTATATGTGAATGACATATTGTTGATCAGAAATGATGTAGAATTTTCTGAAACGCATAAAAGAGTGTTTGAAAGGAGTTTTTCAAAGAAAGACCTCCATGAAGCTACTTAAATATTGAGCATCAAGACCTATAGAGATAGATCAAGACGCTTGATATATTTTCAATGATTACACACCTTGACAAGATTTTGTAGTAGTTCAAAAATGGAACAATCAAAGGAGTTATTGCCTGTGTTGCAAGGTATGAAGTTGAGTAAAGACTCAAATCCCGACCACGGCAGAAAATAGAAAGACAATGAAAAGCCATTCCCTATGCCTCAGTCATAGGTTCTATAAACAATGCTATGCTATGTACTAGACCTATTGCATACCTCACCATGAGATTGTCAAGAGGGTAAAATAGTGATCCAGGAGCGGATCACTGGAGAGCGGTCAAAAATATCCTTAGTGGAATAAGGAAATGTTTCTCGGTTATGGAGGTGACAAAGAGTTCATCGTAAAGAGTTACGTCGATGCAAGCTTTGACACCGATCTGGATGACTCTAAGTCTCAATCTAGATACATATTGAAAGTGGGAGCTATTAGCTAGAGTAGCTCCGTGCAAAGCATTGTAGACATAGAAAATTTGCAAAATACATATGGCTCTGAATGTCGCAGACCCGTTGACTAAATTTCTCTCACAAGCAAAACATGATCACTCTTTGGGTGTTAATCACACAACAATGTGAACTAGATTATTGAATCTAGTAAACCCTTTGGGTATTAGTCACATGGAGATGTGAACTAATCACATAAAGATGTGAACTATTGGTGTTAAATCACATGACAATGTGAACTAGATTATTGACTCTAGTGCAAGTGGGAGACTGAAGGAAATATGCCCTAGAGGCAATAATAAATTTTTATTTACATTTCCTTATATCATGATAAAAGTTTATTATTCATGCTAGAATTGTATTAACCGGAAACTTAGTACATGTGTGAATAGATAGATAACCAGAGTGTCCCTAGTATGCCTCTACTTGACTAGCTCGTTAATCAAAGATGGTTAAGTTTCCTAGCCATGGACATGTGTTGTCATTTGATGAACGGGATCACATCATTAGAGAATGATCTAATGGACAAGACCCATCTGTTAGCTTAGCATAATGATCGTTTAGTTTATTGCTATTGCTTTCTTCATGACTTATACATGTTCCTATGACTATGAGATTATGCAACTCCCGAATACCGGAGGAACACTTAGTGTTCTATCAAACGTCACAACGTAACTGCGTGATTATAAAGATGCTCTATAGGTGTCTCCAATTGTGTTTGTTGGGTTGTCATACATTGAGATTAGGATTTGTCTCTGTATATCGGAGAGGTATCTTTGGGCCCTCTTAGTAATGCTCATCACTATAAGTCTTGCAGGCAATGTGACTAATGAGTTAGTTGTAGGATGAAGTATTACGACACGAGTAAAGAGACTTGTCGGTAAAGAGATTGAACTAGGTATGATGATACCAACGATCGAATCTCGGGCACGTAACATACTGATGACAAAGGGAACATCATATGTTGTTATGCGGTTCGACCGATAAAGATCTTCATAGAGTATGTAGGAACCAATATGAGCATCCAGGTTCCGCTATTGGTTATTAACCGGAGATGAGTCTCGGTCATGTCTACACAGTTCTCGAACCAGTAGGGTCCGCACACTTAACATTCGGTGACGATCGGTATTATGAGTTGATGTGTTTTGATGTACCGAAGGTAGTTTAGAGTCCCGGATATGATCACGGACATCACGAGGAGTCTCGAAATGGTCGAGACATAAATATTGATATATTGGACGGCTATATTCGGACACCGGAAGTGTTTCGGGTGATTTCGGAGAAAACCGGAGTGCTAGAGGGTTACCGGACCCCCCCTGGGGGGGACTAGTGGGCCTAGATGGGCCTTAGGTGAGAGCAGGGGCTGCCAAGGCAGGCCGTGCGCCTCCTCCCCCTTGGGTCCGAATTGGACTAGGAGGGGGTGGCGCCCCCCTTTCCTTCCTCTCTCCCACTCCTTCCTTCCCCTCCTAGTAGGACTAGGAAAGAAGGAATCCTACTCCTACTAGGAGGAGGATTCCTCCCCTCCTTGGCGCGCCCTAGGGACGACGGCCGGGGGCACACTAGAACACACAAGTTGACATTGTTTAGCCATGTGCGGTGCCCCCCTCCACCATAATTCACCTCGGTCATATCGTTGCAGTCCTTAGGCGAAGCCCTGTTCTGGTAGCTTCATCATCACCATCATCACGCCAACGTGCTGACGAAACTCTACCTCGACACTCAGCTATATCTTGAGTTTGCGGGACGTCACCGAGCTAAATGTGTGTAGATCGCGGAGCTGTCGTACCTTCGGTGCTAGGATCGGTCGGATCATGAAGACGTTCGACTACATCAACCGTGTTGTCATAACGCTTCCTCTTACGGTCTACGAGGGTACATGGACAACACTCTTCCCCTCTCATTGCTATGATCACCATGATAGATCTTGCGTGTGCGTAGGAATTTTTTTGAAATTACTGCGTTCCCCAATGGAGAAGAGGATTGTAGGGCCTCCGGCAAGGAGTCCGGGAAGCGTGCCCCCTCTGAGTGCACGGCACCCGTTGACGATGTGCCGGAGTGTTCCAACAGCAAGAGATCCAAGGTTGCAGCACCCCAACTGAAGAAGGTCCCGGTAAGGCTGGCTGGTGTTGATGGTACTTTCACCATCAGCACCACCCTTGACGACAAATAGGAAAGCGCGCTCGTTGCCTTCCTGTGGACGAATATCGATGTGTTTTCCTGGCAACCATCTGATATCCCTGGTGTTCCCAGGGAGGTAATCAAGCACCACCTTGTTGTCTGCCCACATGCCCGACCCGTCAAGCAGAAAGTTAGGAAGCAAGCCTTGGAGCGGCAGTAGTTCATTGCCGAGGAAATCAAGAAGTTAGAGGCAGCTAGATTGGTCAGAGGAGTACTGCACCCTACATGGTTAGCAAACCCAGTGGTAGTTCAGAAGGTTAATGGGAAAGGAGGCTTTGCATTGATTTCATAGATCTCAATAAAGGCTTGCCCGAAGGACACATTCCCCTTTCCGTGAATCGATCAGATTGTGGATTCTACTTCAAGGTATGATTTGCTCTCCTTTTTGGATGCATACTTCGGGTATCACCAGATCTTCATGTCCAAAGAAGATGAAGAAAAAACATCATTCATCACTCCATGTGGTACGTACTGCTTTGTCCGCATGCCTTTTGGATTCAAGAGTGCCGGGTCTACTTTTGCAAGTGTAGTCCAGATTGGTTTTGAGCCACAACTGCACAGAAACATAGAATCCTATATGGATGACATTGTGGTCAAGACCAAGGATAAGGCCACCCTTATCCAGGATTTGGAGGAGACATTTGCTAAATTATGCAAGATCAACTTGAAGCTTAACCCGGAGAAGTGTGTGTTTGGTGTTCCCTCCGGCAAGCTACTTGGATTCTTCGTGTCCCATCGGGGGATTAAAGCCAACCCCGGCAAGATCAAGGCCATTGAGCAGATCCAAGCTCCAAGGACGGTTAAGGATGTGAGGCGCTTGACGGGATGCATTGCCGTGCTAAGCAGATTCATTTCCAAGTCTGCAGAGTGTGCCTTGCCGTTCTTCAAAATTTTGAAGAAGGCAGGGCCTATGAAATGGACCCTGAAACCAGATACAACTTTGCAACAGTTGAAGACTTACCTGTCATATGTGCCTACCTTGGTTGCACCCAAACCTCAAGAGCCATTACTGCTTTACTTGGCACCAACCAACCAAGTGGTCAGTGCAGCCTTGGTAGCACAGCGAGAAGTGGGTAAAGCAGAGAGCGGCCAGACCGCGACAGAGTCAGAAGAGGATCAAAACAGCAGTAAGCACGACAACGAGTGCAACCCCAAGGACGTGGCAAGGAAGAATGTGGTGCAGCACCCAGTATACTTCGTCAGCTCCTTGTTGCAAGGGGCTAGATCGAGGTACTCTGGTGTGCAAAAGTTGATCTTTGGCCTCGTCATCGCCTCAAGGAAACTGCGCCAATACTTCCAAGCCCATGAGATCACGGTTGTTACTTGTTTTCTGTTGCAAAGGATACTCTGAAACCCTGAGGGTACTGGAAAAATAGTGGAGTGGGCCTTGGAGTTATCCAGCTTTGGTTTGAAGTTTGAGAGCACTTCAACCATTCAAAGCAGGGCGTTGGCAGAGTTTATTACAGAATGGACACCAACCCCTAATGAGGAAGCAATGGAAACAACTCTCCCCGGCAAGGAATCACCCCAAGAATGTATTATGTATTTTGATGGTGCCTTTCCCTACAAGAAGTAGGAGATGGCATGCTACTTGTTGCCCCCTCCAGGGAGCACTTGAAGCACGTCATCCAAATGCACTTTGCCCGGGAAGAAGCCACCAACAATACAACTGAGTATGAAGGACTCCTTGTCGGGCTCAGGATTGCAGCCGAATTGGCAATTAAGAAGCTGGTCATTCGAGGAGATTCACAGTTGGTGGTGAGACAAGTCAACAAGGATTATCAAAGCCCATTGATGAGAGCATATGTTGAGGAAGTAAGGAGGTTAAAGGAGCGCTTTGACGGGTTGCAAACAGAGCACGTACCCCGTGCGGAAAACAACATAGTTGATCACCTGTCAAAGTGTGATGTGAAGAAGCTTCCTGTGGAACCAGGAACTTTTTTTCTCCACCTCTCTCAACCCTACGTATCACCATCCACAATGGCCTGGAAAAGGAGAAAGCTAGACTACGGTAAGCCTCTCCCGATTGAGTCATCCACTCCCGGCAAAGACCCTGCCGGAAACAACTCCTCACAGCCTGCCAGACCACCCCCTCCAGCCGGGCCAGTGGACCCCGTGAACGAGGCTGGTGCTCCCGTAGCCGAGGAAGTGCCACTAGTCCTTGTTGCCGAGCCTCAGGCTCCAACTTGGGCAAGGCACATCGTCTGCTTCCTCCAAATCGGAGAACTCCCCGGCGACCCAGATGAAGCTAAGAAAGTAGCTCAGACGGCTTGTATGTATCAGTTTTGTTGATGACACTCTGTACAGAAGGAGACCCAAGAGTGTGAAATTGAAGTGTGTCTGCCGGGATGATGGAAAGGCACTGCTGGCTGAGATTCACAGAGGAATGTGCGGCTCACACATTGGATCAAGGGCATTAGTTGGGAAAGCATTCCAGCAAGGATCCTATTGGCCCACAGCCCTCCAACACGCAGTTGTGCTTGTCACGACATGTGAATCCTGTCAGTTCCATTTGAAGAAAACACACCTGCCTGCCCAAGCTCTTCAGACAATCCCTTTGTCATGGCCATTTTCAGTCTGGGGGCTCGATATCTTCGGCCCCTTCCCCCGAGCAATTGAGGGCTTTGAATTCTTGTTTGTTCCGTCGACAAGTTTACAAAGTGGCCGGAAGTGACTCCTGTGAGGAAGGTGATTGCTCAGTCAGATATCAAGTTCTTGAAAGAATTGGTATGTCGTTTCAGACTTCCGGCAAGGATCATCACTGATAACAACACCCAATTCATGAGCCACGCCTTCATGCAATGTGTTCAAAACCCTCGGATGCAAGATCTCATTTGCCTCTGTGGCACACCCCTGGAGCAATGGACAAGCTGAGAGGGCGAACGCTGAAGTGCTTTGTGGACTCAAGACAAGAACTTTCGGTACGCTGCAGAAGCACGACAGGCGGTGGATCGAGGAGCTGCCGATAGTTCTTTGGTCCCTCAGAACGACACCTAATCGAGCTATCGGGCAGACTCCCTTCTCCCTAGTCTATGGGGCAGAAGCATTTGTCCCCACGGAACTCATTTATTGGTCTGCTCGGGTGCTTGCCTATGTTGAAGTAGCGCAAGATCAGCACCATCGTGACGGCGCTGTGCTACTTGACGAGAACCATCTCTGGGCCGCTACACGTGTTGCACGCTATCAGCAAGCCCTATGTTGCTATCACAGTCGCACTGTTCATGCCCGGTGTCTTGACGAAGGTGACCTTGTTCTTAGGCACATTCAGTCCGCCAAGGGTACACACAAGTTATCACCGAAGTGGGAAGGCCCTTACCGGGTAGTACGAGTCTCCAGACCCGGCGCAGTCCGTCTAGAGACGGGAGTTGGCCCATCATTGCAAAACTCATGGAACATTGAGCATCTCCGTAATTTCTACCCGTAAGGTGCAGAGGCTGCCAGGCAGCCACCCATTGTACATGCACTACTAGGGAAAACCTTATACATAGCATCTTAGCAGTAGCGCTGGACAAAACAGGGCGCTACTACTACTTAGTAGTAGAAGTTTTAAATAAACCGTGCTACTTCTACTACTTTAGCAGTAGCGCATTCCGCGAAACCGTGCTGCTGCTATATTTGTACTGGGCGCAGATGGCTAGCCCCACTTAGCAGTAGCGCGTACCACTGACTAGTGCTACTGCTACGGCCCGTAGTAGTAGCGCGTTTCTCTGAAATGCGCTAGTACTTACTTACCTTATCTTGGAGCGGTTCACCCTGCATACTCACTCCCTCTCACTCACTCTCGCTCACGCCGAACCATACATCGTCCGCCGCAGCCGCCGCGCTGCTCCTCGTCGACGTACTCCCTCCTCCCTCCTACCCCCTCCTCCTCCAGCGGTCCTCCTCCCACCGCTCCACTCCCTCCTCCTCCGGCCGCCC
>NC_041392.1:414502646-414512193 GCF_002162155.2 Triticum dicoccoides
CCCTCCTCCGATCCCACCGGCCTCCTCCCCCTCCTCCTCTCTCCTCCTCCTCACTTCCCCACCTCCCTCCATCTCTTTTTTCTGTTTTTCACTGTAGTTTTTTACTATTGTATAATGTAGTTTTTTTACTGTTTTTAGTAAGTGTTAAAATAATTAGTAAGTAAATTAATAAACTAGTTGAACTAGTTTAGTTTTAGTAAGAACTAGTTGAATTAATAGAACTAATGTATTTTTAGTAAGAAAAATAATATAACTAGTTGAACTAGTTTATTTTTAAAAAGAACTAGATTATTTCTATCTGTAGTAAGTTTATATTTAGTAAGAACTTGTTGAATTAATAGAACTAGTTGAACATGTCACATTTGTTGTTATTTTTTTAGCTTAAGCAATTGTTCCCGCATCGATGTCGTTCGCTAGGGTTTTAGTCGTATTAGTGATGTTATATGTATGATACTATTCGGGATATATTAGTGATAACTTATAGGGTTTTTGTTTTTGCAGAAATGAAGGAGCCCCTCCATCATCCCCGCCGTCGTCCCCGTCACCAACCCCCTCCGACCTCGAGGTGAGACCAGCCAAATCTCCATGTCAATATGAGTCCTATAAGATATGGTGTAGATAAAAACATGTATACCTTGTGTTGCTCAAATAGGATATGTGGTAGCCCAAGTGGCCGGTCATGTTCATGTTACACCTCCGAGTGGCCTATGATTTGCTGGAGTGTTGATTAATTTCCGTTCCGGCAAATTTCAGGCGCTCGATATGTCCTATTTTAGCAAAGGTCATGCCGGAATTTTCCGTGAATTTTGGCATGACTTGTGCTAGAATATGTAGGAAATATCGAGTGGCCTGGATTTTCTAGAAAGATAATTAAACAATATTTTGGGTTGACTTTAAGTCTATCGAGGCTGAAGAATCTCGACTGTTATCGTGGGGTGTAATGCACTAAGGGAAGAAGAAAAGACTCGAAAGATCGATAGTTAACCCGTGATGAATAATAATGATCTAATTTAGGTTTTTTAGTACATATATTTAATTGTACAAGTTTAATATTTGAATTATGAACATAGGAAATGTCGTACTCGGACGACGAAAGTCTCCCGGGGGAGTGCGACTGGTGCGACGACGACCGGGGTTTCTGCGATAGGCCTCACCTGGACGAAGCTCGGCACTTTAGCATTAAGCTCGAGGAGGCCTTCGATTGTGATACGGTAAGCTACGACGCAAAGTGTTTTTTTCGTAATTAAGCTCGACTTCTACTACTTCAATGTGTAATTTTTGTCTTTTACAATTCGACTAGCTTATCCCATGCCATGCAAGACGCTATGTCTTGGAGAGGATGGGTTTTGAAGATCATGAGAGGAATGAAACAAAAAAAGTTAACCTAAGGACTCATCATGATATAGATTCTGAGGTAAATCTATACAATTCTAAGAGTGTATCCCATTTTGGTTTCCCAGGTTGGGAAGCACTTTGCAAGATGTATGATTTTCAAGAGGGTATGTTTGTCACCATGGATCTTGGTGATCCTGACATCGACCAAGACAATTTGGACATTTGGGTCCTTGTTGATACGCTTCCAATTCTACCGCTATGTGACTTTACAAACATAGTTATTAACTAATTTATATTGTTCATTTCAAAATAGTTGACAGCTTATTTCCATTGACAGCTTATTTTCATTGCTCAAACAATGTGCAGAACATGGTAGATAGAACCTACTACACCGATGGCTGTGAGTTAACTTATCAGGAGAAAAATCATCTGGTCGCATTTTGTACTGATCTTGAGAATTAAAATATCTATAATTAAACTCCTCCACATTATGGTCAATACGTGCCACTAGTGCACCTGTCGAACTTCCGTAACATCCATGGAGATGCCATGGTAAGATTTTTTACTATTACGACATCCGTGCATCTTTTGCATAAATTCTTTTAAAACTTAACTACATTTCTAACTACGAAGTTATTACTATGTTTTTCAACAAAAAATCCCGGATGATTATGTGCCTTATCTAATGTATCAGAATGGTCGCCTTGATGTTTTGAACATACAGCCAGGTCGTCCTACGAATCTCACCTGTCCATACCGGATTTCTAAAACCGGTGGACACATGATAATCAAAGAATGGAAAAAATGTATGGACAGTCGTAAGGAGATTCTTGGAAGCAACATTGTGCGAAAGGAAAGAATTGAAGACAGGATAATCTCCATTCTCCATAATGGAGAGTCAGGGGCTATCTTATTTTATGTTATTTTACCTAAGAGAATATAGTAGGTCCTATGAGGTACAATGTTTATTATGTGGTACAATGTGTTAGAGTTGATGATGAGGAGTAGTTGTGATTGTGACTAGTGACCAACTTGTTATGTGATGTCTCATTGATGAAAGCGATGATCACGAGGAGGTGTTATATGACAATGATGTATTATGATGATAAGTTGTTAATGATATGATGATGATGACGATGATATTTATTATATCATTGGGTGAAAGAACCGCAGATTAGTTTCAAGTGGATGTCCATCCACTTGAAACTAGTCCGCGGTTCTTTCAACCAATGATGTAATAACTCATTATGATGTAAAAACAATCTCTAAATTGCTGCTGTATGAAAACTTCTATAAAGGTGTATGAATACAACATGAAATAAAAAAGAAATAAAATACGGAATAATATTAGTAGCGCGGGCTGGGAGAAGCTCTACAAGTAATTACCAGTAGCGCTCTTTGGGGAAAGCGCTGCTACTAAGTCGATATAGAAGTAGCATGGGTTAACCCACACTACTAACCTTTAGTTGTAGCGCCGTACCAGTAGCGCTCTTGCACACGCTACTGATAGGCCCAAAACACGCGCTACTACTAGGCTTTTCCCTAGTAGTGATGGCATTGCCGAAGTTGCATGTAACCCCTTGTACAAGCCGGGGCGATGACCCCATGCAAGAGAAAATAAAGAAGCGATGTAGGGGGGGGCCCCAACTAAGATTGCATGCATGCACAAGCACACCCAGATCATTGCATAGGCATTTCATGAGCATTTGCATATGCATATAGATAGGATTGCATCCTGCATTCATTCTCATCTACATGGAGTTGCAGGTTCTTGCCGTAAACCTGGCTTCGGCAAAGGACAAGAAGATTGCATGAACAGCAAGCCAAACAGGTAAGTTCATGCTACCTCTTGAGCACTTGCGTTGGTTTTCCCTTGAAGAGGAAAGGGTGGTGCAGCAAAGTAGCGTAAGTATTTCCCTCAGTTTTTGAGAACCAAGGTATCAATCCAGTAGGAGGCTACGCGCAAGTCCCTCGCACCTACACAACACAAATAAACCCTCGCAACCAACGCGATAAGGGGTTGTCAATCCCTACACGGTCACTTACGAGAGTGAGATCTGATAGATATGACAAGATAATATTTTTGGTATTTTTATGATAAAGATGCAAAGTAAAATAAAAGCAAAGTAAATAACTAAGTATTGGAAGATTTAATATGATGAAGATAGACCCGGGGGCCATAGGTTTCACTAGTGGCTTCTCTCAAGATCATAAGTATTTTACGGTGGGTGAACAAATTACTGTTGAGCAATTGACATAATTGAGCATAGTTATGAGAATATCTAGGTATGATCACGTATATAGGCATCACGTCCAAGACAAGTAGACCGACTCCTGCTTGCATCTACTACTATTACTCCACACATCGACCGCTATCCAGCATGCATCTAGAGTATTAAGTTCACAAGAACAGAATAACGCCTTAAGCAAGATGACATGATGTAGAGGGATAAACTCATGCAATATGATGAAAACCCCATCTTGTTATCCTCGATGGCAACAATACAATACGTGCCTTGCTGCCCCTACTATCACTGGGAAAGGACACCACAAGATTGAACCCAAAGCTAAGCACTTCTCCCATTGCAAGAAAGATCAATCTAGTAGGCCAAACCAAACTGATAATTCAAAGAGACTTGCAAAGATAACCAATCATACATAAAAGAATTCAGAGAAGATTCAAATATTTTTCATAAATAAACTTGATCATAAACCCACAATTCATCGGTCTCAACAAACACACCGCAAAAGACGATTACATCGAATAGATCTCCACAAGAGAGGGGGAGAACTTTGTATTGAGATCCAAAAAGAGACAAGAAACCATCTAGCTAATAACTATGGACCCGAAGGTCTGAGGTGTTGATGTAGAAGCCCTCCATGATCGATGCCCCCTCCTGCGGAACTCCGAAACAGGCCCCAAGATGGGATCTCGTGGATATAGAAAGTTACAGCGGTCGAATTAGGGTTTTTGCTCCGTATCTGATTGTTTGGGGGTACATAGGTATATATAGGAGGAATAAGTACGTCGGTGGAGCAACAAGGGGCCCACGAGGGTGGAGGGCGCGCCTGGGGGGTAGGCGCCCCCCCTACCTCATGGCCTCCCTATTGGTTGCTTGACGTAGGGTCCAAGTCTCCTGGGTCTTGTTCGTTCCAAAAATCACGTTCCCGAAGGTTTCATTCCGTTTGGACTCCGTTTGGTATTCCTTTTCTTCGAAACCCTAAAATAGGCAAAAAAAAACAGCAATTATGGGCTGGGCCTCCGGTTAATAGGTTAGTCCCAAAAATAATACAAAAGTGGATAATAAAGCCCAATAATGTCCAAAACAGAAGATAATATTGCAAGGAGCAATCAAAAATTATAGATACGTTGGAGACGTATCAAGCATCCCCAAGCTTAATTCCTGCTCGTCCTCGAGTAGGTAAATGATAAAAACCTAATTTTTGATGTGGAATGCTACTTGGCATATTTTCAATGTAATTCTTCTTAATTGTGGTATGAATATTCAGATCCGAAAGATTCAAGACAAAAGTTCAATATTGACATAAAAATAATAATACTTCAAGCATACTAACTAAGCAATTATGTCTCTTCAAAATAACATGGCCAAAGAAAGTTATCCCTACAAAATCATATAGTCTGGCTATGATCTATCTTCACCACAAAAAGTATTTAAATCGTGCACAACCCCGATGACAAGCCAAGCAATTGTTTCATACTTTTGACATTCTCAAACTTTTTCAATCTTCACGCAATACATGAGCGTGAGCCATGAACATAGCACTTTAGGTGGAATAGAGTGGTGGTTGTGGAGGAGACAAAAAGGGAGAAGATAGTCTCACATCAACTAGGCGTATCAAGGGTCTATGGAAATGCCCATCAATAGATATCAATGTGAGTGAGTAGGGATTGCCATGCAACGGATGCACTAGAGCTATAAGTATATGAAAGCTCAAAAAGAAACTAAGTGGGTGTGCATCCAACTTGCTTGCTCACGAAGACCTAGGGCATTTTGGGGAAGCCCATCATTGGAATATACAAGCCAAATTATATAATGAAAAATTTCCACTAGTATATGAAAGTGATAACAAAGGAGACTCTCTATCATGAAGATCATGGTGCTATTTTGAAGCACAAGTGTGGTAAAAGGATAGTAGCATTGTCCCTTCTCTCTTTTTCTCTCAATTTTTTATTTGGGCCTTTTCTCTTCTTTTTTTATGGCCTCTTTTTTTCGTCCGGAGTCTCATCCCGACTTGTGGGGGAATCATAGTCTCCATCATCCTTTCCTCACTTGGGACAATGCTCTAATAATGATGATCATCACACTTTTATTTTCTTACAACTCAAGAATTACAACTCGATACTTAGAACAAAATATGACTCTATGTGAATGCCTCCAGCGGTGTGTCGGGATATGCAATGAATCAAGAGTGACATGTATGAAAGGATTATGAATGGTGGCTTTGCCACAAATACAATGTCAACTACATGATCATGCAAAGCAATATGACAATGATGGAGTGTGTCATAGTAAACGAAACGGTGGAAAGTTGCATGGAAATATATCTTGGAATGGCTATGGAAATTCCATGATAGGTAGGTATGGTGGCTGTTTTGAAGAAGGTATATGGTGGGTGTATGATACCGGCGAAAGGTGCGCGGTATTAGAGAGGCTAGCAATGGTGGAAGGGTGAGAGTGCGTATGATCCATGGACTCAATATTAGTCATAAAGAACTCATATACTTATTGCAAAAATCTACAAGTTATCAAAGCAAAGTATTACGCACATGCTCCTAGGGGGATAGATTGGTAGGAAAAGACCATCGCTCGTCCCCGACCGCCACTCATAAGGAAGACAATCAATAAATAAATCATGCTCTGACTTCATCACATAACAGTTCACCACACATGCATGCTACGGGAATCACAAACTGTAACACAAGTATTTCTCAAATTCACAACTACTCAACTAGCATGACTCTAATATCACCATCTCCATATCTCAAAATAATTATCAAGTATCAAACTTCTCATAGTATTCAACACACTCATAAGAGAATTTTATTATTAATCTTGTATACATAGCATATTAGGATTATTTAAGCAATTTACCATGCTATTTAAGACTCTCAAAATAATCTTAGTGAAGCATGAGATATCAATAGTTTCTATAAAACAAATCCACCAACATGCTCTAAAAGATATAAGTGAAGCACTAGAGCAAAACTATATAACTCAAAAGATATAAGTGAAGCACATAGAGTATTCTAATAATGTCCGAATCATGTGTGTCTCACTCAAAAGGTGTGTACAGCAAAGATGATTGTTGTAAACTAAAAAAATAAAGACTCAAATCATACAAGACGCTCCAAGCAAAACACATATCATGTGGTGAATAAAATATAGCTCCAAGTAAAGTTACCGATAGAAGTAGACGAAAGAGGGGATGCCTTCCGGGGCATCCCCAAGCTTTGCCTTTTAGGTGTCCTTAGATTATCTTGGGGGTGCCATGGGCATCCCCGAGCTTAGGCTCTTGCCACTCCTTGTTCCATAATCCATCAAATCTTTACCCAAAACTTGAAAACTTCACAACACAAAACTTAAAGTAGAAAATCTCGTGAGCTCCGTTAGCAAAAGAAAACAAAAGACCACTTCAAGGTACTGTAATGAACTCATTCTTTATTTATATTGGTGTTAAACCTACTTTATTCCAACTTCTCTATGGTTTATAAACTATTTTACTAGCCACAGATTCATCAAAATAAGCAAACAACACACGAAAAATAAAATCTGTCAAAAACAGAACAGTCTGCAGTAATCTGTAGCTAGCGCAAGATCTGGAACCCCAAAAATTCTAAAATAAATTTATGGACGTGAGTAATTTATCTATTCATCATCTTCAAAAAGAATTAACTAAATATCACTTTTCAAATAAAAATGGCAGCAGTTCTCTTGAGCGCTAAAGTTTCTGTTTTTTACAGCAGGATTAACAAGACTTTCCCCAAGTCTTCCCAGCGGTTCTACTTGGCACAAACGTTAATTAAACACAAAAAAACATGACCAAAACAGAGGCTAAATAAATTATTTATTACTAAACAGGATCAAAAAGCAAGGAATAAAAATAAAATTGGGTTGCCTCCCAACAAGCGCTATCGTTTAACGCCCCTACCTAGGCATAAAAAGCAAGGATAGATCTAGGTATTGCCATCTTTGGTTTTAGGGAAGAAAAGAGCAAACTTGCTGTCTATGGAATTAATCTTTCTATTTTGATAAAGCACATGGCTATTAATGGTAGAATAAATATTAAGTATGTTACGGAAATTTGTATCTAAGCTAGCCTTCATCTCTTTGATAGATTCATTTTGGTAAGAGAGCAAAAGAGATGTAGATTCATCTTTCTCATTCATGGGTTGCCCAAATATGGTTTTCATATTTTCATAAGTTTCTACGGCATCCCCTTCAAAAAAGCCTTCTTCAAATATAGAATCTAAGACATGCTTAAAAGAAGAAGGAAGGGCAATATAAAAGCTTTTTAAGTAAGTTTCAATTTTGTATTGAGGCACATAGCTAGCCCTGATCCTTAATAGTCTATACCAAGCATCTTTCAAAGATTCATCAAGTAAATAACGAAAAATTCTGGAATCATCTTCATCAAAATTATTAAGATTCTCATTGATAACTCCGGTAGGTTTTTCCGTAGTATCCTTATTTATAAGCTTCGCGAGAATAGAAGGGTTGTCCAAAGTACTAAAACTCGGGAGAGAACCCCCAACCCTTTTTGATTCAGACATGGAGGGAGAAAGGTGAGCGAGAAAAAGAAAGGGCGGATAAAATGGCAAGGGTGAATTGGGGGAGAGGTAAACAAGAGGCAAATGGCAAATAATGTAATGCGGGAGATAAGTGTTTGTGATGGGTACTTGGTATGTTGACTTTTGCGTAGACCTCCCCGGCAATGGTGCAAGAAATCCTTCTTGCTACCTCTTGAGCACTTGCGTTGCTTTTCCCTTGAAGAGAAAAGGGTGGTGCCGCAAAGTAGCGTAAGTATTTCCCTCAGTTTTTGAGAACCAAGGTATCAATCCAGTAGGAGGGTACGCGCGAGTCCCTCGCACCTACACAAAACAAATAAACCCTCGCAACCAACGCGATAAGGGGTTGTCAATCCCTACACGGTCACTTACAAGAGTGATATCTGATAGATATGGTAAGATAATATTTTTGGTATTTTTATGATAAAGATTCAAAGTAAAATAAAAGCAAAGTAAATAACTAAGTATTGGAAGATTTAATATGATGAAGATAGACCCGGGGGCCATAGGTTTCACTAGTGGCTTCTCTCAAGAGCATAAGTATTTTACGGTGGGTGAACAAATTACTGTTGAGCAATTGACATAATTGAGCATAGTTATGAGAATATCTAGGTATGATCATGTATATAGGCATCACGTCCAAGACAAGTAGACCGACTCCTGCCTGCATCTACTACTATTACTCCACACATCGACCGCTATCCAGCATGCATCTAGAGTATTAAGTTCACAAGAACAGAGTAACACCTTAAGCAAGATGACATGATGTAGAGGGATAAGCTCATGCAATATGATGAAAACCCCATCTTGTTATCCTCGATGGCAACAATACAATACGTGCCTTGTTGCCCCTACTGTCACTAGGAAAGGACACCGCAAGATTGAACCCAAAGCTAAGCACTTCTCCCATTGCAAGAAAGATCAATCTAGTAGGCCAAACCAAATTGATAATTCGAAGAGACTTGCAAAGATAACCAATCATACATAAAGAATTCGGAGAAGATTCAAATATTGTTCATAGATAAACTTGATCATAAACCCACAATTCATCGGTCTCAACAAACACACCGCAAAAGAAGATTACATCGAATAGATCTCCTAAGGAGAGGGGGAGAACTTTGTATTGAGATCCAAAAAGAGAGAAGAAGCCATCTAGCTAATAAGTATGGACCCGAAGGTCTGAGGTAAACTACTCACACTTCATCGGAGAGGCTATGGTGTTGATGTAGAAGCCCTCCGTGATCGATGCCCCCTCCGGCGGAGCTCCGGAACAGGCCCCAAGATGGAATCTCGTGGATAAAGAAAGTTACGGCTGTGGAATTAGGGTTTTGGCTCCATATCTGATCGTTTGGGGGTACATAGGAATATATAGGAGGAAGAAGTACGTCGGTGGAGCTACAAGGG
>NC_041392.1:414512392-414526950 GCF_002162155.2 Triticum dicoccoides
GTCTCCTGGGTCTTGTTCATTCCACAAATCACGTTCCTGAAGGTTTCATTCCGTTTGGACTCCGTTTGGTATTCCTTTTCTTCGAAACCCTAAAATAGGCAAAAAAACAGCAATTCTGGGCTGGGCCTCCGGTTAATAGGTTAGTCCCAAAAATATTATAAAAGTGGATAACGAAGCCTAATAATGTCCAAAACAAAAGATAATATAGCATGGAGCAATCAAAAATCATAGATACGTTGGAGACGTATCAGTTCACCTCTTGTGCATTAGTATTCTGTAAAGCTACTTTGCATAAGAAAACCTTGCCTCCCTCTTTGAAACTCAGGGGCTCCCATCCATGACTCGGACGCTGCTTCAGTCACGGTGGTAGCAGTGGCCTAAGGGAAGAAGGGGTTGGCGGGGGGCTTGCCCCTCTGTCTGTTCCTCGGCAAATGAGTGCTCTGGCAGACAATGAGGGTGCCGGCAGGATATCTTGCCGGGGAAAACTCGTTTATTTTATTAAAGAGGCACTTTGCCTCTGCATGGACATATACACGCACAAGTTCCCAACAAGATTCATCTTTTTTCATTCATATGTAGTTACAAGTAAAAGCATTATAGAATACATAGATGGACTTGAGAGATTACATTATTTGAATTCAAATTTGGCAATTGCCGGCTAGATTTAAGATTGAAAAAAGAGAAGTGCTCTGTTATGCCTTTGCCCCTGTCCATCCCCTGCAGGAAGAGGTCAAAGGGGCCAGAGGCGCACATAGCTGGGATTCGGCACCTCCCTAGGATCAGAGTGGCGCCGCTCCCCGGCAGGGAGGAAGAAACCGGAGGGTAGGCGTGGATGGTGACGTTGCCGGGGGACCAGATGGGTGGCACGGAGTCACTGGCAAACACGACTCGTCGGAACGGTCGTCCCCGTTCTTGACGCGTCGTGGGTTGCCGGTGCCGTCCACATCACCACCACCCGAAGACCTCGGCGTGGCTGCCACGCTGGCACCATGCTCCCTAAACCCTCCCACAGAAGGGAATAATGTATGTTGTTATGCGGTTTGACCGATAAAGATCTTCGTAGAATATGTAGGAACCAATATGAGCATCCAGGTTCCGCTATTGGTTATTGGCCGGAGATAAGTCTCGGTCATGTCTACATAGTTCTCGAACCCGTAGGGTCCGCACGCTTAACGTTCAATGACGATCGGTATTATGAGTTTATCTGTTTTGATGTACAGAAGGTAGTTCGGAGTCCCGTATATGATCACGGACATGACGAGGAGTCTCTAAATGGTCGAGACATAAAGATTGATATATTGGACGGCTATATTCGGACACCGGAAGTGTTCCGGGTCATTTCGGAGAAAACTAGAGTGCCGGAGGGTTACCAACACCCCCCCCATGGAACTACTGGGCCTAGATGGGCCTTACTGGAGAGAGAGAGGGGTTGCTAGGGCAGGCCGCACACCCCCTCCCCCTTGGGTCCGGATTGGACAAGGAGGGGGTGGCACCCCCATTTCCTTCCTCTCTTCCACTCCCTCCTTCCCCCTCCTAGTAGGACTAGGAAAGAAGGAATCCTACTCCTACTAGGAGGAGGATTCCTCCCCTCCTTGGCACGCCCTAGGGCCGGCTGGCCTTCCCCTTGCTCCTTTATATTCGTGGGCAGGGGGCACCCAAGAACACACAAGTTGACATTGTTTAGCCATGTGCGGTGCCCCCCTCCACCATAATCCACGTCGGTCATATTGTCACAGTGCTTAGGCGAAGCCCTGTTTCGGTAGCTTCATCGTCACCGTCATCACGCTGTCGTGCTAACGAAACTCTCCCTTGACACTCAGCTGGATGTAGAGTTCGCGGTATGTCATCGAGCTGAACGTGTGCAAATCACGGAGGTTCCGTACCTTCAGTGCTAGGATCGGTGGGATCATGAAGACGTTCGACTACATCAACCGCCTTGTCATAACGCTTCCGCTTGCGGTCTACGAGGGTACGTGGACAACACTCTTCCCCTCTCGTTGCTATGCATCACCATGATAGATCTTGCGTGTGCGTAGGAATTTTTTGAAATTACTGCGTTCCCCAACAGTGGCATGAGAGCCAGGTCTATGAGTAGATGTTATATGCATGAGCAGAACACAAAGGAGTTGTGGGCGCGGATATATACATATTGCTTGCCATCACTAGTTGTTTCTTGATTCGGCAGTATTGTTGGATGAAGTGGCCCGAACCGACATTACATGACCGCATTCATGAGACTGGTTCTACCAACGTGCTTTGCACACAGGTGGGTGGCCGGTGTCTGTTTCGCCAACTTTAGTTGAATCGGATTCAAGGAACAGGGTTCTTTCTGAAGATCAAAACGCAATCACTATACCACGTTGTTGTTTATATGCGTAGGTAAGAACGGTAATTTCTAAGCCCGTAGCAGCCACGTAAAACTTGCAGCAACAAAGAGAGGACGTCTAACTTGTTTTTGTAACGCTTGTTGTGATGTGATATGGTCAAGACATGATGACATATAAATTGTTGTATGAGATGATCATGTTTTGTTAAAGTTATCGGCAACTGGCAGGAGCCATATGGTTGTCTCTTTATTGCATAAGATGCAAGCGCCATATTATTGCTTTACTTTATCGCTATGCGATAGCAATAGTTGCAAAAGAAATAGTTGGTGAGACAACCATGTGATGACACATTGATAGAGATCAAGATGATGGAGATCATGGTGTCATGCCGGTTACGATGGAGATCATGACGGTACTTTGGAGATGGAGATCAAAGGCAGGAGATGATGATGGCCATATCATGTCACATATTTTGATTGCATGTGATGCTTATCTTTTATGCATCTTATTTTGCTTAGTACTGCGGTATCATTATAAGATGACCCCTCACTAAATTTCAAGGTATAAGTGTTCTCCCTGAGTATGCACCATTGCGACAGTTCGTCATGCCGAGATAACACGTAATGATAGGGTGTGATAAGCTCTACATTCACATACAACGGGTGCAAGCCAGTTTTGCACGCGCGGAATACTCGGGTTAAACTTGACGACCCTGGCATATGAAGATATGGCATCGGAACACTGAGACCGAAAGGTCGAGCGTGAATCATATAGTAGATATGATCAACATAATGATGTTCACCATTGAAAACTACTCCATCTCACGTGATGATCGGACATGGTTTACTTGATATGGATCACGTGATCACTTAGATGATTAGAGGTGTGTCTATCCAAGTGGGAGTTCTTAAGTAATATGATTAATTGAACTTAAATTTATCATGAACTTAGTCCAGATAGTATTTGCATATCTATGTTGTAGATCAATTGCTCGTGTATAGCTTCCCCGTTTTATTTATGATATGTTCCTAGAGAAAACTATTTTGAAAGGTGTTAGTAGCAATGATGCGTACTAGCTCCGTGATCTGAGGATTATCCTCATTGTTGCACAGAAGAATTATGTCCTTGATGCACCGCTAGGTGACGGACCTATTGCAGGAGCAAATACAGATGTTATGAACATTTGGCAAGCTCGGAGATACGTCTCCAACTTATCTATAATTTTTATTGTTCCAAGCTATTATATTATCAACCTTGGATGTTTTATATGCACTCATATGCTATTTTATATGATTTTTGGGACTAACCTATTAACCTAGAGCCAGTGCCAGTTTCTATTTTTTTTCCTCATTTTAGAGTATCGAGAAAAGGAAAATCAAACGGAGTCCAATTGACCTGAAAGTTCACGGAACTTATTTTTGGACCAGAAGAAGCCCATGGAGTATCAGAGATGGACCAGGAGAGTCCCGGGCTGCCCACGAGGGTGGGGGGCATGCCCACCCACCCTGGGCGCGCCCCCCTGCCTCGTGGACACCCCGGAGATCCACCGACATACTTCTTCCTCCTATATATACCCATATACCCTAAAAACTTCGAGGAGCACAATAGATCGGGAGTTCCGCCGCAGAAGCCTCCGTAGCCACCGAAAACCAATCTAGACCCGTTCTGGCACCCTGCCAGAGGGGGGAATCCCTGTCCGGTGGCCATCTTCATCATCCCTGAGCTCTCCATGACGAGGAGGCAGTAGTTCACCCTCGGGGCTGAGGGTATGTTCCAGTGGCTATGTGTTTGATCTCTCTCTCTCTCTCGTGTTCTTGAGGTGATACGATCTTGATGTATTGCAAGCTTTGCTATTATAGTTGGATCTTATGATGTTTCTCCCCCTCTACTCTCTTGTAATGGATTGAGTTTTCCCTTTGAAGTTATCTTATCGGATTGAGTCTTTAAGGATTTGAGAACACTTGATGTATGTCTTGTGTGGGATACCCGTGGTGACAATGGGGTATTTTATTGATCCACTTGATGTATGTTTTGGTGATTAACTTGCGGGTTCCGCCCATGAACCTATGCATAGGGGTTGGCACATGTTTTCGTCTTGACTCTCCGGTAGAAACTTTGGGGCACTCTTTGAAGTACTTTGTGTTGGTTTGAATAGATGAATCTGAGATTGTGTGATGCATATCGTATAATCATACCCACGGATACTTGAGGTGACATTGGAGTATCTAGGTGACATTAGGGTTTTGGTTGATTTGTGTCTTAAGGGGTTATTCTAATACGAACTCTATGATAGATTGAACGGAAAGAATAGCTTCGTGTTATTTTACTATGGACTCTTGAATAGATCGATCAGAAAGGATAACTTTGAGGTGGTTTCATACCCTACCATAATCTCTTCATTTGTTCTCCTCTATTAGTGACTTTGGAGTGACTCTTTGTTGCATGTTGAGGGATAGTTATATGATCCAATTATGTTATTATTGTTGAGAGAACTTGCACTAGTGAAAGTATGAACCTCAGGCCTTATTTCAACGCATTGCAATACCGTTTGTGCTCACTTTTATCATTAGTTACCTTGCTGTTTTTATATTTTCGGATTACAAAAACCTTTATCTACCATCCATATACCACTTGTATCACCATCTCTTCACCGAACTAGTGCACCTATGCAATTTACCATTGTATTGGGTGTGTTGGGGACACAAGAGACTCTTTGTCATTTGGTTGCAGGGTTGCTTGAGAGAGACCATCTTCATCCTATGCCTCCTACGGATTGATAAACCTTAGGCCATCCACTTGAGGGAAATTTGCTACTATCCTACAAACTTCTGCACTTGGAGGCCCAACAACGTCTACAAGAAGAAGGTTGTGTAGTAGACATCACTCGGTATGATAACTACTTGATAGTTTAGTGCGCCATGCTTTACGGCTTAGAACCGGGACTTCAAAAACGTTTTGAACGCCACGGAGCATATAAGATGTTCCAAGAGCTGAACTTGTTATTTCAGACTCATGCCCGAGTCGAGACGTATGAGACTTCTGACAAGTACTTTGCCTACAAGATGGAGGAGAATAGCTCAACCAGTGAGCATGTGCTCAGATTGTGTGAGTACTACAATCGCTTGAATCAAGTGGGAGTTAATCTTCTAGATAAAATAGTGATTGACATATGCAAGGGATGACGAAAACGACTCCCCAGCTCTTCGTGATACTGAAATCGACGAAGGTAGAAATCAATAAAAGCATCAAATGTTGATGGTTGACAACACCACTAGTTTCAAGTAAAAGGGCAAGGGAAAGAATAAGGAACTTCAAGAAAAATGACAAGCAAGTTGCTACTCCCATGAAGAAGCCCAAAGCTAGACCCAAGCCTGAAACTGAGTGCTTCTACTGCAAAGGAAATGGTCACTGGAATCGGAACTGCCCCAAATACTTGGCGGATAAGAAGAATGGCAAAGTGAACAAAAGTATATATGATATACATGTTATTGATGTGTACTTTACTAGTGTTCATAGTAGCCCCTGGGTTTTTGATACTCGTTCAGTTGCTATGATTAGTAACTCAAAACAGGAGTTACAAAATGAACAAAGAATAGTTGAGGGCAAGCTGACGATGTGTGTTGGAAGTGATTCCAAGGTTGATAAGATCACCATCGCACACTCCCTTTACCTTCGGAATTAGTGTTGAACCTAAAATACATGTTATTTGGTGTTTATGTTGAGCATAATATGATTGGATCATGTTTATTGCAAATTCATTTAAGTCAAAGAATAATTGTTATTATGTTTACATGAATACTACCTTATGAGGTCATACACCCAAGGTGAATGGTTTACTGAATCTCGATCATAGTGATACACATAATATTGATGCCAAAAGATGCAAAGTTGATAATGATAGTGCAACATACTTGTGGCACTGCCGTTTAGGTCATATTGGTGTAAAGCGCATGAAGAAACTCCATGTTGATGGGCTTTTGGAATCACTTGATTATGAATCACTTGATGCTTGCAAACCATGCTTCATGGGAAAGATGACTAAGACTCCGTTCTCCGGAACAATGGACCGAGCACCTGACTTATTGGAAATAATACATACTGATGTATGCGATCCGATGAGTGTTGAGGCTCGGGGCAGGTATCGTTATTTTCTGACCTTCACAGATGATTTGAGCAGATATGGGTATATCTACTTAATGAAACACAAGTCTGAAACATTTGAAAAGTTCAAAGAATTTCAGAGTGAAGTAGAGAATCATCGTAACAATAAAATAAAGTTTCTACGATCTGATCGCGGAGGCAAATACTTGAGTTATGAGTTTGGCCTTCAATTAAAACAATGTGGAATAGTTTCACAAACGCATGCCACCTGGAACACCATCGCATAATGGTGTGTCCACATCGTAACCATACTTTATTAGATATGGTGTGATTTATGTTGTCTCTTACGGATTTACCACTATCGTTTTGGGGTTATGCATCAGAGACTGCTGCATTCACGTTAAATAGGGCACCATTTAAATCCATTGAGATGACACCATATGAATTGTCGTTTAGCAAGAAACCAAAGCCGTCGTTTCTTAAAGTTTGGGGATGTGATGCTTATGTGAAAAAATTTCAAACTGATTAGCTCGAACCCAAATCGGAGTAGTACATCTTCATAGGATACCAAAAAGAAACTATTGGGTACACCTTCTATCATAGATCTGAAGGCAAAATATTCTTGCTAAGATTGGATCCTTTCTAGAGAAGGAGTTTCTCTCCAAAGAAGTGAGTGGGAGGGAATTAGAACTTGATGAGGTAATTGTACCTTTTCTTGAATTGGAAAGTAGCTCATCACTGAAATCAGTTCCAGTGATGCCTACACCAATTAGTGAGGAAGTTAATGATGATGATCATAAAACTTCATATCAAGTTACTACCGAACCTCGTAGCTCAACCAGAGTACGATCCACACCAGAGTGGTACGGTAATCCTGTTCTGGAAGTCATGTTGCTAAACGATGATGAGCCCAGATTCCGACGGATGGCTTGAGGCCATGAAATCTGAGATAGAATCCATGTATGAGAACAAAGTGTGGACTTTGGTGGACTTGCTCGATGATCAGCGAGCCATTTAGAATAAATGGATCTTCGAGAGGAAGATGGACGCGGATAGTAGTGTTACTATCTACAAAGCTCGACCTGTCAAAAAGGGTTTTTGAAAAATTCAATATGTTGACTACGATGAGATTTTCTCACTCGCATCGATGCTTAAAGTCTGTCCGAATCATGTTAGCAATTGCCACATTTTATGAAATCTGGCAAATGGATGTCAAAACTGCATTTATTAATGGATTTCTTAAAGAATAGTTGTACATGATGCAAAAAGAAGGTTTTGTCAATCCTAAAGGTGCTAACAAAGTGTGCAAGCTCCAGCGATCCATCTATGGACTGGTGCAAGCATCTCAGAGTTGGAATATACGCTTTGATAGTATGATCAAAGCATATGGTTTTATACAGACTTTTGGAGAAGCCTGTATTTACAAGAAAGTGAGTGGGAGCACTACAGCCTTTCTGATAAGTATATGTGAATGACATATTGTTGATCGGAAATAATGTAGAATTTTCTGAAATGCATAAAGGAGTGTTTGAAAGGAGTTTTTCAAAGAGAGACCTCCGTGAAGCTACTTACATATTGAGCATCAAGATCTATAGAGATAGATCAAGATGCTTGATATATTTTCAATGAGTACACACCTTGACAAGATTTTGAAGTACTTCAAAAATGGAACAGTCAAAGAAGGAGTTCGTGCCTGTGTTGCAAGGAATGAAGTTGAGTAAACACTCAAAACCTGACCATAGCAGAAAATAGAAAGATAATGAAAAGACATTCCCTATGCCTCAGTCGTAGGTTCTATAAAGTATGCTATGCTATGTACCAGACCTATTGTGTACCTCACCATGAGATTGGCAAGAGGGTACAATAGTGATCCAGGAGTGGATCACTAGACAGCGGTCAAAAATATCCTTAGTGGAATAAGGAAATGTTTCTCGGTTATGGAGGTGACAAAGAGTTCGTCGTAAAGAGTTACGTCAATGCAAGCTTTGACACCGATCTGGATGACTCTAAGTCTCGA
This sequence comes from Triticum dicoccoides, assembly GCF_002162155.2. Lineage (NCBI taxonomy): Eukaryota > Viridiplantae > Streptophyta > Magnoliopsida > Poales > Poaceae > Triticum > Triticum dicoccoides. The sequence continues at coordinate 414,520,838 of NC_041392.1, forward strand.
TCTAGATACATATTGAAAGTGGGAGTTATTAGCTAGAGTAGCTCCATGCAAAGCATTGTAGACATAGAAAATTTGCAAAATACATACGGCTCTGAATGTCGCAGACCCGTTGACTAAATTTCTCTCGCAAGAAAAAAATGATCCTCTGTGGGTGTTAATCACACAACAATGTGAACTAGATTGTTGACTAGTAAACCCTTTGGGTATTAGTCACATGGAGATGTGAACTAATCACATAAAGATGTGAACTATTGGTGTTAAATCACATGATGATGAGAACTAGATTATTGAGTCTAGTGCAAGTGGGAGATTGAAGGAAATATGCCTTAGATGCAATAATAAAGTTGTTATTTATATTTCCTTATATCATGATAAATGTTTATTATTCACGCTAGAGTTGTATTAACTAGAAACTGAGTACATGTGTGAATACATAGACAAACAAAGTGTCCCTAGTATGCCTCTACTTGACTAGCTCGTTAATCAAAGATGGTTAAGTTTCCTAGCCATGGACATGTGTTGTATTTGATGAAGGGGATCACATCATTAGAGAATGATGTGATGGACAAGACCCATCTGTTAGCTTAGCATAATGCTCGTTTAGTTTATTGTTATTACTTTCTTCATGACTTATACATGTTCCTATGACTATGAGATTATGCAACTCCCGAAAACCGGAGAAACACTTAGTGTGCTATCAAATGTCACAACGTAACTGGGTGATTATAAAGATGCTCTACAGGTGTCTCTGATGGTGTTTGTTGGGTTGGCATAGATCGAGATTAGGATTTGTCACTCCGTATATCGAAGAGGTATCTCTGGGCCCTCTCGGTAATGCTCATCACTATAAGCCCTGCAAGCAATGTGACTAATGAGTTAGTTGCGGGATGAAGTATTACGACACGAGTAAAGAGACTTGTCGGTAAAGAGATTGAACTAGGTATGATGATACCGACGATCGAATCTCGGGCAAGTAACATACCGATGACAAAGGGAACAACATATGTTGTTATGCGGTTTGACCGATAAAGATCTTCGTAGAATATGTAGGAACCAATATGAGCATCTAGGTTCCGCTATTGGTTATTGACCGGAGATGAGTCTCGGTCATGTCTACATAGTTCTCGAACCCGTAGGGTCCGCATGCTTAACATTCTGTGACGATCGGTATTATGAGTTTATATGTTTTGACGTACCGATGGTAGTTCAGAGTCCCGGATATGATCCTGGACATGACGAGGAGTCTAGAAATGGTAGAGACATAAAGATTGATATATTGGACGGCTATATTCGGACACCGGAAGTGTTCCGGGTGATTTCGGAGAAAACCGGAGTGCCGGAGGGTTACCGGAACCCCCCCCGAGAACTAGTGGGCCTAGATGAGCCTTAGTGGAGAGAGGGGCTGCCAGGGCAGGCCGCGCGCCCCCTCCCCCTTGTGTCCAAATTGGACTAGGAGGGGGTGGCGCCCCCCTTTCCTTCCTCTCTCCGACTCCTTCATCCCCCCTCCTAGTAGGACTAGGAAAGAAGGAATCCTACTCCTACTAGGAGGAGGATTCCTCCCCTCCTTGGCGCGCCGTAGGGTCGGACAGCCTCCCCGCTTGCTCCTTTTTATATGGGGGCAGGGGGCACACTAGAACACAAAAGTTGACATTGTTTAGCCGTGTGCGGTGCCCCCTCCACCATAATCCACCTCGGTCATATCATTGTAGTGCTTAGGCGAATCCCTGTTGTGGTAGCTTCATCATCACCGTCATCACGTCGTCGTGCTAACGAAACTCTCCCTCGACACTCAGTTGGATCTAGAGTTTGCAGGACGTCACCGAGCTAAATGTGTGCAGATCACGGAGGTGCCGTACCTTCGGTGCTAGGATCAGTCGGACCGTGAAGACGTTTGACTACATCAACCGCGTTGTCATAACGCTTCTGCTTATGGTCTATGAGGGTACGTGGACAACACTCTTCCCCTCTCATTGCTATACATCACCATGATAGATCTTATGTGTGCGTAGGATTTTTTTTGAAATTACCGTGTTCCCCAACAGAGAAGAGGGATTGTAGGGCCTCCGGCAAGGTGTCCGGGAAGCGTGCCCCCTCTGAGTGCACAGCACCCGTTGACGACGTGCCGGAGTGTTCCAACAGCAAGAGATCCAAGGTTGCAGCACCACAACTGAAGAAGGTCCCGGCAAGGCTAGCTGGTGTTGATGGTACTTTCACCATCAGTGCCACCCTTGACGACAAATAGGAAAGCGCGCTCGTTGCCTTCCTGTGGGTGAATATCGATGTGTTTGCATGGCAACCATCTGATATCCCTGGTGTTCCTAGGGAGGTAATGGAGCACCACCTTGTTGTTTGCCCACATGCCCGACCCGTCAAGCAGAAAGTTAGGAAGCAAGCCTTGGAGTGGCAGTAGTTCATTGCCGAGGAAATCAAGAAGTTAGAGGCAACTGGATTGGTCAGAGGAGCACTACACCCTACATGGTTACCAAACCCAGTGGTAGTTCGGAGGGTGAATGGGAAATGGAGGCTTTCAATTGATTTCATAGATCTCAATGAGGCTTGCCCGAAGGACCCATTCCCCTTGTCGCGCATCAATCAGATTGTGGATTCTACTGCAGGGTGTGATTTTCTCTCCTTTTTGGATGCATACTTTGGGTATCACCAGATCTTCATGTCCAAAGAAGATGAAGAGAAAACATCATTCATCACTCCATGTGGTACGTACTGCTTTGTCCGCGTGCCTTTTATATTGAAGAGTGTCGGGTCTACTTTTGCAAGAGCAGTCCAGATGGGTTTTGAGCCGCAACTGCACAGAAACATAGAAGCCTATATGGATGACATTGTGGTCAAGACCAAGGATAAGGCCACCCTTATCCGAGATTTGGAGGAGACATTTGCTAATTTATGCAAGATCAACTTGAAGCTTAACCCGGAGAAGTGTGTGTTTGGTGTTCCCTCCGGCAAGCTACTTGGATTCTTCGTGTCCCATCGGGGGATTGAAGCCAACCCCGAAAAGATCAAGGCCATTGAGTAGATCCAAGCGCGAAGGACGGTTAAGGATGTGAGGCTCTTGACGGGATGCATTGCCGCACTAAGCGGATTCATTTCCAAGTCTGCCAAGCGTGCCTTGCTGTTCTTCAAAATTTTGAAGAAGGCAGGGCCTATGAAATGGACCTCGGAAGTAGATACAACTTTGCAAGAGTTGAAGACTTACCTGTCATCTGTGCCTACCTTGGTTGCACCCAAACCTCAAGAGTCGTTACTGCTTTACTTGGTAGCAACCAACCTAGTGGTCTGTGCAGCCTTGGTAGCACAGCGAGAAGTGGGTGAAGCAGAGAGCGTCCAGACCGCGGCAGAGTCAGAAGAGGATCAAAACAGCAGTAAGCATGGCAATGAGTGCAACCCCAAGGACGCGGCAAGGAAGAAAGTGGTGCAGCGCCTAGTATACTTCGTTAGCTCCTTGTTGCAAGGGGCTAGATCGAGGTACTCTGCTGTGCAAAAGTTGATCTTTGGCCTCGTCATCGCCTCAAGGAAACTGCACCACTACTTCCAAGCCCATGAGATCACGGTTGTTACTTGTTTTCCGTTGCAAAGGATCCTTCGAAACCCTGAGGCTACTGGCAGAATAGTGGAGTAGGATTTGGAGTTATCCGGCTTTTGTTTGAAGTTTGAGAGCACTTCAACCATTCAAAGCAGGGCGTTGGCAGAGTTTATTGCAAAATGGACGCCAACACCTAATGAGGAAGAATTGGAAACAACTCTCCTCGGCAAGGAATTGCCCCAAGAATGGATTACGTATTTTGATGGTGCTTTTTCCAAATGCACTTTGCCTGGGAAGAAGCCACCAACAATATAGCTGAGTATGAAGGGATCCTTGCCGGGCTCAGGATTGCAGCAGAATTGGGAATTAAGAAGCTGATCATTCGAGGAGATTCACAGTTGGTGGTGAGACAAGTCAACAAGGATTATCAAAGCCCATTGATGGAAGCATATGTTGAGGAAGTAAGGAGGTTAGAGGAGCGCTTTGACGGGTTGCAAACAAAGCACGTACCCCGTGCGGAAAACAGCATAGTTGATCACCTGTCAAAGTGTGATGCGCAGAAGCTTCTTGTGGAACCAGGAACTTTTTTTCTCCACCTCTCTCAACCCTCTGTATCACCATCCACAATGGCCTGGAGAAGGAGAAAGCTAGACTATGGTAAGCCTCTCCCGATCGAGTTATCCGCTCCCGGCAAAGACCCTGCCGGAAACAGCTCCTCACAGCCTGCCGGACCACCCCCTCTAGTCGGGCCAGTGGACCCCGCGAATGAGGCTAGTGCTCCCGCAGCCGAGGAGGTGGCGCAAGTCCTCGTTGCCGAGCCTCAGGCTCCAACTTGGGTAAGGCACATCGTCCGCTTCCTCCAAACCAGAGAACTCCCCGGCGACCCAGATGAAGATGAGAAAAAAGCTCAGACGGCTAGTATGTATCAGTTTGTCGATGACACTCTATACAGAAGGAGGCCCAACAGTGTGAAATTGAAGTGTGTCTGCCGGGAGGATGGAAAGGAACTGCTAGCTAAGATTCACAGAGGAATGTGCGGCTCACACATTGGATCAAGGGAATTAGTTGGGAAAGCATTCCAGCAAGGATTCTATTTGCCCACAGCCCTCCAAGACACAGTTGAGCTTGTCAGGACATGTGAAGCCTGTTAGTTCCATTCCTAGAAAACACACCTGCCTGCCCAAGCTCTTCAGACAATCCCTCTGGCATGGCCATTTTCAGTCTGGGGGCTCGATATATTCGGCCCCTTCCCCCGAGCAATCGGGGGCTTTGAATTCTTGTTGTTGCCATTGACAAGTTTACAAAGTGGCCGGAAGTGACTGCCGTGAGGAAGGTGACTGCTTAGTCAGCTATCAAGTTCTTGAAAGAATTGGTGTGTCGTTTCGGAGTTCCGAAAAGGATCATCACTGTTAACGGCACCCAATTCACAAGCCACGCCTTCATGCAATATGTTCAAAACCCTCGGATGCAAGATCTCATTTTCCTCTGTGGCACACCCCCTGAGCAATGGACAAGCTAAGAGGGCGAATGCTGAAGTGCTTCGTGGACTCAAGACAAGAACTTTCGATACACTACAGAAGCACGGTAGGCGGTGGATCGAGGAGCTGCCGATAGTTCTCTGGTCCCTCAGAACGACACCTAATCAAGCTACCGGGTAGACTCCCTTCTCCCTGGTCTACGGGGCAGAAGAAGTTATTCCCACGGAACTCATTCATTGGTCTCCTCGGGTGCTTGCCTATGTTGAAGTAGCGCAAGATCAGCACCGTCGTGACGGCGTTGTGCTACTTGAGGAGAACCGTCTCCGGGCCGCTACGCGTGCTGCACGCTATAAGCAAGCCATGCGTCGCTATCACAGCCGCAGTGTTCATGCCCGGTGTCTTTACAAAGGTGACCTTGTTCTTAGGCGCGTTCAGTCCGCCAAGGGTACACACAAGTTATCACCGAAGTGGGAAGGCCCTTACTGGGTAGTACGAGTCTGCAGACCCAGCGCAATCCGTCTGGAGATCGGAGATGGCATATCGTTGCAAAACTCATGGAACATTGAGCATCTCCGTAAGTTCTACCCGTAAGGCGCAGAGGCTGCTGGGCCCTACCCGGCAGCCACCCATTGTACATGCACTACTAGGGAAAACCTTATACACAACATCTTAGCAGTAGAGCTGGACAAAATAGGGCGCTACTACTACTTAGTAGTAGCATTTTTAAATAAACCGTGCTACTGCTACTACTTTAGCAGTAGCGCATTCTGCGAAACTGCGCTTCTGCTATATTTGTACTGGGCGCAGATGGCTAGCCCCACTTAGCAGTAGCGCGTACCACTGACCAGCGCTACTGCTACGGCTCGTAGTAGTAGCGCGTTTCCCTGAAACACGCAACTACTTACTTAACTTATCCTGGAGCGGTACACCCTGCACACTCACTCCCTCTCAATCGCTCTCGCCCACGCCGAACCCGTACATCGTCCGCCGCCGCCGCGCTGCTCCTCGCCGAGGTACTCCATCCTCCCTCCTAGCCCCTCCTCCTCCGGCCGTCCTCCTCCCACCGCCCGTCTCCCTCCTCCTCCGGCCACCCCCTC
>NC_041392.1:414527314-414606382 GCF_002162155.2 Triticum dicoccoides
GGCCTCCTCCCCCTTCTCCTCTATCCTCCTCCTCCCTTCCCCTCCTCCCTCCATCTCTTTTTTTCTGTTTTTCACTGTAGTTTCTTACTATTGTATAATGTAGTTTTTTTAATGTTTTTAGTAAGTGTTTAAAATAATTAGTAAGTAAATTAATAAACTAGTTGAACTAGTTTAGTTTTAGTAAGAACTAGTTGAATTAATAGAACTAATGTATTTTTAGTAAGAAATTAATATAACTAGTTGAACTAGTTTATTTTTAGAAAGAACTAGTTTATTTCTATTTATAGTAAGTTTATATTTAGTAAGAACTAGTTGAACATGTCACATTTGTTGTTATTTTTTTAGTTTAAGCAATTATTCCCGCATCGATGTCGTTCGCTAGGGTTTTAGTTGTATTAGTGTTGTTATATGTATGATACTATTCGAGATGTATTAGTGATAACTTATAGGGTTTTTGTTTTTGCAGAAATCAAGGAGCCCCTCCATCATCCCCGTCGTCGTCCCTGTCACTGACCCCCTCCGACCTCGAGGTGAAACCAGCCAAATCTCCAAGTCAATATGGGTCCTATAAGATATGGTGTAGATAAAAACATATATATCTTGTGTTGCTCAAATATGATATGTGGTTTCCCAAGTGGCCGGTCATGTTCATGTTACACCTCCGAGTGGCCTATGTTTTGCCGGAGTGTTGATTAATTTCCATTCCCACAAATTTCAGGCGCTCGATATGTCTTGTTTTAGCAAAGGTCATGCCGGAATTTTCCGTGAATTTTGGCATGACTTGTGCTAGAATATGTAGGAAATATCGAGTGGCCTGGATTTTCTAGAAAGATAATTAAACTATATTTCGGGTTGACTTTAAGTCTATCGAGGCCAAAGAATCCCGACTGTTGTCGTGGGGTGTAATGCACTAAGGGAACAAGAAAAGACTCGACAGATCGATAGTCTCCGTGATGAATAATAATGATCTAATTTATTTTTTAGTACATATATTTAATTGTACAAGTTTAATATTTGAATTATGAACATAGGAAATGTCATACTCGAATGACGAAAGTCTCCCGGGGGAGTGCGACTGGTGCCACGATGACCGGGGTTTCTGCGACAGGCCTCACCTAGACGAAGGTCGGCACTTCAACATTAAGCTCGAGGAGGCCTTCGATTGTGACACGGTAAGCTACGATGCAAAGTGTTTTTTTCGTAATTAAGCTCGACTTCTACTACTTCAACGTGTAATTTCCATATTTTACAATTCGACTAGCTTATCCCATGCCATGCAAGACGCTATGTCTTGGAGAGGATGGGTTTTGAAGATCATGAGAGGAATGAAACAAATAAAATTAACCTAAGGACCCATCATGATATGGATTTTGAGGTAAATCTATACAATTCTGAGAGCGTATCCCATTTTGGTTGCCCGGGTTGGGAAGCACTTTGCAAGATGTATGATTTTCAAGAGGGTATGTTTGTCACCATGGATCTTGGTGATCCTGACATCGACCAAGACAATTTGGACATTTGGGTCCTTATTGATACGCTTCCAATTCTACCGCTATGTGAGTTTACAAACATAGTTATTAACTAATTTATATTGTTCATTTCAAAATAGTTGACAGCTTATTTCCATTGACAGCTTATTTTCATTGCTCAAACAATGTGCGGAACATGGTAGACAGAACCTACTACACCGATGGCTGTGAGTTAACTTATCAGGAGAAAAATCATCTGGTCGCATTTTGTACTGATCTTGAGAATTAAAATATCTATAATTAAACTCCTCCACATTATGGTCAATACGTGCCACTAGTGCACCTGTCGAACTACCGTAACATCCATGGAGATGCCATGGTAAGATTTTTTACTATTACGACATCCGTGCATCTTTTGCATAAATTATTTTAAAACTTAACTACATTGCTAACTACGAAGTTATTACTATTTTTTTCAACAAAAAATCCCGGATGATTATGTGCCTTATCTGATGTATCAGAATGGTCGCCTTGATGTTTTGAACATACAGCTAGGTCATCCTACAAATCTCACCTGTCCATACCCGGATTTCTAAAACCAGTGGACACATGATAATCAAAGAATGGAAAAAATGTATGGACAGTCGTAAGGAGGTTCTTGGAAGCAACATTGTGCGAAAGGCAAGAATTGGAGACAGGATAATCTCCATTCTCCATAATGGAGAGTCAAGGGCTATCTTGTTTTATGTTATTTTACCTAAGAGAATACAGTAGGTCCTAAGAGAATGTAGTAGGTCCTATGAGGTACAATATTTATTATGTGGTACAATGTGTTAGAGTTGATGATGAGGAGTAGTTGTGATTATGACTAGTGACCAACTTGCTATGTGATGTCTCATTGATGGAAACGATGATCATGATGAGGTGTTATATGACAATGATGTATTATGATGATAAGTTGTTAATGATATGATGATGATGACAATGATATTTATTATATCATTGGGTGAAAGAACCGCGGATTAGTTTCAAGTGGATATCCATCCACTTGAAACTAGTCCACGGTTCTTTCACCCAGTGATGTAATAACTCATTATGATGTAAAAACAATCTCTAAATTACTGCTATATGAAAACTTGTATAAAGGTGTATGAATACAACATGAAATAAAAAAGAAATAAAATATGGAATAATAGTAGTAGCGCGGGCTGGGAGAAGCGCTACAAGTAATTACCAGTAGCGCTCTTTGGGGAAAGCGCTACTAGTAAGTCGATATAGCAGTAGCATGGGTTAACCCACGCTATTGCGAACCTTTAGCTGTAGCGCCGTACCAGTAGCGCTCTTGCACGCGCTACTGATAGGCCCAAAACAAGCGCTACTACTAGGCTTTTCCCTAGTAGTGATGGCATTGCCGAAGTTGCATGTAACCCCTTGTACAAGCCGGGGCGATGACCCCATGCAAGAGAAAGTAAAGAAGCACTGTAGCGAGGGCCCAACTAAGATTGCATGCATGCACAAGCACACCCAGATCATTGCATAAGCATTTCATGAGCATTTGCCTATGCATATAGATAGGATTATATCTTGCATTCATTCTCATCTACATGGAGTTGCAGGTTCTTGGCATAAACCTGTCTTCGGCAAAGGACAAGAAGATTGCACGGGACGGCAGGCCAAATAGATAAGTTCACCCCTTGTCCATTAGTATTCTGTAAAGCTACTTTGCATAAGAAAACCTCGCCTCCCTCTTTGAAACGTAGGTGCTCTCATCCATGACTCGAACGCTGCTTCCGTCAGGGTGGTCGCAGTGGCCTTTGGGAAGAAGGGGTTGGCCCCTCTGTCTGTTCCTTGGTAGATGAGTTCTCTAGCAGACAAAGAGGGTGCCGGCAGGATATCTTGTCGGGGAAAACTCGTTTATTCTATTAAAGAGGCACTTTGCCTATGCATGGACATACACATGCACGAGACTCATCTTTTTTCATTCATATGTAGTTACAAGTACAAGCATTACAGAATACAAAGATGGACTTGAGAGATTACATTATTTGAATTAAAATTTGGCAATTGCCGGCTAGATTTAAGATTGAAAATAGATAAGCGTTCCGTTATGCCTTTGCCCCTATCCATCTCCTGCAGGAAGAGGTCAAACGGACCAGAGGCACGCACAGCTAGGATTCGGCGCCAGTCCCCGGTAGGGAGGAAGAAACCGAAGGGCGGGCTTGGATGGTGACGCTGCCGGGGGACCAGATGGGTGGTACGGAGTCACCGGCAAACACGACTCGTCGGAACGGTCGTCCCCATTCTTCACATCGTGGGTTGCCGGTTCCATCCACATCACTACTACCTGAAGACCTCGGCGCGGCTGCCACGCCGGCACCATGCTCTCTGAACCCTCCCACAGAGAGCATGGTCGTCCCCGGGAGCCCTGAAGTTAGAAGTCACTGCACGTCCCGAAGACGTTTGAGAAAGCAAGTGCCTTCCTGTCTGAAGAAGAAAACCGCGTCCAGGAGGAGCTAGATTCGCCCCTGTTAGCGGCGAATCTCTCCTACAGATCCTCCCCGATGCTGCGAAGGGAAGAAAAATGGGGAGCGATCGACTACCACACGTTGTGCCCATCTCGAGCCGCGGCATGGTGTTGGCCGCATCCCCTCCCACTGAAGTCAAGGCCACAGGCGACCTGGCAGAAAGCGCGCCGGGGTTGCCACTCCCGGCGTCGGTGCCGCACTGCCCGAACCTTCCGTTCAGATCCAAGGGAAATCCCAAACAGAAGCCCGGGCTAGCCCCGGGTCCTTCCCTTCAGTATTACCAGAAGAAGCAGAGAACCAGGAAAGAAGGAAGAGAGGGATGCAGAGGTGGATGACTCTACCCTCCTTCACCCCTCCCTTTTATAGGCTGGGCGAGGAAAGGCAGCTGCTCCGTTGACAGGCAATCGCCGCCCTCCTCCACCAATTCAAGACGGATGGACCCACTTCGAGATGCTCTTCCGCACCTCGCGCCTTTGTTACCTACCCCACACTATGCATGCAACATACGTGGCTAACGATAAGAGCGCGCTGTGGGAAGAGTAATTTGGCAGTTTCTACCCTGTGCGTTAAAGTCATTCACATGCCGTCACTACCGCGGACCCACCACTATTGGCTTTACACGACGCGTGATGAAATTGGAAACCACCCCCAAGTTCAAGACTAATGAAGCAGCAATGGAAAACCTCAAAGGGGCCAACCCCTTCAGCAACCTTGCTTGTGCACTTATTAGGCTCTACCCCGTCGACGCTCCGCAGCGTGATCCGGGCAGGCCCAGGGGCTTCTGTCGGTGCAACAGACCCCGAGTATGTTGCCCAACTGTGCACAGACACAAGATCAAGATTGGAGCACCACCTTAAGCCAGAGATTGAAGAACCAAGAGACTTGAAGAATCAACATGCAGCTCAGAGAGATCAAGATCGAGCCAAAGGGACAGGATATCGGCAAGAGAAGGGCCTCCCTCGTCGGGCAGACGAGCCCGGCAAGGGGCCAGGCCACCACCAGAAGCAAGCAGTCAAGACTCCCCGGCAGCACCTGCCCGGGCTTGCGTGGCCTGAACAACCCCGCCAAACGGTAGCCATCTCCTACAGAAGAAACCCACAGGTGACACCCGTCCAACCACGTGTCAAGAGAATAGGAGCAAAGCTGGCAAGATAAGCCCAGCAGGCCTTGCCAGGCAGCTAGTGATGTAACACTGAGCGGTCCATTTAATGCACCTTGCCAGCTCACAGAGTTAGGTATGATAGCAGTATTTGCTATCATATCAGTCGGTAATGACTATTTTTCCACCGTGGTGACTCCTTAATCTATAAAAGGAGGCCCATGGCAATCGTAGGAGGGGGTTAGAGGTTTTGGAAAGTTGACAATACCCAAGCCATCATACACTTGTGGCACCGTAGCCTTGAGGCAAGCCTTGTCGGGCCAGTGTACGACACACCACCTCATTCCTTTCCACCATCAATCCACCAAAGCAGGAGTAGGGTTTTACGCCTCACGGCGGCCCGAACCTGGGTAAATTGCTTGTGTCTTCCCTGTCGTGCTGTCGCACGCTAGTGTGCTCTTTGTGCAACGCGACGTCCCCCTCCGAACCAGTAAGGGGCCGCCCGGTCCCATAGGTGGCCGCGGATATCCCGCGACACCACCGGCCCTGACATCTTCAGCGTGTTGTAGTCATAGCGAGATGCCACCATGAATTTTGCTAGTGCTGGACGACCAAGGATTCCATTGTGCGACAAGGGGAGATCAACCACGGCAAACATGACCTTCTTAGTTCGGTAGTTCAATTCTCCTCCGAATGTCACTAGCAGCGTGATCTTTCCCTTGGGACAACTCTTGCCGGGATTGATCCCTTGGAAAGAACCAGTAACCTTGAGCTCTTCATCTGCTATCTGAAGCTTGTTGAGTGATGTCGCTTGAAGCTACATCAGTATTTCCCCAAAGAGGAAGGGATGATGCAGCACAGCGGCGGTAGGTATTTCCCTCAGATGTGAAACCAAGGTTATCGAACCAGTAGGAGAACCAAGCAACACAACATAAATAACACCTCCACACAAATAACAACATCTCGCAACCCACGTGTTAAAGGGGTTGTCAATCCCTTCCGGGGTACGGAGCCTCAAGATAGGCAAATGGACGTGAGGTAAATTTCTAGTAGATTGATAGATCAAACGCCAAATAAAATAAATAAGAATAAATTGAATCAAGTTATTTTTCTATTTTTTGTTTAATAGATCTAAAAATAAATGCAAAGGAAAAGTAGATCGCAAAAGCAAATATATGAGAAAGAGACCCAGGGGCCATAGGTTTCACTAGTGGCTTCTCTCAAGAAAAATAGCAAACGGTGGGTGAACAAATTACTGTTGGGCAATTGATAGAACTTCAAATAATCATGATGATATCCAGGCAATGATCATTACATAGGCATCACGCCCAATATTAGTAGACCGACTCATGCCTGCATCTACTACTATTACTCCACACATCTACCGCTATCCAGCATGCATCTAGTGTATTAAGTTCATGGAGAAACGGAGTAATGCAATAAGAACGATGACATGATGTAGATAAGATCTATCTATGTAGAGAGAGACCCATCGTTTTGTCCTTAGTAGCACCGATACATATGTGTCGGTTCCCCTTCTGTCACTAGGATCAAGCACCGTAAGTTCAAACGCACTACAAAGCACCTCTTCCCATTGCAAGATAAATAGATAAAGTTGGACAAACAAAACCGAAATATCGGAGAAGAAATATGAGACTATAAGAAATCATGCATATAAGAGACCAAAGAAACTCAAATAACTTTCATGGATGTAAAAAGATGGATATGATAATAAACTCAAAGTTCATCGATCCCAACAAACACACCACAAAAGAGTTACATCATATGGATCTTGATACGCCTCCATCGTATCTATAATTTTTTATTGTTCCATGCCAATATTATACAACTTTCATATACTTTTGGCAACTTTTTATACTATTTTTGGGACTAACATATTGATCCAATGCCCAGTGCCAGTTCCTGTTTGTTGCAGAAAATCCATATCAAACGGAGTCCAAACGGGATAAAAACTGATGGAGCTTTTTTTTGGAATATATGTGATTTTTGGGAAGAAGAATCAACGCGAGACGATGCCCGAGGGGGCCACGAGGCAGGGGGCGCGCCCCAGGGGGTCAGGCACGCCCTGGGCCCTCGTGGCCACCCCGTAAGGCCGTTTGTGCCCTTCTTTCGCCGCAGGAAAGCTAATATCCGGATAAAAATCGTGTACAAAATTCAGCCCAATCGGAGTTACGGATCTCCCGGAATTTAAGAAACGGTGAAAGGGCAGAATCAAAAACGCAGAAACAGAGAGAGACAGAGAGACAGATCCAATCTCGGAGGGGCTCTCACCCCTCCCGTGCCATGGAGGCCATGGACCAGAGTGGAGACCCTTCTCCCATCTAGGGAGAAGGTCAAGGAATAAGAAGAAGAAGAAGAAGAAGAAGAAGAAGGGGGCTCTCTCCCCCTCTCTCCCGGTGGCGCCGAAACGCCACCGGGGCCATCATCATCACCGCAATCTACACGAACAACTTCACCGCCATCATCACCAACTCTTCCCCCCTCTATGCAGCGGTGTAACCCCTCTTTCACCCACTGCAATTTCTACTTAAACATGGTGTTGAACGCTATATGTTATTTCCCAATGATGTATGGCTATCCTATGATGTTTGAGTAGATCCGTTTTATCCTATGGGTTAATTGATGACCGTGATTGGTTTGAGTTGCATGTTTTATTATTGGTGTTGTCCTATGGAGCTCTCCGTGTCGCGCAAGCGTGAGGGATCCCCTCTATTGGGTTTGCAATATGTTCATAATTTGCTTATGGTGGGTGGCGTGAGTGACAGAAGCACAGACCCGAGTAAGTAGGTTGTTTGCGTATGGGAATAAAGAGGACTTGATACTTTAATGCTATGGTTGGGTTTTACCTTAATGATCTTTAGTAGTTGCGGATGCTTGCTAGAGTTACAATCATCAGTGCATATGATCCAAGAATACAAAGTATGTTAGCTTATGCCTCTCCCTCAAATAAAATTGCAATAATGATTAACGGTCTAGTTATCGATTGCCTAGGGACAAATAACTTTCTTATGTGACAACAAGCTCTCTACTAAAACTAACTTAGTTGTGTCTTCATATAAACATCCCCTACTTTTTATTTACGCGCTCTTTATTCTCTTGCAAACCTATCCAACAACACCTACAAAGTACTTCTAGTTGCATACTTGTTCTAGGTAAAGTGAACGTCAAGCGTGCGTAGAGTTGTATCGGTGGTTGATAGAACTTGAGGGAATATTTGTTCTACCTTTATCTCCTCATTGGGTTTGATACTCTTACTTATCGAAAGAGGCTAGAATTGATCCCCTATACTTGTGGGTTATCAAGAAATTTTTCTGGCGCCGTTGCCGGGGAGCAATAGCGTGGGGTGAATATTCTCGTCTATGCTTGTTTTCTTTATCACTAAGTAATTTTTCTGTGCTGTTCTAAGTTGTTCTCTATCTTTAGTTATGGATATGGAACACGAAATACCAAAACAATTAGTTTTACTTGCTACTCATGGAGATGGGTAACCTCCAAAAACCCTCGATGCTCATTATGTGAAAGAGATTATGTACTACTTTGATAATCCTGAGAAAACCCCATTCAATTATGTTATGGGAGTAACGTTGAATCAACGTGAATATTTTAGGGATTATCGCTTGACTCAAAAAGGGAAACTATCATAGGATCAAATTTATATGTTGCATTGGTATGCTCGGTAACTATGCTTGTGATATGATTATACTTGTTGCTCTAGGATGAAGGCTCCACACCATCCCTTTTCATGCGAATTTAATGATAATGAAACGTTAGCTTCTTATGCTAATGGTATATATGATTATTATGATGTGGAACGAATAGAAGAATTCGTTGCTTTTATGGGTGCTTATGAAATTGAATCTTTGTTTAAAGAGTGTGAAAATCTTGATGATGCTGTTTATAGACCTGAAATTTTTGCTATACTTAAATATTTCTATGAAAATTATGAATTCAATTCCAATATTGGTGATTTTATTGAGAGAGTTTCCACTGTCCAAAAAGAGACTAATATTTTGCAGGAGTATATGGAGTAAATTGATGAAACTATGGGCTCATTGGATGATAAAGATGACGAGGACAGCGAAGAACAAAAGGAGTAAGAGCGGATTAGCTACCTGTTCCCACCTTCTAATGAGAGTAACTCTTCAACTCATATGTTGTTTAATTTCCCTTCGTGCTTACCGAAGGATGATTGCTATGATAATTGCTATGATCCAGTTGATTCTTTTGAAATATCCCTTTTTGATAATTTTTTATTGCTCCATGCCAATATTCTATAACTTTCATATACTTTTGGCAACTTTTTATACTATTTTTGGGACTAACATATTGATCCAGTGCCCAGTGACAGTTCTTGTTTGTTGCATGTTTTTTGTTTCGCAGAAAATCCATATCAAACAGAGTCCAAACGGGATAGAAACTGATGGAGATTTTTTTGGAATATATGTGATTTTTGGCAAGAAGAATCAACGCGAGACGATGCCCGAGGGGGGCACGTGGTTGGGGGCGCGCCCCAGGGGGTCAGGCGCGCCCTGGGCCCTCGTGGCCACCCCGTAAGGCAGTTGGTGCCCTTCTTTCTCCACAAGAAAGCTAATATACGGATAAAAATCAACTCCAAAATTCAGCCCAATCGGAGTTACGGATCTCCGGGAATTTAAGAAACGGTGAAAGGGCAGAATCGAAAACGAAGAAACAAAGAGAGAAAGAGAGACAGATCCAGTCTCGGAAGGGCTCTCGCCCCTCCCATGCCATGGAGGCCATGGACCAGAGGGGAAACCCTTCTCCCATCTAGGGAGAAGGTCAAGGAAGAAGAATAAGAAGGGGTCTCTCTCCCCCTCTCTCCCGGTGGTGCCGGAACGCCACCGGGGCCATCATCATCACCGCAATCTACACCAACAAGTTCAACGCCATCATCACCAAGTCTTCCCCCCTCTATGCAGCGGTGTAACCCCTCTTTTACCTCCTGCAATCTCTACTTAAGCATGGTGCTGAATGCTATATATTATTTCCCAATGATGTATGGCTATCCTATGATGTTTGAGTACATCCGTTTTGTCCTATGGGTTAATTGATGATCGTCATTGGTTTGAGTTGCATGTTTTATTATTGGTGTTGTCCTATGGTGCTCTCCATGTTGCACAAGCGTGAGGGATCCCCGCTGTAGGGTTTGCAATATGTTCATAATTTTGTTATGGTGGGTGGCGTGAGTGATAGAAGAACACACCCGAGTAAGTAGGTTGTTTGCGTATGGGAATAAAGAGGACTTGATACTTTAATGCTATGGTTGGGTTTTACCTTAATGATCTTTAGTAGTTGCGGATGCTTGCTAGAGTTCCAATATAAGTGCATATGATCCAAGAAGATAAAGTATGTTAGCTTATGCCTCTCCCTCAAATAAAATTGCAATAATGATTACCGGTCTAGTTATCGATTGCCTAGGGACAAATAACTTTCTTATGTGACAACAAGCTCTTACTAAAACTAACTTAGTTGTGTCTTCATCTAAACATCCCCTACTTTTTAGTTACACGCTCTTTATTATCTTGCAAACCTATCCAACAACACCTACAAAGTACTTCTAGTTTCATACTGGTTCTAGGTAAAGCGTACGTTAAGAATGTGTAGAGTTGTATCGGTGGTCGATAGAACTTGAGGGAATATTTGTTCTACCTTTAGCTCCTCGTTGGGTTCGACACTCTTACTTATCGAAAGAGGCTACAATTGATCCCCTATACTTGTGGGTTATCAGATCTCCAAGAGACCATTGTATTGAGAATCAAGAGAGAGAGAGAGAGAGAGAGAGAGAGAGAGAGAGAGGAAGCCATCTAGCTACTAACTACGGACACGAAGGTCTACAAAGAACTACTCACGGATCATCAGAGAGGCACCAATGGCGGTGGTGAACCCCATCCAAGATGGTGTCTAGATTGGATGTGGTGGTTCTGGACTCTGCGGCGGCTGGATCAATATTTCGTCGACTCCCCTCGGGTTTCTGGAATATTGGGGTATTTATAGAGCAAAGAGGCAGCCCGGGGGGCATCCGAGGTGGGCACAACCCACCAGAGCGCGCCTGGGCCTCCTGGTGCACCCTGGTGGATTGTGCTCTCCTCTGAGCACCCCCCAGGCGCAGCCAGGGCCCATTATGTTCCTTCTGGTCCCAAAAAAAGCTCCATAAAGTTTCATTGCGTTTGGACTCCGTTTGACATTGATTTCGTGTGATGTAAAAAACATGCAGAAAATAGCAACTGACACTTGCACTATGTCAATAGGTTAGTACCAAAAATGATATAAAATGATTATAAAACATCCAAGACTGGTAATATAACAGCACGGAACAATCAAAAATTATAGATACGTTGGAGACATATCATTGAGCACCTTGGGGGAAATCAGATTCAACCCAGCACCGCCGTCAACCAACATTTGTGTAACCTTGAGACTCTGCCGCAGGCTCCACCGCATTGACATCACGAGCCCACCATTCAAATTGGCGGTGAGAGGAGTGCAAGGATGCACCCCTGTTAGCGCACAGGGCGTCAGTGGCCTTCTGAAACTCCTGCTCACTGGTTCCTTCTTCATCCCTGTCGGTGTCAAAACCGGCGGATCTCAGGTAGGGGGTCCCGAACTGTGCGTCCAAGGCGGATGGTAACAGGAGGCAGGGGACAATGTTTTACCCAGGTTCGGGCCCTCTTGATGGAGGTAAAACCCTACGTCCTGCTTGATTAATATTGATGATATGGGTAGTACAAGAGTAGATCTACCACGAGATCGGAGAGGCTAAACCCTAGAAGCTAGCCCATGGTATGATTGTATGTTGTAGTTGTTGTTGTCCTACGGACTAAAACCCTCCGGTTTATATAGACACCGGAGAGGGTTAAGGTTACACAAGGTCGGCTACAAAGGAGGAGATACACATATCCGCATTGCCTAGCTTGCCTTCCACGCCAAGTAGAGTCCCATCTGGACACGAGACGAAGTCTTCAATCTTGTATCTTCATAGTCTAACAGTCGGGCCAATGGAGATAGTCCGGCTGTCCGGAGACCCCCTAATCCAGGACCCCCTAATCCAGGACTCCCACAGTAGCCCCTGAACCAGGCTTCGATGACGATGAGTCCGGCGCGCAGTATTGTCTTCAGCATTCCAAGGCGGGTTCCTCCTCTGAATATACCACGGAAGAATTTGAATATAAGGATAGTGTCCGACCCTGCAAAATAAGTTCCACATACCACCGTAGAGAGAATAATATTTTCACAAATCTAATTTGCTGACTTGTTTTGGCAACACGACATTATGCCATGGCCCGGTGATTATTCGAACCGTTTCCTTTAACTAGCCCCGCACATAACGCGAGGCAGTTTTTCGACACATCTTGTCAAAGCAAAGATCGTGTCCCCTTATTACGGGATTCTCATCAATACGGGCGTGGGTAACCAAACCGTGTCTAGGACTCCTAGATTATAGGCAAGTCCCAAACGGCTACGGAGAGGATGCTTGATATTCACCCTCTTTATAAAGGGACAAGGCTTTTAATATTTTCCCTCCTGTGCTCAATCGAATCCTTCCCTCGCCTCGAGTTCTAACACCCAAAGCCCAGGTCAGGTGCTCCGGATCTAGCCTTCAAGGCTGGTGGATGCCCTCCTCCGTTACGGAAGAAAACATCAAGAAGTTGAGGGAGACCAGATACCTGACCGCCGAGATTTCGCATTGGCTGCCTGCCCGAGGGCAGGTCGTCCCTACTCCTGAACCCAACGAAGACGTCGTGTTCATCTCCCACTTCCTCCGAGGACTAGGCCTCACTCTAGATCCCTTCGTTAGGGGGTTGATGTTTTATTACGGGCTAGATTTCCACGATCTAGCCCTGGACTCCTTTCTCCACATCTCGACATTCATTGTCGTGTGTGAGGCCTTCCTCCGCATTACCCCTCACTTCGGCTTGTGGCTCAAGAACTTTGACGTGAAGTCGAAGATGGTCGAGGGGCAGTATGCAGCATGCGGAGGCGCATTAATAAGCAAGATAGCAGGAGCTTCGTGGCCCAAAGGTTCCTTTCCAGAGGTATCCGGATTATGGCAACAGGGGTGGTTTTATATCACAGCTCCCAGAAGTGCCAAGTGGGTGAATGCCCCTGCTTTCCGCTCAGGTCCTCCACCACAACTGATGTCATGGATTAGGAGAGGGCTGAGCTGGGGTTCTGCCAAGGACGTGCCTGTACTGCAAAGCCGCATCTAAAATCTCTTCGAAGGAGATTTCAATTTGATTATGGTGGCGCAAGTCATGCTGGTTCGTCGAGTCCAGCCTTGCAAATGCCGGCCCCTACGCATGTGGGAGTTCAACCCAGAAGGGCCGCGTACTATTCAGAATTTCCTCGGCCTGACGCACGAGGAGATGTACAAATCATTCTTTGGACCCCAAATAGAGTGTCTGGATACCACCGAGGACATGGGCCTGAGCAGCAACCGTACCGCCAACCAAGTAAGTAATCCTTCAGCCGAACACACCGTCTTTTGTTTACCATGACGTCATTCTGAGAAATCGCTCTTTGACCAGGACTGGATAACAAAGGCGAAGATGATTCGGTGTTCGGCCCCCCTTCTTGAGGGTTTGGAAAATCCGGTACTGGAAAAGATGCTCGAGCTAGCACCTTGCCCGGAGCCCTCAAAGGAAGACAAAGGGGGAATAATGAGGGCGAAAATGGACCACCATCGCTACCCATTCCGACCGAGGGAACGAGCGCCTCCATGGGGGAGGATAACCGAGGGGAGGAATCGGACATTCTCTCACCTCGGGGAAGGAAGAGGACTACCTTTGAAGATCTGGAAACCAAGGTTTCCAAGCGGGAGAAGAAATCTCCGCCAGAGGGTCCTGCCTTGGAGGGTGCTCTTGCCGCACAAAGTCCGTGCGGGGATCAGCCCTCCAATGAGCTGTAAGTAATCAGAAAGTACTTTAATAGTGGTGATATACTACCTTGCCTTTGAGGAAAATAACCGAAGTATTTATTGTAGTTCGGATCTTAGCCCTTCTCAGCAGAGCTCATCTTCGGGGGATCTTCTTCCGGAGATGATGGAGAGCGAAACGCCTCCCCCGGACTCCTCCGCTCAAGAAGCGGGCGACCTTGAAGTGTCGTCATGGAGGGCCTCTCCGGATCCGGTGAGGCCATAAGATAATCCTATAGTCACCCAAAGTCCCCAGCGTCGGGCTCTCGAAGAGAGCAAACAGAAGAGTCTGGCACCGTCTGGTATGCGGTCGGACGTACTGAGAGAGCTGTTGGAGCGAGCGACCATCTCAGAAGAACACCGTACATTGATGGGTACGGTGATGGAAAGGATCTCATCCGCCGAAAGCGGGTTGCATGATGCCTTTATGAGTCTACTGACGGGCTTTGAGGTACGTAAAATGATGTACATTTGTGATGGTACCGCACATTTTTAGGTGTGCCCTGTGTAGATAGTAGCCCCTGAGACTCTGGTTGTCACCGAGAACGGCGGCAAATAGAGGATCGTAGTCCCAGGCAATAACCATACCGCTTTAATGTGCAGGTAGTGGGAGCTCCGGTGGTTAGCCAGACTCAAGAATTTGCCGAACTGAAGCGGCAACTGGATGCGGCGGATGCCGACATCGAGCTTGTTAATAAGAGGCTTGATGAGGCACAGGGTAAGTGTTATTTTCTGGTGAATGCCACATAGTAAGAGTAGCATGATGCCAATATCTTTAATATGTTGTGACTGCAGATGGAGCTGCCACCGTGGAAACCTTGCGGGCGGAACTTGCCCGAGCCAAAGAACAAGCAAGGATTAGTGATGCGGCTGCTTTGAAGGCGGCCAAAGAGTTGAAAGCCGAGAAGGCCGCGCATTAGGAGAGCAAAGAGAAGATGGCCAAGATGGCCGTAGAATTAAAAGACACTGCCGACCGTTGCCAGGTCCTTGAAAAAGAGAACCGATTGAAGGCAGCGGACCTAGAAAAGGCCACAATGGGGAACAAAGACACCCGCTCTGCTATGAGAGCGAAGAAGGAGGAGTTGCATGAAGCCGGGGATATTGCGGCTGGGAAGCCGTTCATGCTACAGAGAAAGTTCAGAGATCCACAGTATGCCCCTCTGGATTGGCTGTCGAGTTCGGCAGACGCATATAAGGACTTGGCGGCGAGCGCTGCCGATGCAGCCAAATACTTCCAAGGTCAAACAAATCGTGAAGTGGACAAGCTGTTCTGGTCGCAATTCAATGTTCCAGAGCGTCCGCTTTCATTGACTGATCAGCTAGCCAAATGGGCCGAACTGAATAGGTTGTCCAGACTCGCCATGAGGTCTCTCGTGGATCAGCTGTGGCCGGAAAAGCCTAAACCGAACAGCTATTTCAGCTTAGTGTAGCAGTTCCTTGGTGCGGTGCCGTGCATCAATGCGATGAAGAGGTCAGCGTGCATAGAAGGCTCGCAGATGGCCCTTGCCCGTGTTAAAGCATACTGGGCGGAGATGAATGCTACCACTGTTGCGGCGCAGGGTTCGGCCATAGGCCAAGTGGCTGCCGAGCACTATTTTGAAGAGGTTCTCGAGGGTGCTCGTTTGATAGAGGCACAGAGCTCGAAGAATATTATGTTTGAGTGACATGTATTCCCATTGTAAACACAATGTTTTTATGAAATTTATTAAGGTTGTGTTTATAATTTTGCCTAAAAGTAATATGATGCCTCCTATGCGGCCGTTTATGTATACATGTGTATAACCTGAAAGATTGCAGTCGTCGGCTTCAGCCCCCACGCATATAATGCGGAGGTGTTCGCAGAAGACGCGTGTTCACACTTAACCCGACGTCTTGGTCCTATTAAGGAGGTGATAGCGCAGCGAACGAGGCAAGCGGACTATAATGCTTTAACACTTTCACTTAGCCATAAGAGTTTGACGGTGGGGCTACTATATAGCCCATGTTGGCTGCGCACTCTCCCGAATTCGGGGTGCGTACATGCCTGGCCGGGAAACGACCCTTCATTAAGGCGGAGGAATTCTAACATTCCGATAGGTCATCGAGTGGTTGACCAGTCTCACACTATATCATGACAGATAGTTTTCGGATTTCTCTACTAAGGTGCTCGTCCGGATGACCCGGGGCACAATCGCAGTAGTTCTCATAGTGCTACCTTAGCCGATAGAGCGGAACGTAAGGTACCAAAACATAGGAGCCGGGCAAACCCAACATTTGACCAAAGACATGATTCGGAGAAGATGCATATAAGGCCAAACTCGCGACGCCGAACACTCCCTAAGGTATTCGGTCTTTATGGTATAAACTGGGCCTAAATAGTGCCCTTTGTAAGAAGCCCCTGGTGTCCAGGTACGTGCATTATTCTGACGTGGCCACATGCCAAGATGCCAGCATCCTTCTCAATTGTACTGAGAATCTGAGGGATGTGTATCAACAAGAGACAGTAAAAAAGGTTGACGCAGGGTCTTAATCTAAAAACAATCCTTGGGGCGGGTCCCTGCTGCACGTCTGCGCCTGTGTCTATGTTGTGCCGTATCCTGGATGGGTGTAGCACGATGGTCATCTGTAAAAGAGAGAAACTTAGGTGAAAAGTTGTCGTGCAAAAAGGTAGGTTTGAAGAAACCATGTATAATTCAAGATGAGTAAAAATTGCCACTTGTCTGCACGCGTTGAGCCCCTTGTTTTTGTAATAGGGGTGTGGCTTATCAAACCTGTGTGAGTTACATATGGCTGCGCCGGACTCTTCTAACCGTGTTCGTGGTCTTGACGACCAATCAAATGCTTTAGCTGGTGAGGCCCTGTTTAGTGTGCGGATGCCAAGGCAGTCGCACTCTCTTCAGCGTGCAGGGATCTCTTAATATTTCCATTTACTGTAATGATGCCATGTGGACCGGGCATCTTAAGCGTAAGGGAAGCGTAGTGCGGTATTGCACTAAAGCGAGTGAAAGCTTCATGTACAAGTAGTGCTTGATAGCCACTTTGGAACGGAGGAATGTGGAATGTTAAATGTTCGCTACGGAAGTTATCGAGGGAGCCGAATATAACCTGTAGTAGCAGGGAGCCTGTGCAATGAGCCCCTGGGCCTGGCGTTAGTCCTTTAAGGGTAGTATTGCTTAGGCAAATTTTTGTTGGGTCTATCCCCATTTTGTGGATTGTATCCTGGTATATCAGGTTTAAACTACTGCCACCGTCCATCAGGACTCGTGTAAAGTGGTATCCGTCAATTATTGGGTCTAATACCAGGGCAGCCCATCCTGCACGCCGGATACTTGCTGAGTAATCCCGATGGTCAAAAGTAATCGGTTGAAACAACCAGTGGCAGGACTCCATGGTGATAGGCCCTTGGGCATATTTATCTGGGAGTGCCGCTTTGTTTCTCCCCTTTATCACGTGTAACACGTTTACTGTTTTGACTTCTGGTGGAAATTTTCTTTGTTCCCCAGTGTCTTGCTTGAGAGGCTCATCCTCGTATTCGCTTGGTGTATCTTCCCCCTTGTGTACGGCGTTGAGCTTGCCGGACTGCTTGAAGACCCAACATTCTCTGAGGTATGATTAGCAGGTTTACAGGGGGTGCTATGGATCTGACATACTTGGTCCAGAATTTTGTTTAGGCTGGACAGTTCATCTCTCGCGCCTTTAGAGGGCGGCTTTTGCTGACTTGGCCGAGAGCTTTTGAATCCGGCGTTTACTGCCATGCTCTTCGTGCTGTCTTCTTTATTCCGGCGTGTATTATTGTTGTTGCGCCGTGATTTCCCGTTTCCATCTCTAACTTCGGATGTACTGGGGTCGCTGGTGCTGCATCTGGCTAGGCAGCTATCCTCACCCGCGCAAGCGGGTCATGAGGCTTGTTAATATTGCCATTGTTCTCGGCTTTTCTTGCCCGAGGTGTCTGGCAAGCCATTCGTCACGGACGCTATGCTTAAAAGCCGCCAAGGCTTCGGCGTCCAAACAGTTAACTATTTGGTTCTTTTTAGTAAGGAACCTGTTCCAAAGCTTTCGGGCTGACTCTCCGGGCTGTTGAGTTATATGACTCAAATCGTCCGCGTCCGGAGGTCGGACATAAGTCCCTTGAAAATTTGCCCGAAAAGCGTCTTCGAGCTCTTCCCAGCTTCCAATGGAGCTTTCGGGGAGGCTTTTAAGCCAGTGCCGAGCTGGCCCTTTGAGTTTGAGGGGTAAATACTTAATGGAGTGGAGATCATCTCCTCAAGCCATATGGATATGGAGGATATAGTCCTCAATCCAGACCCCATGGTCTGTTGTTCCGTCGTATGCCTCTATGTTTACGGGTTTGAATCCCTCTGGAAATTCATGGTCCAGTACCTCGTCGGTGAAACATAGGGGGTGTGCGGCACCCCTGTATCTAGGTGTACTGTAGTGTTCGGATGTTTGTTGTGTTGCATCGTATGCTGGAGCGCGCCTGCGTGGTCCATAGATGGATCTGATTGCGCCGTTCTTTTGATGCGAGCCCTCGCGTGGATCGCGTATTGGCTTATGTGCGGCATTGCTTGCCGCTCTATGTTGGCCGTGAGGTCATCTATCCGGCCAGGTGGCCGTTTTAATTATTGGTTGCGAGGGATCTAAGGCCTCCTCATCGAATTCGTGTGGCAACTTCCGCTTCGTGTAGCTCTTGGT
The DNA here is from genome assembly GCF_002162155.2 of Triticum dicoccoides. NCBI lineage: Eukaryota > Viridiplantae > Streptophyta > Magnoliopsida > Poales > Poaceae > Triticum > Triticum dicoccoides. The sequence continues at coordinate 414,546,029 of NC_041392.1, forward strand.
GGGGCGATTACTGCCGTACTTCGCTACTGCGTTGAGTACTTTGCTCCATCTGATTCCGAGTGTGTCTTGTGCAGCCTTGAGTCTTTGCTTCTGCTTTTTTAGACTCCTCGCGGTGGCAACAAGCCTTTGACGGGCATTCTGTTGCTCCGGGTGTCTGTCCGGTGTGAAGTCGTTCGGACTATTATCTTTGACAGAGTCAGGTTGTTCGGCTTGATCCTTCATGTTGCCGTGGTCCGGCAGTGGTCCCCCCTGCTCTAACGCTGGGTCTGTATGATCGTTGTTTCTGTCGAGGCGGGATTTGGAGCGGCGTTTACGCCGCTGCTTTGACTGCTTCTTGAGGGGACAACCCTTTGTTGTGTCCTTCCATTCCTCGTCGTCGTTTTCTTTTGGTGTGTTCACCATGTATACGTCATGTGGTGAAGTGGGCGTCGAGTGCCCTATGGGCAGTGGTTCCTCGGCGTCTCCCGCATCGTCGTCCATACCGTCGATGTCTTCGGAGTCGAAGTCGAGCATGTCGGTTAAGTCATCGACAGTGGCTACTAAGTGGGTGGTGGGTGGGCCTCGAATTTCTTCGTCGTCCGCATCCCAGTCCTGCCGGACATAGTTCGGCCAGGATCCTCCTGACAAGGAGAGAGACCTTAATGAGTTCAGTATGTCGCCAAAGGGCGAGTGCTGAAAAATATCCGCGGAGGTAAACTCCATGATCGGCGCCCAATCGGATTCGACAGGAACGGGCGCAGGCGGTTCGGAGTCCATGGTCGGAGAAGGATCGGACAGTTTAACAGCATGGCTCTCGTGCAAGGTAAGGTCTATGTTTGGCTCGATCGCCGCTGAGGGTAAGGCCTCTGTGGCGGGGTCCATCCACCCGTCCGCGGAAGGCGCACCTGGCTCCGAATTGAGGGTCGGAGCGGCTGCCTGTGCGATATCTTGAACACAATCCGATGGTAGAGCTAAATCGTACTCATCATGACCGCGTGAAGCACAAGGCAGAGGCTTGAATCCGTCGAAGATCAAGTCTCCACGGATATTGGCTGTGTAGTTTAAGCTTCCAAACCTGACCTGGTGGCCAGGGGCGTAACTTTCAATCTGCTCCAGATGGCCAAGCGAATTGGCCCGCAGTGCAAAGCCGCCGAACACGAAGATCTGTCTGGGGAGAAAAGTCTCACCCTACACTGCATCGCCATCGATGATAGTAGGATCCATCAAGCCTAACGGTGACGACACAGAGGAACTCTCAATGAAAGCACCAATGTTAGTGTCAAAACCGGCGGATCTCGGGTAGGGGGTCCCGAACTGTGCGTCTAAGGCGGATGGTAACAGGAGGCAGGGGACACAATGTTTTACCCAGGTTCGGGCCCTCTTGATGGAGGTAAAACCCTACGTCCTGCTTGATTAATATTGATGATATGGGTAGTACAAGAGTAGATCTACCACGAGATTGGAGAGGCTAAACCCTAGAAGCTAGCCTATGGTATGATTATATGTTGTAATTCTTGTTGTCCTACAGACTAAAACACTCCGGTTTATATAGACACTGGAGAGGGTAAGGGTTACACAAGGTCGGTTACAAAGGAGGAGATACACATGTCCGCATTGCCTAGCTTGCCTTCCACGCCAAGTAGAGTCCCATCCAGACACGAGACGAAGTCTTCAATCTTGTATCTTCATAGTCTAAAAGTCCGGCCAACGGAGATAGTCCGGCTGTCCGGAGACCCCCTAAGCTAGGACTCCCACAATCCCCTTCATCACTCTCGTCATCGCATTCCTTCTTGTCATGGGCTTTAGCAAGTTTCCCTTGATGTTGGGGGACCTTGCTGGGGCGGCTTCCACAGCCACCTCGGCCTTTCCCGCCAACATCGTCTTGGCCTCTCTCCTTATCACACTTCTCGTACTCAGCTTTCTGCTTCTTGACGAGTTGCTCGACTTGGTGACACTCTTGTAGATCATGGCCCTTGGACCAATGGATCTTGCAGTACAACCCATCAGCCTTTCCAACCTTCTTAGCCACCGCAGCTTCCAGGTAGTCAGTGCACACGGCAACTTCCTTGATGGTAGCTGCCGGTATTAGGGATGCCAGATCCTTTGACAGCCATCACTATTTTCTCCTTGTGCTTCTTTTTGTTTTTCATGTTCTTCTTATGATTGATAGCATCATCGTCGCCTTCGGAGTCAACGACATCTTCCTCTCTAGGGAGTCGCCTCCCCTCCTCTGTTTTGGCACACTCATCTACCAAAGTGTACATCTCATTCACAGTTTTGGGCCACTTTGGGCAACGCGCCCTCCCCCCTTGCCGAACCACAAGGGGTCGATGGCCCCATAGGTGGTCGTATTATACCACGACATCTTTGGCGCGCCATGTAGGGGCCGGCGTTTGCACGAACCCGAGCTTGTAAGAAGCGCGTCAATATTCATCATCGTCTTCCTCATCGACGGCTTCATCATCCGGGACGCCCGAGAAAAAAGGGCAGCACAACAGATCGGGAAGGAAGCGACACCGCTCCTTCATCCGTTATGTACAGTTCCTGCCACACCTCTCCACCATGGTTGCAACAGCGGTAGAAGCGGTGGATGACGGTGGCACTGCCACCCCAAACAGCTCGAACAACATGGCCGCCATGCAACCCCTGTTCGGGAGAAAGGGAACAGGAGTGATAGGGTACACGATTACTTTCTCCACCACTTTCACTTGTCAACGATCGATCCACACCGGGTTTAGCGCCATCAACATCGATGAGCCCGCGTGAAACTCGGTCCAACATTTACCCCGCTAAGGGAAAATCCCGAGTGGAGCGCCAGTGTGAATCTGTTGGTCGACGCCCTAAAAAGCATGCTCCGGCAAGGCCGTCCGCTTCAGCGTGGCTTTCGTGCCAGTTGCCGTAAAGATCATTAAAAGTGTAACGAGGAGGAGGAAGGGAAACTAATCCTAGATTGCACCATATTCTGTCGATCACGAGATGTCTGCTATCCCTTTCAGCCCTTGCCGGGGATCCAAAAGCATCGCGCGAGGCACCATCCCCCCAAGGCATGCGGACGTGACGAGCGGCTGCAATTAGAGAGCGAAGGGAGCACAGACGAAAGCTAAGTCCACGTGTTCGCTGTTTCTTTCTCTCTAGAATATGCATTTCTTTATCCCTCAGATACCAAGGTGTTTCATATGAAGAAATCTTTCGTGTGATGGCACCTTGCTGGGTTTGTCTGCGCCCCCGCTCTATTCCGAGCCTGCTCACAAAGCGGGTGGCTGCGTCGAAAACTTCCAAGGAAAAACCTGCCGGGACATATCCTCGCCAAGATGAATGTTAAGAGTCTGATCCTTACGATAATTCTGGTAGTATGATACCGACAGGAAAGCAAAATACGCAAAGAAACTAATCATAGAAACACCAATGGGTAAACACAAGAGGGATAAACATGTAGTTAAGATTAAGTAAAGACATCAGTTCCACATGAACATAAGCAGTACAGGGCCTAAACACAAGACATGCAAAATGTTTTTGTTACAGGGCATCCAAACTGGCAAGGATTATTCAAGGTCATGCCTGGTGGCCTCATGAGACCCTGGGAATGGCGAGAACCTTGTTGGCAAAGGGGCGACCATCTCTTCGGCAGCAAAAACATCAACGCCTTCTGGGAGTTTCTTGAAGCCGTCGGCAAGTTTGGGGTCGGGGTGGCGATAGGCGACGTTGCTCAAGACCATGAAGAGGGTGTTGTAGGCAAGCTTTCGAGACTCGCTTGCAAAGAGCGCATCTTTCTCATCCTCATAGGTCTTCAACTTTTCAATCAACTCGTTGAAGAATAGCCCTAGCTTGATGCTTGGGACATCATGCTTGTCAATCGAGAAGACTGGCCCCTCCATGCCCATCAACCTGGGCAGTGAGGCGCTCGGCGACGTGGACCAAGCTCTTGATCCAAAGGTTGACCTAATCGGATGGGTTCTCCCGCTTGTCCTCCGTGTCCTTCCAGAGGATCCTTGCGTTCTCCAAGTCCTTCATCAGTTGCTTCTCGCGAACCCCGCTGGACTCGATCGAGCTCTCCAGGGTGCCAATCCTGGCCTTCATGTTAGCTATGGTGACATTGGCAGTCTCAAGGTCCTTACTCTTGGAGGAGAGATGCGATCGTACCTCTTTCAGAAGGGCCTCGGCCTTCTGAACTTCCTCCTTGAGAGCCGCAGTTGCCTTGGTGCTCCCGGCAAGATCCTCTGTCAGTTTGGCCACCTGTTGATCAAGATCAGCCTTGACAATGGACGCCGCGGCAAGGTCAACAGCAACCTTCTTCAGCTGAGCGACAAAGTCAGTGGAGAACGCATCGAGGGCTACCTTGTGCTTGTCTTCCAGCTCTTTGGTGCGTTGCTGGACAAGGGCTTCTAGCTCCTTGTCCTTATTGCGAAGGGTGGCCCCGAGGTTCTCTTCCCGGGAAGAGATTTCCTTCTCTCTGGCGTTCAAGAGTGCTATGCGCTCTGCCATACGGGCCTCCCGAGAAATGACATCCTCCTTTGTCATGGAGATCGTCTCCTTGATACGTCTCCAATGTAAATATAATTTTTGATTGCTCCATGCTATTATATTATCTATTTTGGATGTTAATGGGCTTATTTTTACATTTTTATATTATTTTTGGGACTAACCTATTAACCAGAGGCCCATCCCAAATTGTTGTTTTCTTTGCCTATTTTAGAGTTTCGCCGAAAAGGAATATCAAACGGAGTCCAAACGGAATGAAACCTTCCGGAGCGTTATTTTTGGAACAAACGTGATCCAGGAGACTTGGAGTGGACGTTAAGAAACAATCGAGGAGGCCATGAGGCAGGGGGCGCGCCCACCCCCTGGGCACGCCCTCCACCCTTGTGGGCCCCTCGTTGCTCCACCGACCTGCTTCTTCCACCTATATATTTCCATATACCCCACAAACATCCAGGAGCACCACGAAACCCTATTTCCACCGCCGCAACCTTCTGTACCCAAGAGATCCCATCTTGGGGCCTTTTCCGAAGCTCCGCCGGAGGGGCATTGATCACGGCGGGCCTCTACATCAACTCCATGGCCTCTCCGATGATGTGTGAGTAGTTTACTTCATACCTTTAGGTCCATAGCTAGTAGCTAGATGGCTTCTTCTCTCTCTTTGGATCTCAATACAAAGTTCTCCTCGGTTCTCTTGGAGATCTATTTGATGTAACTCTTCTTTTTGCGGTGTGTTTGTCGAGATCCGATGAATGGTGGGTTTATGATCAAGTTTATCTATGAACAATACTTGAATCTTCTCTGAATTCTTTTATGTATGATTGGTTTATCTTTGCAAGTCTGTTCGAATTATCAGTTTGGTTTGGCCTACTAGATTGATCTTTCTTACAATGGGAGAAGTGCTTAGCTTTGGGTTCAATCTTGTGGTGCTCGATCCCAGTGATAGAAAGGGAAACGACACGTATTGTATTGTTGCCATCAAGGATAACAAGATGGGGTTTACATCATATTGCATGAGTTTATCCCTCTACATCATGTCATCTTGCTTAAGGCGTTACTCTGTTCTTATGAACTTAATACTCTAGATGCATGCTGGATAGCGGTCGATGTGTGGAGTGATAGTAGTAGATGCAGGCAGGAGTCGGTCTACTTGTAGCGGACGTGATGCCTATATACATGATCATACCTAGATATTCTCATTATTATTCGCTTTTCTATCAATTGCTCGACAGTAATTTGTTCATCCACCATAATACTTATGCTTTCTTGAGAGAAACCACTAGTGAAACATATGTCCCCGGGTCTATTCTCCATCATACAAGTTTCCAATCTATTTTATTTTGCTATCTTTTACTTTCAATCTATATCATAAAATACCAAAAATACTTATCTTATTATTATCATCTCTATCAGATCTCACTCTTGCAAGTGGCCGTGAAGGGATTGACAACCCCTTTATCGTGTTGGTTGCGAGGTTCTTATTTGTTTGTGTAGGTACGAGGTGACTCGCGCGTGGTCTCCTACTGGATTGATACCTTGGTTCTCAAAAACTGAGGGAAATACTTACGCTGCTTTACTGCACCACCCTTTCCTCTTAAAGGGAAAACCAATGCAGTGCTCAAGAGGTAGCAAAAAGGATTTCTGGCGCCGTTGCCGGGGAGATCTATGCCAAGTCAAGACATACCAAGTACCCATCACAACTCTTATCCTTTGCATTACATTATTTGCCATTTGCCTCTCGTTTTCCTCTCCCCCATTTCACCCTTGCCATTTTATTCATCTCTTTCCCATTTGTTTTCTTGTACCATGCCCGATTCAAAAAGGGCTAAGGATTCTCTCTCGGGATTTACCTTGGATAGGCCCTCTGTCCTCTCTAAGCTCATAAATAATGATGCTATGGAGAGACCTACCGGGGTTATCAATGAGAGTTTGAATAATTTTGATGAAGATGATCCCGGAATTTTTCGTTATTTACTTGATGAATCTTTGAAAGACGCTTGGGATAGGCTATTAAGAAATCGAGCTAGCAATGTGCCCCAATATCAAATTGAGGTTTACCTGAAAAGCTTTTATATTGGTTTACCCTCTTCATTCAAGCAAGTTCTAGATTCTATCTTTGAAGAAGGTTTTATGGAGGGGGATCCCATTGATACTTATGAAAGGATGAAAACTATATTTGGGCACCCCATGAGTGAGAAGGTTGAATCTACCTCTCTTTTGTGCTTTTACCAAAATGAAACTATCAAAGAAATGAGGGCTAGCTTAGATGCCAATTTCCGTAACGTGCTTAATCACTCTTCCACTATCAATGGCCACGTTCTATCTCAAAATAGAAGATAAATGCTATAGAAAAGAATTTTTCTCTTTTCTTTCCTAATACCAAAGATGGCAATACCTAGATCTATCTTCGCTTTTATGCCTAGCTAGGGGCGTTAAATGATAGCGCTTGTTGGGAGGAAACCCAATTTTATTTTTATTCCTTGATTTTTGCTCCTGATTAGTAATAAAAAATTTATCTAGCCTCTGTTTTGGTTGTGTTTTTGTGTTTAATTAGTGTTTGTGCCAAGTAGAACCGTTGGGAAGACTTGGGGAAAGTCTTTCTGATCTTGCTGTAAAAAAACAGAAACTTTAGCGCTCACGAGAATTGCTTCCATTGTTTATTGGAGAGTTATATTTAGTTAATTTATTTTTGAAGATGATTAATAGATAAATTCCTAACGTCCAGCAATTTATTTTAGAATTTTTGGGGTTCCAGAAGTTTGCATTAGTTATAGATTACTACGGAATGTTCTGTTTTTGACAGATTCTGTTTTTCGTGTGTTGTTTGCTTATTTTGAAGAATCTATGGCTAGTAAAAAAGTTTATAAATCATAGATAAGTTGGAATAAGTTAGGTTTAACACCAATATAAATAAATAATGAGTTCATTACAGTACCTTGAAGTGGTGTTTAGTTTTCTTTCGCTAACGGAGCTCACGGGATTTTCTTGTTAAGTTTTGTGTTGTGAAGTTTTCAAGTTCTGGGTAAAGATTTGATGGATTATGGAACAAGGAGTGGCAAAGAGCCTAAGCTTGGGGATTCCCATGGCACCCCAAGGTAAAATACAAGGACACCAAAAAGCCTAAGCTTGGGGATGCCCCGGAAGGCATCCCCTCTTTTGTCTTCGTTCATCGGTAACTTTACTTGGAGCTATATTTTTATTCGCCACATGATATGTGTTTTGCTTGGAGCATCTTGTATTATTTGATTATTTGCTTGTTAGTTTACCACAATAATCCTTGCTGTACACACCTTTTGAGAGAGACACACATGAATTGGAATTTATTAGAATACTCTATGTGCTTCACTTATATCTTTTGAGCTATATAGTTTTTGCTCTAGTGCTTCACTTATATCTTTTAGAGCACGGTGGTGGTTTTATTTTATAGAAATAATTGATCTCTCATGCTTCACTTATATTATTTTGAGAGTCCTTTAGAACAACATGGCAATTTTCTTTTAAACTTTCATATAAGTTCATTGAATACTATGAGAAGTTTGATACTTGATGATTGTTTTGAGATATGGAGAGGGTGATATTAGAGTCATGCTAATTGAGTAGTTGTGAATTTGAGAAATACTTGTATTGAAGTTTGTGATTCCCATAGCATGCACGTATGGTGAACTGTTATGTGATGAGGTCGTAGCATGATCTATTTTTGATTGCCTTCCTTATGAGTGGTGGTCGGGGACGAGCGATGGTCTTTTCCTACCAATCTACCCCCATAGGAGCATGCGCGTAGTACTTTCTTTCGATAACTAATAGATTTTTGCAATAAGTATGTGAGTTCTTTATGATTAATGTTGAGTCCATGGATTATACGCACCCTCACCCTTCCACCATTGCTAGCCCCTCCAGTACCGTGCAACTTTCGCCGATACCATAAACCCACCATATATACCTTCCTCCAAACAGCAGCATACCTACCTATTATGGCATTTCCATAGCCATTCCGAGATATATTTCCATGCAACTTTCCACCGTTTCGTTGTTATGACACGCTTCATCATTGTCATATTGATTTGCATGATCATGTAGTTGACATCGTATTTGTGGCAAAGCCACCATTCATAATTCTTTCATACATGTCACTCTTGATTCATTGCATATCCTGGTACACCGCCGAAGGCATTCACATAGAGTCATATTTTGTTCTAAGTATTGAGTTGTAATTCTTGAGTTGTAAGTAAAAAGAAGTGTGATGATCATCATTATTAGAGCATTTTCCCAGTGAGGAAAGGATGCTGGAGACTATGATTCCCCCACAAGTCGGGATGAGACTCCGGACGAAAAAAAGAAAAAAAAAGAGGCCAAGAAAAAAAAAGGCCCAAATAAAAAATTAAATGAGAGAAAAAGAGAGAAGGGACAATGTTACTATCCTTTTTCCATAATTGTGCTTCAAAGTAGCACCATGATCTTCATGATAGAGAGTCTCTTATGTTGTCACTTTCATAAACTACTGGGAATTTTACATTATAGAACTTGGCTTGTATATTCCAATGATGGGCTTCCTCAAATTTCCCTAGGTCTTAGTGAGCAAGCAAGTTGGATGCACACCCACTTAGTTTCTTTTGTTGAGCTTTCATACACTTATAACTCTAGTGCATCCGTTGCATTGCAATCCCTACTCACTCAGATTGATATCTATTGATGGGCATCTCCATAGCCCGTTGATACGCCTAGTTGATGTGAGACTATCTTCTCCTTTTTTGTCTTCTCCACAACCACCATTCTATTCCACCATAGTGCTATATCCATGGCTCACGCTCATATATTGCGTGAAGATTGAAAAAGTTTGTGAACATCAAAAGTATGAAACAATTGCTTGTCTTGTCATCGGGGTTGTGCATGATTTAATATTTTGTGTGATGAAGATAGAACATAGCCAGACTATATGATTTTGTAGGGATAACTTTCTTTGGCCATGTTATTTTGAGAAGACATGATTGCTTAGTTAGTATACTTGAAGTATTATTATTTCTATGTCACTATTAAACTTTTATCTTTAATCTTTCGGATCTGAACATTCATGCCACAATAAAGAAAAATTACATTGAGAAATATGTTAGGAAGCATTCCACATCAAAAATTCTGTTTTTATCATTTACCTACTCGAGGACGAGCAGGAACTAAGCTTGGGGATGCTGATACGTCTCCAATGTATCTATAATTTTTTATTGCTACATGTTATTATATTATCTGTTTTGGATGTTAATGGGCTTATTTTTACACTTTTATATTATTTTTGGGACTGACCTATTAACCAGAGGCCCAGCCCAAATTGTTGTTTTTTTGCCTATTTTAGAGTTTCGCTGAAAAAGAATATCAAACGGAGTCCAAACGGAATGAAACCTTCCGGAGCGTTATTTTTGGAACAAACGTGATCCAGGAGACTTGGAGTGGACATCAAGAAAAAATCGAGGAGGCCACGAGGCAGGGGGCACGCCCTCCACCTTCGTGGGCCCCTCATTGCTCCACCGACCTACTTCTTCCTCCTATATATATCCATATACCCCGCAAACATCCAGGAGCACCACGAAACCCTATTTCCACCGCCGCAACCTTCTGTACCCAAGAGATCCCATCTTGGGGACTTTTTTGGAGCTCCGCCGGAGGGGGCATTGATCACGGAGGGCCTCTACATCAACTCCATGGCCTCTCCGATGATGTGTGAGTAGTTTACTTCAGACCTTCGGGTCCATAGCTAGTTGTTAGATTGTTTCTTCTCTCTCTTTGGATCTCAATATAAAGTTCTCCTCGATTCTCTTGGAGATCTATTCGATGTAACTCTTCTTTTTGCGGTGTGTTTGTCGAGATCCGATGAATGGTGGGTTTATGATCAAGTTTATCTATGAACAATAATTGAATCTTCTCTGAATTCTTTTATGTATGATTGGTTTATCTTTGCAAGTCTCTTCGAATTATCAGTTTGGTTTGGCCTACTAGATTGATCTTTCTTGTAATGGGAGAAGTGCTTAGCTTTGGGTTCAATCTTGTGGTGCTCGATCCCAGTGACAGAAAGGGAAATGACACGTATTGTATTGTTGCCATCGAGGATAACAAGATGGGGTTTACATCATATTGCATGAGTTTATCCCTCTACATCATGTCATATTGCTTAAGGCGTTACTCTATTCTAATGAACTTAATACTCTAAATGCATGCTGGATAGCAGTCGATGTGTGGAGTAATAGTAGTAGATGCAGGCAGGAGTCGGTCTACTTGTCGCGGACGTGATGCCTATATACATGATCATACCTAGATATTATCATAATTATTCGCTTTTCTATCAATGCTCGACAGTAATTTGTTCACCCACCATAATACTTATGCTTTCTTGAGAGAAGCCACTAGTGAAACCTATGGCCCCCGGGTCTATTATCCATCATACAAGTTTCCAATCTATTTTATTTTTGCTATCTTTTACTTTCAATCTATGTCATAAAAATACCAAAAATACTTATCTTATTATTATCATCTCTATCAGATCTCACTCTTGCAAGTGACCGTGAAGGGATTGACAACCCCTTTATCGCGTTGGTTGTGAGGTTCTTATTTGTTTGTGTAGGTACGAGGTGACTCGCGCGTGGTCTCCTACTGGATTGACACCTTGGTTCTCAAAAACTGAGGGAAATACTTATACTGCTTTACTGCACCACCCTTTCCTCTTCAAGGGAAAACCAACGCAGTGCTCAAGAGATAGCACTCCAGCTGCTGCAAAAGGACTTGGAACTGCTTGTCATGCCACTCATGCAGCTCGCTCCCCCTGTCCCCAGCTTAAGGTCTATGGTGTTGGTGGAATGGCATTGTTCCTTAAGTGCCTGCCACTTCTGGCCATACCGATTATGCATTTCTTTGATGCCCACTGTCACAGGCTCCAGAAAGTACAGGTCCATGACAGCGTCGACAGAGTCATCGGATTCTTCAATGTGCTGAGACAATGGCACCATGATACGCTGAATCTCCTCATCGAGCTCTGCGCTCATTGCCACTGAAGAACCAGAGGCTCCGAGACCAGGTTGGGCAAGCACCAACGCCAACAGGCTCAAAGATGGCTACGAAGTCCCAACCAAAGTGCCAAACGAGGAGGGAGGGCTCGTGGTCTGAAGGGGGATTTTCTCTTCAACCGCCACCCCCATCCTGACGCACTGTCAGGGGTTTTCTTTGCTTCCTTTGGGGGCCCTTGGATATCTCTGGCAGCATGTTCCTACCCCTCCGCGATTCCGATCTTGGCGGCCTCCTCAGCAACATCTTTTCTGATGCTAGCTACTTCCTCCAGCAACTCGGGCTCCTCAGCTGGTGAAACTATGAATAAGAACAACGAGTAGTGATAAGAGTGCAGAAAATTTGGAAGACCATAGACTTGGGACGAAATGATAAAAGCGACAGAGGACAGGGAAGACAAGCAATTTACCGAGAGTGGTCTGTCGTGGAGGGTCTTCTGTTTCTCCGGCAACATTGGTTGCCGGGGGATGGACGCCGCCCCCTTCCTTGGTTATCATGGCGTCATCCTGGGCAAGGCCTTCCGTGGGACTCCTCGTCGGAGTCCCCTCAGCTCGATTAGCAGATGGAGTGGGCCCCTCCTGGAAGGCCCCATCCTGAGCGTCTCCCCCTCCTCTTTGGCTAGGGATGAGGGGTGCTCTTCTGCTCCACCTTTGGCGGAGGGAATCGGTCCCGTGCTTTCACGCCGGGGGCTAGGCTGGGGGACTTGTCTCTAGATCATTCATGCTGCTCCCGTCCAAGCCCGTGCCTTCTGGGGACCTCGGCGGCTCCGCATGCCTGAGCCACTTCGCCCAGTGGACAATGGTCTCCTCCTCCTCCTCTTCCCAGTCAAGGACAGCAAACAAGATTAAAGCAAGCAAGCCCACGAGCATGCGAAACCATCAACAAAATAAGAAATTTCCATCCTTACTCTGAATCGATGAGCCTGGAGCCCAATGCAAACCCCATGGGTGGCAGAGGTGCTCTGCTCCTCTTCAAGGTCGGGGCGACTGTGCTTTCCGGCAACTTCAAGCTCTACTGGGGGACAGGGGGCTCCGACGAGGATGGGCTACATGGGGAGCTTGAGTATGATTGGGAGCTGGAGTCGACTCCTATTATTGCTCGGTGCTTGGCAGGAGGGGTCTTGGCCTTAGAAAGGCGGGATGGATGTCGGCGCGGGGCGTCTGTCCTGTCACTCTTGGAGGCAATCTTCTTCACCTTCTTGGTAGTGGGTGCAGGAGCACGAGCTACCGTACCCCTGCTAGCCACCTGCCAACGAGGACGATGATCCAAGACTGGCTCGGGGGCTTGCGGGCCCGCTGAGAGCCACTCCTCATTGGGCTACTCCACAACCTCTGCCTTGTCCCCTTCCTAGGCTACCGCTGCCGCGGCGTATAAGGCTTCGATCTCGGCAGGCTCAGTCCTGGCAAGATTGTCCCCAGCAGCCTCCCCCACGGTATGTGCCTCGCTCCTCTCATGGGAAGATCCCTCTCCTTTGGCTTCCCCTTCCCATTATTTCTCTACTTTTTCGGACTTCTCCCTTTCGGCGGCCCGGAGCACTTTGTCCTCCTCAATCCGACACTTGATAAACTCCGCCTCTGCCTTGGAGGTGTGCTTGAACATGTTGTTCTCCACCCTGGTTGCCCTTTCCACCAAGCTAGAAGTCCATTCAAGTTCTGCAGCCAACTCGGGTAGATGCCAATCGCCCGCAACCCCGTAAGCGTTGCAGTCAGGCATCCACTTAAAGATCTGATCCATGGCAGAGTTGACATTTAGCAGGATAACCCTTGCCAACAATTTGAATGGCCAAAGGCTTCTGAACAGTTGTTCACAGAGCCAAGCATGGCCATAGACTGACAGATTGTTGGTCAGGCCCGGGTATAGGCGCATCATGTCCCCTGCGTCTGCATACCGCCAAGCAAACTTGTCCCTCTTCTACAGTGGCGTCGGAGAAAATCGGCTCCCACTTGTTCGATGGTTAACCTGGCAGCCTTCAAACGGGTGATCATGTTTAGTGTCGGGCGGAGCCAGTTGTCAGTGATGCCAAATTCCCTCCAGTCATTGCCGCACACAATACACTCTGTCCGCGCCTAGCAAAAATCTGGTGCCTCCTCGTCCTGAATCCAGCAGCAGTCTGCCTGCTACTCCTCCCATTTGCCGCGCTGCTGACCGAGAAGGTAATCCCAACTTTCCCTCGCCACCCGAGGGATCCAGCTTACATTCCCGAAGCGGTGGGCCTTGTTGTCCACTCGCGAGACGAAGAAATGCCTGAACAGGTCCACAGTGGGGGCAACTCCAACAAATCTTTCGCACAAATGAGCGAAAATTGCCATACACGCCATTGCATCAAAGAAATCCAAGAAGGGGGGACAAAGGACACAGAGAAAATATGCACAAAAGAATCGGTCCGAGTCCGGCGGATCCTCTTTCCCCTCCGCCAGAACCTTGGGCGCGCCATGCCCCTTCGGAACTTCCCTCCCCCACATGTATCCATACCTCGCAACCAAGGCATCGATATCCATATTCAACGAGAAGAAGACCACGTCTCCCCTTCGCTTCTTATCCAGCTCTGCTGCTCTCTTCTTGCTCCCCTCCACAGCCGCCTCCTTTGCGGTGGTCTCCTGCTTCCCCTTTGCAGTGGCATTTTCTTTCCCATCCTCGCAAGATGTGGTGGGGATGGGAGAGGAGAGCTGGATGGGGGTCAGAGGCGAATGTGGGCGAGGGGGGTGGTGGTCGCTTGGCTTGAGGAAGAAGATGGTGGGGGTGCGAAACGGACGCTGAATGAGCAGTGCCCCTTCATGTTTTTCTGTTTTAAGGGAAAAGAACGTGGGGGGAGCGCAACACTTCGATGTTCCCTCTCAGAAAGTTACCATTTTACATTAACCGCTACAATTCCATGATCCCACGACCCGCGGTAATTATGCGGAGTGGACGTTGGTCGACTAGTCATCATGACGAACCACTCCACGCGTAGCATTCCCTCGCCACGTGTCCATGCACTATTTGTGGCCTAACCCAACATGCCCGGTGACACGTATGGCTCAGGCTCGGGAGCTTTTGTTGGGGTACACAAACAGGGGTGTATGTCTCCCCTGACTTGTGCACGGACAGCAGGCCCCCTCCACGGCAGCACCAAACATCCAAGACCAGACCAAGCAAAGGAGACAACTGTTTGAGGAATTAAAGGGCGGATCAAGAAGACCAAGACAAACCAAAGGAGCAAGATATCACTAAGGGAAAGGCCACCCTTTCCGGGCAGGCGAGCCTGGCGAGGTCGAGGTCACCCAGAGGACAAACCACAAGACTCCCCCAGCAAGCTAGCCGGGGACGCCGAGGGCGGATCACCCCGCCAAGACACCACCGCTCCACCGCACAATGACTCATGTCACTTATTAGTGTGGTGTCGAGCCCCCAGGTGACTAGGTGGATGCCCTCTGGCACGTGGCAGCCATTCGAGAAGAAGATCCACTCTGCATGACACCCGTCCAGAGGCGTGTCAGGCAAACAGGGCGAGAGACAGCTAAAGTGGCGCGGTAAGGCTTGTTGGGCTACTCCCATGACGTGACACTAAGCGGTGCATTTAATGCGCCTTTTCCTGTCTGCAGAGTTAGGTATGATAGCACTATTTGCTATCTAATCAGTACGTAATGACTAATTTGCCATTGTGGTGACCCCTTGACCTATAAAATGAGGGCCGTGGCAGCCTTAGAAAGGACTTAGACTTTTGTACACTCATACGCGCGAGCTGCTCTTGTCTCGAGGCGACCTTGCTGGGCTAGAGCATCGCGTATCCACTACGGTTCACTCATTAATCCACCAAAGCAGGAGTAGGCTTTTACGCCTTGCGGCAGCCTGAACCTGGGTAAAAACTGCCCGTGTCATCAAGTCGTGCTGCTCTACAGTCTCTGCTCTTTGTGCAACGCGCCCTTCCCGCTTCCTGAACCACAAAGGGGCTGATGGCCCCATAGGTGGCCATGTTATACCATGACATCTTTTGCGCACCAGGTAGGGGGTCGGTGTTGATTCCGTGCGCCATCAGTGGCACAGACGAGTCATATTGTTGCAACGAGACAGTTGCTCTCTGGTTGAGGGGCCAGCCCCCGGCCCTGATCGCCTATCAAAGGGAACATGGGCGAGGCGCTGACTCACACCATTCCTTCCTTCTTCCTCCTGGTACCATCTCTCTACCATGGCGAGGGGAAGAGGGCGTAGTGTTGCTCTAGCGCTGGCGATGAGGGTTTCTGCATGATAATGCCTCCCTCCTCCTGCTCGGGATGCGGAGGCGGAGCCCGCCGCAAGCGGAGGCGAGAGAGGACGTGGGAGTGGACGTCATAGTGTTCGGGGTCGAGGAGGGCAAGGTGGCGTCTTGATCGCGCCTCCCCCGGCCATTTCGAACCCGAATGAGGGCCACGTCGGGGATCAGCCATTGGAGTTCATCGTCAAGCTGTGTGGGCCTCCACTCATCCGCCTTCGTCTTCCTACCCATTTGCAAGGGCAATTGTAACGTCCATGATGTGGCTATATCTCCCATGTGTCGAGGCGCGACTTAGAGGCATAACCGCATGGTGGTTTCGTTGCAAGAGGGGTAATCTTCATACAATCCCATGTACTGGATAAGAAAAGGATAAAGAGTTGGCTTACAATCGCCACTTCACACAAATAACAAGTTAAACATACATCATGCAGAGTACAATCAAGGTCCGATTACGGAACCAAAATAAAAGAAGACAACCCCAAATGCTAGATCCCCGACCGTCCCAACTGGGCTCCACTACTGATCATCAGGGAACGAAACATAGTAACGACCAAACTCCTCGTCGAACTCCCACTTGAGTTCGGTAGCATCACCTGCACTGGTATCATCGGCACCTGCAACTGTTTGGAAGTATCCGTGAGTCATGAGGACTCAGCAATCTCACACCCGCGAGATCAAGACTATTTAAGCATATGGGTAGGATAAAATAATGAGGTGGAGCTGCAGCAAGTGCTAAGCAAATATGGTGGCTAACATGCGCAAATAAGAGTAAGATGAGAAGCTACGCAACGGTCGTGAAGCTAGAAGTGATCCTGAAGCTACTAACATTCAAACATAACCCAAGGCCGTGTTCACTTCCCAGAATCTACCGAAAAGAGACCATCACGGCTACACACGTGGTTGATTCATTTTAATTAAGTCAAGTGTCAAGTTCTCTACAACTGGATATTAACAAATTCCCATCTGCCACATAACCGCGGGAACGGCTCTCGAAAGTATATACCCTGCAGGGGTGTCCCAACTTAGACCATCACAAGCTCTCATGGTCAACGAAGGATATTCCTTCTCCCGGAAAGGCCCGATCATTCTCGGAATCCCGGTTACAAGACATTTCAACAATGGTAAAACAAGACCAGCAAAGCCGTCCGAATGTGCCGACAAATCCCGATAGGAGCTGCACATATCTCGTTCTCAGGGCACACCGGATGGGCAAGACGTCGGGTTGGCATAGACCCTGGTTGCCCAGGGGCGCCGGACATTGCCCAGGTTGGACCAACTCTCAGAGGAGCACTGGCCCGGGGGGGTTAAAATAAAGATGACCCTTGAGTCTACAAAAACCAAGGGAAAAAGTCTTAGGTGGCAAATGTTAAAACCAAGGTTGGGTCTTGCTGGAGGAGTTTTATTCAAGGAAAACTGTGAAGGGGCTCCCATAACCCCAACCGCATAAGGAACGCAAAATCAAGGAACATAACACCGGTATGACAGAAAGTAGGGCGGCAAGAGTGGAACCAAGCACCAGGCATAAGGCCGAGCCTTCCACCCTTTACCAAGTATATAGATGCATTAATTAAAATAAGAGATAATATGATATCCCAACATATCCATGTTCCAACATGGAACAAACTTCAACTTCACCTGCAACTAGCAATGCTATAAGAGGGGCTGAGCAAAAGCGGTAACTTAGCCAAACAACGGTTTCCTAGGAAGGTGGGTTAGAGGCTTGACATGGCAATATGGGAGGCATGATATAAAAAGTGGTAGGTAGCGTGACATAGCGATAGAACGAACAACTAGCAAGCAAAGATAGAAGTGATATCGAGGGTATGGTCATCTTGCCTGCAATGTTCTCATAGTTGTCGAAAGCTTGATCCTCGTTAGCGTACTCAATAGGTTCCTCGTTCACGTACTCGTCTCCCGGATCTACCCAAAGCAAGAACACAAGCAATGGAACAACAATCAAACACGGTGCAATGCACAAGCAACATGATGCAATACATGTCATGATATGCAAGATATGATATGCAATGCATATGCATGCACAAGAAGGGAAAGAATGATCAAGGCATCAACTTGGCAAACCAAATATGCCACTGGAAAGAATAGGTGATTTCGATCGAAATTGATATAAGGATCACCGGAAACGGATGCACGGTTTGCAAATGACAAACAAAACAAGGATGATGCAAATCTGTGATTAACAACATGATAGCACTTAGAATGCAACAAGAAACTAAGCTACTGCACTCCAACTTAGCAACAAAGCATATAGCAGTGATTTACAAGAGATGCTTGACAAATAATGAACAGTGAGCTACGGCTAAAACACCCAATAACAGGTTCAAACAAGCATGGCAAAAGTGCAAAAGATATCAGCTTCACAGACTTAGTGAAAATACTAACATGTCAAAAACAACATCAGGAAGCAATGTTTAGAGTAAGAAAACAACATGCTACAAGAACATATCATGGAAAAAAAGGAATGGCATGCTTCTACTAAATGCACTTAACCAAATTCCCTTACTAAACACGAGCCAAAAAGGCACAGAAGATATGATGGCACCCATGTAAACATGGCAAGTTTTATAAACAGATTCAGACTTTTCGAGCTCATGCCACTCACCACAAAGCATTACATGACAACACAAGCATACCAACAGTAAGAAGACATGTTCATGAAGCTAAACATGGCAAGAGCAAGTTCATAGGATGCATGGATCACTAGAAAAACTCATGGAAATATTGATTAACAAGTTAACAATCTGCCAGGAACAAAATATAGCAAAAGTAGAGCATAGTAATGACAATCTAAAGCACTCCATAAATGGAACCAAAGTCATGAATGCATAGAGAAAAACCACATGTTCAAAACATCCTTACTGAAGTATCTCAAAATAATCATGGATCTCATGGTAGCAACATGTTTACATGGCATCAAAATGTAACAAAAAAAGACTTAGCAAAATTGTTGAAGTGTCTGAAAACAACAACATTACGGAGCCTACTTTGCATGCTTGTTCTAGTCACCACATAGATCACAAAAATACAAGACTTGCACCCTGTAAATATGGCATGATGTAGTTCAAAACACATGTAGACATCATGCTCATAGGATGCACACACAAAATGCAACAAAAATGACAAATCATCAAGTTCTGTTAAGAACCAACATTTTACATTTTATAGCACTCTTGTAACGATTATAATGGCATCTAAATGGACAGTAACATGCATGCAAATGACTCTAACATGCAAAGCATGACGAGACGAACATTTTGATATATCATGCACACAAAACGGAGTTATGGACATGGAGATATGGCATGTCAAAGGGGGCATCATGATGTTACAGTTCTGGGACTTAGTCATATTCTTCACCTCGCAGAAAACTAGATGGAGTGGTTTAGGAAGGCGCGGTACGGCTCGGGGACGACATTTGGATGGCGGGGCGACGGGGTCCCGGGACGGTGCGGTGCAGATCTGGAGGACCCCGACGAGGTGACGTCGTGGCGGGGCGGCAGCGGTCGTCGGTGACGCTGGGAAGGCGAGGAAGCAGCGGTCACCGGAGTGGCCGTATCCGGCGGATCCCGGCCCGATCTGGCCTCAGCGGGGCAAGGTGGCCTGCGGTGAACGATGGCGACGGAATATGGCGCGGGGAGGCGGCCGATGGCAGACGCGGCGCGGGGCGGCGGAGCAAGGCGTAGATGGCAGCGCAGCGGTGGACGGCGGTAGCGTAGCAGGGAAACAGCGGGGCGGCGGCGCGCACGGGCTGCGCCGGGCGAGCTCAGGCCTGCGCGGGCCCGTGATGGGCTCCGCGGGCCGCGCGGTGGAGGAAGACGGCGGCGACACGTGGCGAGCTCCGGTTGGACGTGGGCGGCGGCGCGGACATGTCCGGCGCGGGATGGACATGTCTGGCGTCGCAAGGTGGAAGGAGGCTATGGTTTGCACCGCGAATTTTGGGGGGAGGGACTTATATATAGGTACGGGGAGCTAGGAGAGTCCAAATGAAGTGTGATTTTTGCGCACACGATCGTGATCTAACGACGGAGAACATGGAGGGGGTTTAGATGGGTTGTTTGGCTATTTTGGAGGGGTGTTGGGCTACAACACCAAAGAGGCTTTTGCGGTTACCCGGTTAACCATTGGGACATCAAACGACCTCCAAATGGAACGAAATTTGACAGGCGGCCTACCGGTGATGTACCGAGGCCACTTGAAAAATCTCGGCCCATTTCGAGAATGTTTTTCTCCCGCTCACGAAAAGAGACAAGAGGGGTGCACCGGGTACATGTGGGAGCGTCGGATTGTGAAACGGACAACTGGGAAAATGACCGGATACATGAGAGAACATGAATGCAAATGAGATGCACATGATATGAAATGCATGACATGAACAAAATGGAAAACGAAAACAAAAACCCAACCACGAAGGGAATATCATATCACATAGCAGAAAATGGCAAGAGTCGGAGTTACAAATATGGAAAGTTACATCCGGGGTGTTACATCAATGGAGGTCGAACAACCACCGGGACTGAGGCTGCACATGAGGGGTTGTTGCAATGGCAGCATGCGGGTGGACGTGGGGTTCCCCACCCCCCATGTCATGCTTCTCAGGCATGGCTGGAAGAGCTTTGCACGTGCCCACAGCTTGGTGGCGGGACACATTCTCCATTTGAAGCTAATGGACGCCACCTTGCTCTCCGTCAAGATCTTCGGGCGTTACAGTGCTCGTTTAGGGTGCTGCGCGGAAAGTTCGACCGATAACGAAAGCTCCTCCTCAAGCAATAGCGACGAGGAGGACAATGATGGCGATGATGACAACGCCGATGGAGGGGACGATGGCTTCGACTCCAACTGATCGCCAGCCATACCATCACCGTCAGCAAGACGTAGGCGGCACCAGCATCTCCACCTGCATCTCTTCCCTAGCAAGGCGATCTGCCAGGGCGTTGGATGTGGGGGTGCGCATGGTACCTCCGGCTCCTCCAGCAACCTTCCGGCTGGACCTCGGCAGACCTCCTCATGGTCTTTGGCTTCGTTCGCCCTGTTGGGTACTGCTGGCCCTGGTGGCAGTGACCAGGGGGTTCCTCCACCGCTCTCTTCACCATCACCTTCGTTCGCGCCCTCCCGATCTTGTTAGGCTCCTTGCCCTGGGGCCTGACGGAGTCAGGCTGGTCTTCTATAGAGATAGATCAAGATGCTTAATTGGACTTTCACAAATCACATACCTTGAATATGTCAAAGAAAGGGTTCTTGCCTATGTTACAAGGTGTGAAGTTGAGTCAGACTCAATGCCCGACCACTGCAGAGGATAGAGAGAAAATGAAAGTCAATCCATATGCCTCAGTCATAGGTTCTATCATGTATGCAATATTGTGTACCAGACCTGATGTGTGCCTTGCTATAAGTTTAGCAGGGAGGTACCAAAGTAATCCAGGAGTGGATCACTGGACAACGGTCAAGAACATCATGAAATACATGAAAAGGACTAAGGATATGTTTCTCGTTTATGGAGGTGACAAAGAGCTTGTCGTAAATGGTTACGTGATGCGAGCTTTGACACTAATCCAGATGACTCTAAGTCACAAACCGGATATGTATTTATATTGAATGGTGGACCTGTCAGTTGGTGCAGTTCCAAGCAGAGCATCATAGCGGGATCTACATGTGAAGCGGAGTACATAGCTGCTTCGGAAGTAGCAAATGAAGGATTCTGGATGGAGGAGTTCATATCCGATCTAGGTGTAATACCAAGTGCATCGGGTCCAATGAAAATCTTTTGTGACAATACTAGAGCAATTGCCTTGGAGAAGGAATCCAGATTTCACAAAAGAACCAAACACATCAAGAGATGCTTCAGTTCCATCCGCGATCAAGTCAGGGAGGGAGACATAGAGATTTTCCAGATACATACGGATCTGAAGGTTGCAGACCTGTTGACTAAGCCTCTCACGAGCAAAACATGATCAACACCAAGACTCCATGGGTGTTAGAATCACTACTATGTAATTTAGATTATTGACTCTAGTGCAAGTGGGAGACTGAAAGAAATATTCCCTAGTGGCAATAATAAAGTTGTTATTTATATTTCCTTATATCGTGGTAAATCTTTATTATTCATGCTAGAATTGTATTAACTGGAAACTTAGTACATGTGTGAATACATAGACAAACAGAGTGTCCCTAGTATGCCTCTACTTTACTAGCTCCTTAATCAAAGATGGTTAAGTTTCTTGACCATAGACATGTGTTGTCATTTGATGAACGGGATCACATCATTAGAGAATGATGTGATGGACAAGACCCATCCGTTAGCTTAGCATAATGATCGTTTAGTTTTATTGATATTGCTTTCTTCATGACTTATACATATTCCTCTGACTATGAGATTATTCAACTCCCGAATACCGGAAGAACAACTAATGTGCTATCAAACGTCACAATGTAACTGGGTGATTACAAAGATGCTCTACAGGTGTCTCCGAAGGTGTTTGTTGAGTTGGCATAGATCAAGATTAGGATTTGTTACTCTGTATATCCGAGGGGTATCTCTGGGCCCTCTCGGTAATGCACATCCCTATAAGCCTTGCAACCAATGTGACTAATGAGTTAGTTGCGGGATGATGTATTACGGAACGAGTAAAGAGACTTGTCGGTAACGATATTAAACTAGGTATGAAGATACCGACGATCGAATATCGGGCAAGTAACATACTGATGACAATGGGAATGAAGTATGTTGTTATGCGTTTGACCAATAAAGATCTTCGTAGAATATGTAGGAGTCAATATGAGCATCAAGGTTCCGCTATTGGTTATTGACCGGAGATGAGTCTCAGTCATGTCTACATAGTTCTCGAACCCATAGGGTCCACATGTTTAACGTTCGATGATGATTTGTATTATGAGTTATGTGTTTTGGTGACCGAAGTTTGTTTGTAGTCCCGGATGAGATCACGGACAAGACAAGGAGTCTCGAAATGGTCGAGAGGTAAAGATTGATATATTGGAAGGTTATATACGGACACCGGAATGGTTCCGAGAAGGTTCGGGGATTTTTTGGAGTACCGTGAGGCTACCGGAAGCCCCCAGGAAAGTTAATGGGCCTAATGGGCCATAGTGGAGGAGAGGAGGCAGGCCATGGGAGGAGGCGCGCGCCCCCTTGCCCAATCCGTATTGGACAAGTGGAGGGGGCGCGGCCCCCCTCTTTTCTTCTCCTTCTCCCTCCTTTCCCCTTTCCCCCTCTCTGTTGGAAGGAAAGGGGGGTGAATCCTACTAGGAACTGAGTCCTAGTAGGACTCCCCCCTCTTGGCACCCCCCCTTGGGCCGGCTTCATCCTCGCCCCTCCTTTATATATGTGGGCAGGGGGCACCCATAGGTACAATAGTAGTTTCTTAGCCATGTGCGGTGCCCCTCTCCACAGTTTACTCCTCCGGTCTTAGCGTCGTAGTGCTTAGGCGAAGCCCTGCGCGGATCACATCACCATCACCGTCACCACACCGTCATGCTGTCGGAACTCTCCCTCGACCCTCTACTGGATCAAGAACTCGAGGGACGTCATCGAGCTGAATGTGTGCTGAACACGGAGGTGCCGTACGTCGGTACTTGGATCTGTTGGATCATGAAGTCATTTGACTACATCAACCGCGTTAACCTAACGCTTCCGCTTCTGGTCTATGAGGGTACGTGGACACACTCTCCCCGTCTCGTTGCTATGCATCTCCTAGATAGATCTTGTGTGATCGTAGGATTTTTTTGAAATTGCATGTTAGGTTCCCCTTCAGTGGCATCCGAGCCAGGTCTATGCGTAGATGATATGCATGAGTACAACACAAAGAGTTGTGGGTGATAATAGTCATATTGCTTACCACCAACGTCTTACTTTGATTCTACGGTATTGTTGGATGAAGCGGCCCGGACCGACATTACATGACCGCCTTCATGAGACTGGTTCTACCGATGTGCTTGGCACAAAGGTGGCTGATGGGTGTCTGTTTCCCCAACTTTAGTTGAATCGAGTTTGACTACGGCCGGTCCTTGTTGAAGATTAAAACTGCACACTTGACGAAAAATCATTGTGGTTTTTGATGCGTAGGTAAGAACGGTTCTTGCTAGAAGCCCGTAGCAGCCACGTAAAACTTGCACCAACAAAGTAGAGGACGTCTAACTTGTTTTTGTAGGGCATGTTGTGATGTGATATGGTTAAGACGTGATGAGATATAAATTGTTGTATGATATGATCATGTTTTGTAACAATTATTGGCAACTGGGAGGATCCATATGGTTGTCGCTTTATTGTATGAAATGCAATCGTCATGTAATTGCTTTACTTTACCACTAAGCGGTAGCGATAGTCGTAGAAGCAATAGTTGGCGAGATGACAATGACGCTACGATGGAGATCAAGGTGTCAAGTCGGTGATGATGGAGATCATTATGGTGCTTTGGAGATGGAGATCAAAGGCACAAGATGATGATGGCCGTATCATGTCACATATTTTGATTGCATGTGATGTTTATCTTTTTATGCTTCTTATTTTGCTTAGTACAATGGTACCATTATAAGATGATCCCTCACTAAATTTCAAGGTACAAGTGTTCTCCCTGATTATGCACCGTTGCTACAGTTCGTCATGCCGAGACACCATGTGATGATCGGGTGTGATAAGCTCTACGTTCACATACAAAGGGTGCAAGCTAGTTTTGCACATGGAGAATACTCGGGTTAAACTTGACGAGCCTAGCATATGCAGATATGTCCTCGGAACACTGAGACTGAAAGATCGAACATGAATCATATAGTAGATATAATCAACATAGTGATGTTCACCATTGAAAACTACTCCATCTCACGTGATGATCGGACATGGTTTAGTTGATATGGATCACGTGATCATTTAGATGACTAGAGGGATGTCGATCTAAGTGGGAGTTCTTTAGTAATATGATTAAATTGAACTTTAATTTATCATGAACTTAGTATCTGATAGTTTTTTCATATCTATGTTGTTGTATATCAATGGCCCGTGTTACCGTTATCTTGAATTTTAATGCGTTCCTAGAGAAAACTGAGTTGAAAGATGATGGTAGCAACTACACGGACTGGGTCCGTAACTTGAGGACTATCCTCATTGCTGCATAGAAGAATTATGTCCTGGAAGCACCGCTAGGTACAAGACCCACTGCAAGAGCAACTCCGATGACTACTCAATAGTTCAGTGTGCCATGCTTTACGGCTTAGAATCTGGTATTCAAAGACGTTTTGAACGTCATGGAGCATATGAGATGTTCTAGGAGTTGAAGTTAATATTTCAAGCAAATGTCCGAGTTGAGAGATATGAAGTCTCCAACAAGTTCTACAGCTGCAAAATGGAGGAGAATAGTTTCGTCGATGAACACATAGTCAGAATGTCTAGGTACCATAACCACTTGACTCAGCTGGGAGTTAATCTTCCTAATGATTGAGTCATTGACAGAGTTCTTCAATCACTGTCACCAAGCTATAAAGGCTTCGTGATGAACTATAATATGCAAGGGATGGAAAAGACAATTCCCGAGCTCTCCGCGATGCTAAAGGTTGCGGAGGTAGAAATCAAGAAGGAGCATCATGTGTTGATGGTGAACAAAACCACTAGTTTCAAGAAAAAGGGCAAAGGGAAGAAGGGGAACTTCAAGAAGAATAGCAAGCAAGTTGCTTCTCAAGGGAAGAAGCCCAAGTTTGGACCTAAGCCTGAAACTGAGTGCTTCTACTACAAAGGGGTTGTTCACTGGAAGCGGAACTGCCCCAAGTATTTGGTGGATAAGAAGGGTGGCAAAGTGAAAGGTATATTTGATATACATGTTATTGATGTGTAGCTTACTAATGCTCATAGTAGCGCCTGGGTATTTGATACTGGATCCGTTGATCATATTTGCAACTCAGAACAGGGGCTACGGATTAAATGAAGATTAGCTAAGGACGAGGTGACAATGCGCGTGGGAAATGGTTCCAAAGTCGATGTGATCGCCATCGGCACGCTACCTCTACATCTACCGCCGGGATTAGTTTTACATCTACAGTCTGGATCTGGTTTGATGCGAGACGGTTATTCATTCAAATCAGAGAATAATGGTTGTTCTATTTATATGAGTAATATCTTTTATGGTCATGCACCCTTGATGAGTGGTCTCTCTTTGTTGAATCTCGATTGTAGTGATACACATATTCATAATATTGAAGCCAAAAGATGTAAAGTTTATAATGATAATGCAACTTATTTGAGGCACTGCCATTTAGGTCATATTGGTGTAAAGCGCATGAAGAAACTCCATGCTGTTGGGCTTTTGGAATCACTTGATTATGAATCACTTGATGCTTGCGAACCATGCCTCATGGGCAAGATGACTAGGACTCTGTTCTCCGGAACAATGGAGCAAGCCACTGACTTATTGGAAATAATACATACTGATGTATGCGGTCCGATGAGTGTTGAGGCTCGTGGAGGGTATCATTATTTTCTAACCTTCATAGATGGTTTGAGCAGATATGGGTATATCTACTTAATGAAACATAAGTCTGAAACATTTGAAAAGTTCAAAGAATATCAGAGTGAAGTGTGAAATCATCGTAACAAGAAAAATAAAGTTTCTACGATCTGATTGTGGAGGTGAATATTAGAGTTATGAGTTTGGCCTTCATTTGAAACAATGTGGAATAGTTTCGCAACTCACGCCACCTGGAACACCACAGTGTAATGGTGTGCCCGAACGTCGTAACCGTACTTTAATAGATATGGTGCGATCTATGACGTCTCTTACCGATTTACTGTTATCGTTTTGGTATTATGCTTTAGAGACGGTTGCATTCACTTTAAATAGGGCACCATCTAAATCCGTTGAGACTGACACCATATGAACCGTGGTTTGGTAAGAAACCTAAGCTGTCGTTTCTTAAAGTTTGGGGCTGCGATGCTTATGTGAAAAAGCTTCAACCTGATAAGCTCGAACCCAAATTGGAGAAATGTGTCTTCACAGGATACCCAAAGGAGACTATTGGTTACACCGTCTATCACAGATCCGAAGGCAAGATATTCGTTGCTAAGAATGGATCCTTTCTAGAGAAGGAGTTTCTCTCGAAAGAAGTGAGCGGGAGGAAAGTAGAACTTGATGAGGTAATTGTACCTGCTCCCTTATTGGAAAGTAGTTCATCACAGAAATCAGTTCTAGTGATTCCAACACCAATTAGTGAGGAAGCTAATGATGATGATCATGAAATTTCAGATCAAGTTACTATCGAAGCTCGTAGGTCAACCAGTATGGTCCGCACTAGAGTGGTACGGTAATCCTGTTCTAGAGGTCATGTTACTTGACCATGATGAACCTACGAACTATGAGGAAGCGATGATGAGCCCAAATTCCGCAAAATGGCTTGAGGCCATGAAATCTGAGATGAGATCCATGTATGAGAACAAAGTGTGGACTTTGGTTTACTTGCCCGATGATCGACAAGCCATAGAGAATAAATGGATCCTCAAGAAGAAGACTGACGCTGACGGTAATGTTACTGTCTACAAAGCTCGACTTGTTGTGAAAGGTTTTCGACAAGTTGAAGGAGTTGACTACAATGAGACCTTCTCACCTGTAGCGATGCTTAAGTCTGTCCGAATCATGTTAGAAATTCCCGCATTTTATGATTATGAAATTTGGCAAATGGATGTCAAAACTGCATTCCTTAATGGATATCTTAAAGAAGAGTTGTATATGATGCAACTAGAAGGTTGTGTCGATCCTAAAGGTGCTAACAATGTGTGCAAGCTCCAGTGATCCATTTATGGACTGGTACCAGCCTCTCGGAATTGGAATATACACTTTGATAGTGTGATCAAAGCTTATGGTTTTATACAGACTTTGGGGAAGCCTGTATTTACAAGAAAGCGAGTGGGAGCTCTGTAGCATTTCTAATATTATATGTGGATGACATATTGTTAATTGGAAATAATACAAAATTTCTGGATAGCATAAAAGGATACTTGAATAAGAATTTTTCAATGAAAGACCTCGGTGAAGCTGGTTACATCGAGCATCAAGATCTATAGAGATAGATCTAGACGCTTAATTAGACTTTCACAAAGCACATACCTTCATAAAGTTTTGAAGAAGTTCAAAATGGATCAGTCAAAGAAAGCATTCTTTCCTGTGTTACAAGGTGTGAAGTTGAGTCACACTCAATGCCCGACCACTTCAGAAGATAGAGAGAAAATGAAAGTCATTCCCTATGCCTCAGCCATAGGTTCTATCATGTATGCAATGTTGTGTACCAGATCTGATATGTGCCTTGCTATAAGTTTAGCAGAGAGGTACCAAAGTAATCCAGGAGGGGATCACTGGACAGCAGTCAAGAACATCCTGAAATACCTGAAAAGGACTAAGGATATGTTTCTCGTTTATGGAGGTGACAAAGAGCTTGTCATAAATGCTTACGTTGATGCGAGCTTTGACACCGATCCGGATGACTCTAAGTCACAAACCAGATACATATTTATATTCAATGGTGGAGCTATCAGTTGGTGCAGTTCCAAGCAGAGCGTTGTGGCGGGATCTATGTGTGAAGCAGAGTACATAGCTGCTTCGGAAGTAGCAAATGAAGGAGTCTGGATGAAGGAGTTCATATCCGATCTAGGTGTAGTACCAAGTGCATCGGGTCCAATGAAAATCTTTTGTGACAATACTAGAGCAATTGCCTTGGTGAAGGAATCCAGATTTCACAAGAGAACCAAACATATCATGAGATGCTTCAATTCCATCCCCGATCAAGTCAAGGAGGGAAACATAGAGATTTGCAAGATACATATGGATCTGAATGTTGCAGACCCGTTGACTAAGCCTCTCACGAGCAAAACATGATCAGCACCAAGACTCCATGGGTGTTAGAATCATTACTATGTAATCTAGATTATTGACTCTAGTGCAAGTGGGAGACTGAAGGAAATATGCCCTAGAGGCAATAATAAAGTTGTTATTTATATTTCCTTATATCATGATACATGTTTATTATTCATCCTAGAATTGTATTAACAGGAAACTTAGTACATGTGTGAATACATAGACAAACAGAGTGTCCCTAATATGCCTCTACTTGACTAGCTCGTCAATCAAAGATGGTTAATTAAGTTTCCTGACCATAGACATGTGTTGTCATTTGATGAACGGGATCACATCATTAGAGAATGATGTGATGGACAAGACCCATCCGTTAGCTTAGCATAATGATCATTTAGTTTTATTGCTATTGCTTTCTTCATGACTTATACATATTCCTCTAACTATGAGATTATGCAACTCCCGACAACCAGAGGAACGCCTTGTGTGCTATCAAACGTCACAATGTAACTGATTGATTATAAATATGCTCTACAGGTGTCTCCGAAGGTGTTTGTTGAGTTCGCATAGATCAAGATTAGTATTTGTCACTCCGTGTATCTCTGGGCCCTCTCGGACTATAAGCCTTCCAAGCAATGTGACTAATGAGTTAGTTGCGGGATGATGTATTACGGAACGAATGAAGAGACTTGCCGGTAACGAGATTGAACTAGGTATGAAGATACCGATGATCGAATCCCGGGCAAGTAACATACCGATGACAAAGGGAATGACATATGTTGTTATGCGGTTTGACCGATATAGATCTTCGTAGAATATGTAGGAGGCAATATGAGCATCCACGTTCCGCTATTGGTTATTGACCGAAGATGTGTCTCGGTCATGTCTACATACTTCTCGAACATGTAGGGTCCGCACGCTTAACGTTTGATGACGATTTGTATTATGAGTTATGTGTTTTGGTGACCGAAGTTTGTTCGGAGTCCCGGATGAGATCATAGACATGACTAGGAGTCTCGAAATGGTCGAGAGGTAAAGATTGATATATTGGAAGGTTATATACGGACACCGGAATGGTTCTGATAAGGTTCAGGGATTTCTCGGAGTACTGAGAGGATACCGAACCCCCCCCCCCCTTGCCACGGGAGGACCCCCCCCCCTTTCCCAATCCGAATTGGACAAGGGGAGGGGGCGTGGCCCCCTCTTTCCTTCTCCTTCTCCCTCGTTTCCCCTTTCCCCCTCTCTGTTGGAATGAATGGGGGGGCGAATCCTACTAGGAACGGAGTCCTAGTAGGACTCCCCCCTCTTGGCGCGCCTGAGGGAGTCCTGGATTAGGGGGTCCACGGACAGCCGGACCATATACTTTGGCCGGAGTGTTGGACTATGAAGATACAAGATTGAAGGCTTCGTCCCGTGTTCGGGTGGGGCTCTCCTTTGCATGGAAGGCCAGCTTGGCGATTCGGATTTGTAGATCTCCTTCTCTGTAACCGACTCTGTGTAACCCTAGCCCCCTCTGGTGTCTATATAAACCAAAGGGTTTAGTCTATAGGACGAGAACAATCATAATCATAGGCTATCTTCTAGGGTTTAGCCTCTACGATCTCATGGTAGATCAACTCTTGCAATACTCATATCATCAAGATCAATCAAGCAGGAAGTAGGGTATTACCTCCATCGAGAGGGCCCGAACCTGGGTAAACATTGTGTCCCCCGCCTCCTGTTACCATCAGCCTTAGACGCATAGTTCGGGACCCCCTACCCGAGATCCACCGGTTTTGACATCGACACCGGTTCTTTCATTGAGAGTTCCACTATGTCATCACGATAAAGGCTTGATGGCTCCTTTGATCATCGGCAACGATGCGATCCAAGGTGAGGTTTTTCTCCCCGGACAGATCTTCGTATTCGGCAGCTTCGTTCTGCGGGCCAACTCACTTGGCCATCTAGAGTAGATCGATAGCTACGCCCCTAGCCATCAGGTCAGATTTGGAAGCTTGAACTACACTGTCGACATCCGTGGAGACTTGATCTTCGACGGATTCGAGCTCATGTCAGGCGCGCCGCACATTCATGATGAGCATGACTTAGCTCTGCCATCGGACGGTGTTCAGGAGATCGCACCTGCGGCTACTCCAGCCCTCAATCCGGAGTAGATTGTGCCATCCGAGGACGGGTGGATGGACCCCGCCACGGTGGCCGCACACTCAGCGGCGATAGAGCTGAATACTGAATTCACCTCCTATGAGACCTGTGTTACCAGACCCTTGGATTCGTCCCCGGCCACATGCTCCGAACCGCCTGCGTCCGTGCCTAACCAATCTGATTGGGCACCGATCATGGAGTTTACCTCCGCGGATATTTTTCAGCACTCACTATCGGCGTTCTAGGAACGGGGGTCCCCAGACTTGCCTGCCTGCGGCCCATGGCGTGGCTAAGCCAGCAGGCCGTACGGCGCACCTTCACCAACAAGGCAGCCAAGACCCTCGCGAGGGGCCAAGCCTCGCGAGGCGGACGACGTCAAGACCTCCTCAAGAGTGGCCTGGTCAGGCAGGCTCGCGAGGAGCGGAGATAGCAAGGCGGGGCGAACCGCACGAGGCTCTCATGACGTGAGCCATGAGGATTGACACCAGGCGGGCGCCAGCGCGTGCAGCGTCCTTGTTTCCTCTTTGGTGCAAGGGAGGCACGCGCAGCCGCGGAGTACCGAGGCCTCAGGCAAAGTTTGCCATTTCGGTGCAACAAGACAAAGACCAGGAGGACTGCAAGATGGAGGTCATCGTGGAGCCCAAGACGGCGTCATCACTAGAGCCTTTCACAGGCGCGGACTACCTTTTGTCAGGATAGCTTGTACTAGCTGTCCCCCTTCAAATTAGCCCGCCATTGTTGGATCCCTTCCCGCTCGATATTTGGGAAGAGGACCAGGGCCTCTATAAATAGGACTAGCCACCATAGGGAGAGGGGGAGATCGAATCCCCGCACTACAAGTTCATATGCACAACAACACCTCGACCTCAGGAGGCAGTTCTTCCCTTGTACTGTTCATCATCAGCCCAAGAGGCAAATCCACCACACCACACTGGAGTAGGGTATTACACCACAACGGTGGCCCGAACTAGTATAAACCATGTGTCTTTCTGTGTTGCGAGTTCGTCGAGTTCGTCCGCAAGATCCTAGCGAGCTAGAGCGTAGATTGGTAGGAGGGAAAGACTTCACGCGCACCCCAGTGTTTGAACCTTAAGGGTTAGCCGGAGCCCCACATCCGACATTTGGCGCGCTAGGTAGGGGTGCACCGGAGCTTCTTCTCCGCCAATCAGCTCTCCGATGTTCACGGGCTACGATGTCTGGCGACCCAAGGGCCGGAACCGACCGCTGGGCAGCTTGGCCGGCCCGGGCGGCGCCGCCTGCCCATGAAGGTCTCGACCCCGCACCCCAAGCGGCGCGGGCACCACCAAGCTCCACCGGGCATGGACAGCACGGCCAGGCATCATCCACCCTCATCCCGCAGCAAGTACGAGCCGCGACGATAGCAACGAGTCACGTCGCTGCAACAGCGCTGCACTCACGGCGGGTGCAGGCGAACATGTGGGCGGCACTCACAGTGGCAAGGGAGCTGCTGC
This sequence comes from Triticum dicoccoides, assembly GCF_002162155.2. Lineage (NCBI taxonomy): Eukaryota > Viridiplantae > Streptophyta > Magnoliopsida > Poales > Poaceae > Triticum > Triticum dicoccoides. The sequence continues at coordinate 414,578,230 of NC_041392.1, forward strand.
GATGCAGGCTGATGGAGAGCGGCCGGAACACGCTGCTTGAGCATGTTGCTGAGCTGCTGGACGCAGCGGCGTTAGGAGCGCCACCCTTCTGCTATCGACTCCCTTACCAGACCACTGCAAGGTCGCGTGGCGAGCCTCACCACACATGCGCGCCATCAACTACGCCCGGGGGCTTCGTCAACATCAGCACGGCCGGCAGCGTAGGGGGCTCCAACCCCCCCCCCCCATGCCGCCCTCGACAAGCACGAGCGCAGGCGTCACCCCCCATGGTCCCGACCGGATGCCATATTATCATCCCCAGGATGCTATCATGGGAGGAGCAACATTGAGCGTGGGGCACCATGGCGAGGTGTTTGGGTGACGGCCCCGGAAGCCTACGTGACCCGCATGATGGACCAAGGGTACGCACCAGAGGACGACATCGGCTCATTCGTTGGAGAAGATTGGGGAGAAGGGGTGCTAGTAGTCGAAGCTTTCCAAGAGCCAGCGGAGAACCACAACGATGGCGCCGATGACGGCAACTATAGGGTACCACTAACCTCTCAGGAAGAGGCTTATGCTAACCATGGGCTACAGATGAATCAGGTCGCAGCGTCGATCGGCGACGCTGGCACCGCGACACACATTCCAACAAGGGAGACACACTGGGGCCGCCGGGAGCAAGGCCCCTCTACAAGGCATGCGAAACCAGGGGACACCTGGAGGTAGGCCCTCTACCGGGGTGGCTTCAACAACCCTTCCTCCGACAGAGGACCCGTGATCGCCGAGGGAACCGCTGGCGTCCTCTTTCCCTCCTTTTTGTCGTCCTGGTCTCCGGTTGGCTCAAAGGAGGTCAAGGGTGGCGCAAGGCGGGGCCCTCATCTAGCGATATGAAGCAAGGCCGGTACCTGTGAAGAAGGCCCAGTGCCTGTGAAGCTCGCCGCCCGTGACACTCTCACGTAATAATGAGTTGGGGTTGTACATGCCCCAGAGTCTTAGGAGCACCGGCCTCAGGCCCTGGGGCTCCCTCCCACGCCTAGTGGACAGCACTTAGCTCCATGCTGGTGAGAAGACTTGAAGACCTGAAGACTAGACTAGGTGCTAGACGCGGCCTTTTGCTTTGGATCTTTCTTTCTGTGGCTTTGCTTTCTGATTCTAGACTTAAGTTGAAGCTGAATTTTTATCGATACGCGCGAGGGGTGCCTTTTCTCATTCGAGCCGTTTCTCACCTTCTGGATCTTGTTTCGTTTGGGACTCACGTCCATCGCCTTTCCCTCGCAAAGCTCCTCACGAATCAGACCGCGCAAAGTACGCGCAAGCACTACGCCTGGTGCTCACCCCTTGCGGGGCCCCCTCCAACGAGGCGATAAGCTCCATGGGATTCTCACGAGCTCGCCGCCTCACGACCCAGCCCTAAGTTGGTGCTGACTAAGGTAAACCACGTCGGGAAACTCACCCTCAGCTTCATCAGCTCACGAGGACACATACCCGCATCACATAGGAAAGTAAAAACTGCGATTTACTTACACGAGGGGCTCCCCCTCTCAAAATGCTCTTACAAGTTTTCCAAGGGCCACGCCCGAGTTTTGCGTGCAGAATAAAACAACAAGAGAATATGGGATCAGCCAGAGATATCGCTCGTTGCATCGTCCATGGACGCATCACTCGCATCGCCATCATCTTCATCAGAATCGTCGCCGCCGTCGGTGACGCCCCCATCGTCGTCATTGACAATGTCACCTTCGTCTGCAATGACCACCACCACATCGTTCTCCAAGGTGAAGGCCCTGACCAACGCGTCGACATGGTCCTCTACCCAACGCGCCAGGTTTCCTCGGACGGCGACGGGTACAGGGGCAATGGCGGCATCAAAGTCGAAGTTGGGGTCAGCGTTCAGGAGGTGGCTGAAGACAAGGGAGAAGGCGCGCTGAAGCAGGCCACGATCCCTCTCCTCCAGAAGCTGCCGAGCTCTGGCAGATTGAGCCTCCAGGCGCGTCACCACCCCGGTGAAGAAGGTCAGGTGACTGGCGTAGTCACTTGAGTGAGAGGTCAGGGTGTTCTCGTCGCAGATATAGCCCAGGGTGGTGTTGGCCCTGTTTCGAAGGTCTTGAAGCATAGGAGCGTGCTCGTGCTCCAGCGTTCGGCGTTGAAGCACTTCCTCCCTGTTCTGCCGAGCAACAGCCTCGGCATCATCAACTCGCCTCCGGAGGGAAAGCAGCTCGGCGCAGGCGGAGGCCAAGTCCGCCTGTGCCATAACCAAGGCAGCGGTTGTGGCCTCCGCACGCCTCTCGGCCTTGTCCAACCTGGGCCTGAGGGTGGCGGCCCTGCCCGCACCCTCCTGGCCGGCGAGCTTCAGCTTCAAGTCGTACTTGCCCTCCAGATCTATGCGAACCACGGCCACCCGGCGATTGATCTCCTCCTCGACTCTGGCCTCACGGGCCCCGACGGCGTCTTCAGCTTGAGCGACTTGACGCTCCCTCGTCTCAAGTCGTTCAAGCTCGAGGCTGCGCTCCACAGCTTCCAGGGCCAGCGTCTCCTCGTGCCGCCGGACCTCCTCTTCCTCCGCAGGCGTCCCCCTCATCGACGCAAGGGCGGCCCCGCGCGCCACAACCTGCTGCTCGAGGGACGCACTCCAGGCCTAGAGCTCCCACGCGCGCTCCTCCGTAGCCTCACGGCGGCGATCGACCACGTGAGCTTCTTCCAAAGCTCGCGAGCGGGCCTCATTGGCAACCTTGAGGGACGCATCCGCCTTCGCGTTCTCGAGGTCGCGATGATAACGGCCAAGGTTGATGGCCACACGCAGCTTGCGCCACTCCTCCACCAACCGAAGACCTTCAGCCTCAAGACGCGAGTCGACGCCAGCAAGCGCTTCACCAAGGCGGTTCATCGCGCCCATCGCCTCCTGGAAGAGCTCGTGGCGGACCATGCTGCGCCCGCACTCAACCTCGAACGCTCGCCCCATCTCATCCTCCACCTCGGGGGCTGCAGGTGGAGCATCAAGTGGCGCACCACCTCCCGGTTGGGGGCTGGGGGCTGGCACGGCCCCAGGCACTAGCTGACCCTCGTGAGGGGCTCGAACCGAACAAGGCCCGCTGCTTGAAGAAGACTTCAGGACCGAGGCTAGCCAGCTATCAATCGTGACCAGGGGAGGAGCCATTGGCACGCCTGCTATGCTCCGAGCAAGGCCGCGAAGGAAGGACGGCGAAGGCGCAAGCTCGGGGCGCCTTGACAACGGACCAACTCCCCTAGCTGACCCCACGCCATGGGCAGCATCTGAGTCTTAGGCGCTGGAGCTTGGCGGGCGCGATGGGACGAGAGGGGGCTGCTTCTCTAGAGATTTCGCGGCCTTAGCAGAAGGGGACCTGAGGGGACAATCGTCAGGAAAGGAAGGCGGCACATAGAAGATCACCAAGATAAGGTACTTACTCATCGATGGCGATGTACTTCCGTCGCTTCAATGGTCCGAAGATGCTGCCGCCGCTAGGGGATCCCTTCCTCTTGCGGAGCTCCTCGAAGTCCACACAAAGGCGACCGAAGCGCTGGACATGATGGCCGGAGCGCGGCGGAGCCGAAGAAGAACCAAGAGGGATGGCTTCAGGGGAGCCCGGCTACGGCGAACAGCCTGATTCTCTCTCGCTGCGTCCTCCCGAGGCTCATCAAGCCTCGGCCTCGGGAGCCGCATGCCGCATCTCATCAGTAACTGATGCCTCAGGAGGGGCGTCGCAAGCTCCCGAGGACGACGCCCCTGGATCACCGCTCGGCATGTGCTCCTCAGCCCTGAGCAGCCGGCCCCCGTCGCAGCTCGCTCCCCTGCACCGTCACCTGGGGCAAGCTCGGCACCGGCAGCAAAGACAGGGACCACGATGACGGGATTCTTGCGGGGCCCCACCAAGCCAGTTGGGCGTAGCCCCACTCGTCAAAGGAAGGCATGTTCGCAGCAAACGTGACCTTGTTCTCGCTGCGGTAAAACATGCAGCTTTTCCTGGGCATCTTGTCCGGCAGAGGGACACCGGATAGGACCGTGAGCACTGTTTGCCGCGCGGCAAGAGGAAGCCCCTCCTCCTGAAACCTCATGTCCTGTTTGCTGAGCAAGGACCATATCGGACGAGAATGGCATTGAAGCGGAGCAACTGAACGCTTGACGAACTCCCTCACCACCATGGGCGCAGTCAAGCCAAGGTCCTTCAACCACCGCAGCCTGGCCCAGACAGGGGAGAGGCGAGGGCTCGCAAGCCTCTGGTGAACCCAGCCAGAGTTTGGAATGGCAGGCCCCACCAGAGCTTGGAGCAGAGGGTTGAGCACGGCGGCATCAACAAACACCCATCACGCGCGGAACTCGTTCGCGAATGCAGGGAGCTCGAAGTCGATCCCCATGCCTGCCATCACAGCCACGACCTGGAAGCCCACACACCCCAAGCTCTGCCGGGCACCGGTGAGATGCAGCGAGAAGAAGTGGCAGAGGAGCGCCATGGAGGGGGTAATGCCCACCATGGCCTCACACCCGAAAGCGAAGACGGCAAGAAGGGTCACAGACTGAGGGTCAAGATGGAGCATGTGGATCTGATAGTGCTCGAGCACCGCGTTGAAGAAGGTGGAGAAGGGAGGAAGCATGCCAGCCCAGAGGGCGTTAATGAAGATCGGGACCTCGGTGACTGCCTGAGCCATGCTGGAGCGAGACGCAGGCCAGGCCGGCTTCTCTCCCCACTCGTTGAAGCTGGAGGTGAGCATGGGGCACATCTTGCCCATGGCCTCGTCGTTGAGCACCCGAGGCCGGCTGAGCGCCGGCTCGAAGGAAGGGGGTGCAGTTGGCAAGGACAGAGGTTTCTTCCCCTTGTCGGCTTGTTTCGGCGCCATGGCGGTGAAGCGGGCGGAACACTGGTCAGATTGAGAAGGCGGAGCAGGGCGTCGAGGAAGGAGGAAGATTGGAAGGGCCAGGCGTCGCGAAGGAAGAATAACTGTGTAGGCCGCATGGGCCGCATAGCCAGCCGGATTCGAAGGCAGCGTGGGCAAGCGGAGGCGCCCACGTCCAATCAACCGCCACGCGTCAACCGAGGCCGTAGGCTTTTGGGGGCCCGCGGTGCTCCGAACTTGACCCTTGGCTTCGTCGCGAAGCCAAGCCCGCGTGCACCTTGGGCCTGGGGGCTACTGTCGGCGTTCTGGGAATGGGGGTCCCCAGACTTGCCTGCCTGCGGCCCATGGTGTGGCTAAGCTAGCAGGCCGTACGGCCCACCTTCACCAACAAGGCACCCAAGACACTCTCGAGGCGGATGACGTCAAGACCTCCTCAGGAGTGGCCTGGTCAGGCAGGCTCGCGAGGAGCGGAGATATCAAGGCGGGGCAAACCTCACAAGGCTCTCATGACGTGAGCCATGACAATCGACACCAGTCGGGCGCCAGCGCGCGCAGCGTCCTTGTTTCCTCTTTGGTGCAAGGGAGGCACGCGCAACCGCAGAGTACCGAGGCCTCAGGCAAAGGTTGCCATTTTGGTGCAACAAGACCAAGACCAGGAGACTGCAAGACGGAGGTCATCGTGGAGCCCAAGACGGCGTCATCACCAGAGCGTTTCACAGGCGCAGACTACCTTTTGTCAGGATAGCTTGTATTAGTTGTCCCCCTTCATGTTAGCCCGCCATTGTTGGCTCCCTTCCCGCTCGATATTTGGGAAAAGGAGCAGGGCTTCTATAAATAGGACTAGCCACCATAGGGAGAGGGGGAGATCGAATCCCCGCACTACAAGTTCATACGCACAAGAACACCTCGACCTCAGGAGGCAGTTCTTCCCTTGTACTGTTCATCATCAGCCCAAGAGGCAATCCACCACCACCACCCTGGAGTAGGGTATTACACCACAACGGTGGCCCGAACCAGTATAAACCATGTGTCTTTCTGTGTTGCGAGTTCGTCGAGTTCGTCCTCAAGATCCTAGCGAGCTAGAGCATAGATTGGTAGGAGGGAAAGACTTCACGCGCACCCCAGTGTTTGAACCTGAAGGGTTAGCCGGAGCACCACATCCGACACTCGCCCTTGGGCGATGTGCTAGATTCATTGAGGTCTCTCTCATTGTCAGGAGACCCTCGTCTGAACTATGTCCGGCTCGAGTGGGAAGCGGATGACGAAGGAATTCGTTCCCCACCCACCACCCACTTAATAGCCACTGTCGACGACTTAACCGACAGGATTGATTTCAACTCCGAAAACATCGACAGTATGGACGCCGATGCAGGAGAGGAACAGGAACCACCGCCCATAGGGTGCTGGACAGCCACTTCATCACACGATATATATATGGTGGATACACCCAAAGGAAACAACAACGATGAACGGAAGGATGCAGCGAAGGATAGTCCCCTCGAGAAGCAACCAAAGCGATGATGTAGGCGCCGCTCCAAATCCCGCCTCAGCAAAAATAGCGATAACAGCGTGATAACCCACAAGTATAGGGGATCACAACAATTTTCGATAAGTAAGAGTGTCGAACCCAACGAGGAGCTAAAGGCAGAACAAATATTCCCTCAAGTTCTATCAACCACCGATACAACTCTACGCACGCTTGACGTTCGCTTTACCTAGAAAAAGTATGGAACTACAAGTACTTTGTACGTGTTGTTGGATAGGTTTGCAAGATAATAAAGATTACGTAAATAAAAAGTAGGGGCTGTTTAGATAAAGACACAACTAAGTTAGGTTTAGTAGAGAGCTTATTGTTACGAGAAAGTAATTTGTCCCTAGGCAATCGATAACTAGACCGGTAATCATTATTGCAATTTTATTTGAGGGAGAGGCATAAGCTAACATACTTTCTCTACTTGGATCATATGCACTTATGATTTGAACTCTAGAAAGCATCCGCAACTACTAAAGATCATTAAGGTAAAACCCAACCATAGCATTAAAGTATCAAGTCCTCTTTATCCCATACGCAACAACCCCCTTACTCGGGTTTGTGTTTCAGTCACTCACGCAACCCACTATACGCGAATCATAAACGTATTGCAACATCCTACATCGGGAATCCCTCACGCTTGCACGACACGGAGAGCACCATAGGACAGCACCAAAAATAAAACATGCAACTCAAATCAATCTTGATCATAAAATATCCCATAGGACAAAACGGATCTACTCAAACATCATAGGATAGCCATACATCATTGGGAAATAATATATAGCGTTGAGCACCATGTTTAAGTCGATATTATAGTGGGTAAGAGAGAGGTTACAGCGCTGCATAGAGGGGGGAAGAGTTGGTGATGATGGCGGTGAAGTTGTTGGTGAATATTGCGGTGATGATGATGGCCCCCGGTGGCACTCCAGTACCACCAGAAGCGAAGGGTGGAGAGCCCCCCTCCTTCTTCTTCTTCCTTGACCTTCTCCCTAGATGGGAGAAGGGTTTCCCCTCTGTCCATGGCCTCCATGGCATGGGAGGGGCGAGAGCCCCTCCGAGATTGGATCTGTCTCTCTGTCTCTCTCTGTTTCTGTGTTCTCAGATTCTTCCCTTTCACCGTTTCTTATATTCCTGGAGATCCGTAACTCCGATTGGGCTGAAATTTTAACGCGATCTCTATCCGAATATTAGCTTTCTTGCGGCGAAAGAATGGCATCAACCGCCTTACGAGGTGACCACGAGGGTCAGGGGCGTGCCCAGGGGGTGGGGTGCGCCCCCCTGCCTCGTGCCTCCCTCGGGCACCGTCTCGCGTGGATTTTTCTTCCCAAAAATCATATATATTCCAAAAAATCTACGTCATTTTTTATCCCGTTTGGACTCCGTTTGATATGGATATTCTGCGAAACAAAAAACATGCAACAAACAGGAACTGACAGTGGGCACAAGATCAATATGTTAGTCCCAAAAATAGTATAAAAAGTTGCCAAAAGTATATGAAAGTTGTAGAATATTGGCATGGAACAATCAAAAATTATAGACATGTCGGAGACGTATCAGCATCCCCAAGCTTAATTCCTGCTCGTCCTCGAGTAGGTAAATGATAAAAAATATAATTTTTAATGTGGAATGCTACCTAGCATAATCTTGATCACATATCTAATCATGGCATGAATGTTAAGATACGAGTGATTCAAAGCAATAGTCTATCATTTGACATAAAAACAATAATACTTCAAGCCTACTAATAAAGCAATCATGTCTTTTCAAAATAACATGGCCAAAGAAAGTTATCCCTACAAAATCATATAGTCTGGCTATGCTCCATCTTCACCACACAAAATATTCACATCATGCACAACCCCAATGACAAGCCAAGCAATTGTTTCATACTTTTGACATTCTCAAACCCTTTCAACTTTCACGCAATACATAAGCGTGAGCAATGGACATAGCACTATAGTTGGAATAGAACGGTGGTTGTGGAGAAGACAAAAAGGAGAAGATAGTCTCACATCAACTAGGCGTATCAATGGGCTATGGAGATACCCATCAATAGATATCAATGTGAGTGAGTAGGGATTGCCATGCAACGGATGCACTAGAGCTATAAGTGTATGAAAGCTCAGACTGAAAACTAAGTGGGTGTGTATCCAACTTGCTTGCTCATGAAGACCTCGGGCATTTGAGGAAGCCCATTATCGGAATATACAAGCCAAGTTCTATAATGAAAATTCCCACTAGTATATGAAAGTGATAACTCAAGAGACTCTCTATATGAAGAACATGGTGCTACTCTGAAGCACAAGTGTGGTAAAAGGATAGTAACATTGCCCCTTCTCCCTTTTTCTCTCATTTTTTTCTTTTATTTTTTTGGTGGGCTTCTTTGGCCTCTCTTTTTTTATTTGGGCTTCTTTGGCCTCTTTTATTTATTTTTAAAGTCTGGAGTCTCATCCCGACTTGTGGGGGAATCATAGCCTCCATCATCCTTTCCTCACTGGGGCAATGCTCTAATAATGATGATCATCACACTTTTATTTACTTACAACTCAATATTACAATTCGATACTAGAACAAAGATATGACTCTATATGAATGCCTCCGGCGGTGTACCGGGATTTGCAATGATCTAGCGTAGCAATGGCATCGAAAAAACGGACAAGCCATGAAAACATCATGCTAGCTATCTTACGATCATGCAAAGCAATATGACAATGAATGCTCAATTCATGTATATGATGACGATGGAAGTTGCATGGAAATATATCTCGGAATGGCTATGGAAATGCCATGATAGCTAGGTATATATGGTGGATGTTTTGAGGAAGGTATATGGTGGGTTTATGGTACCGGCGAAAGTTGCGCGATACTACAGAGGCTAGAAATGATGGAAGGGTGAGAGTGCGTATAATCCATGGACTCAACATTAGTCATAAAGAACTCACATACTTATTGCAAAAATCTATTAGTCATCGAAACAAAGTACTACACGCATGCTCATAGGGGGGTAGATTGGTAGGAAAAGACCATCGCTCGTCCCCGACCACCACTCATAAGGAAGACAATCAATAAATAAATCATGCTCCGACTTCATCACATAACGGTTCACCATATGTGCATGCTACGGGAATCACAAACCTCAACACAAGTATTTCTACTAATCCACAACTACCCACTAGCATGACTCTAATATCACCATCTTTATATCGCAAAACTATTTCAAGGAATCAAACATATCATATTCAGTGATCTACAAGTTTTATGTAGGATTTTATGACTAACCATGTGAATGACTAGTTCCTGTCATCTCTCAAAATAGATATAAGTGAAGAAAGAGAGTTTAATTCTTTCTACAAAAGATATGCCCATGCTCTACAAATGGCGGTTTTCTATGTAAAGAGAAACAGGCAATCCAAACTTCAAATGATATAAGTGAAGCACATGAAGCATTCTATAAAGCCATACTCAAAAGATATAAGTGAAGTGCATAGAGCATTCTATTATTCAACCAAGGACTATCTCATACCAGCATGGTGCATAAAATAAAAATGAAAACTAAATGCAAAATACGCTCCAAGATTGCACATATCGCATGAACGAAACGAATCCGAAAACATACCAATACTTGTTGAAGAAAGAGGGGATACCTTATGGGGCATCCCCAAGCTTAGACGCTTGAGTCTCCTTGAATGTTTACTTGGGGTGCCTCGGGCATCCCCAAGCTTGAGCTCCTTCCTCTCTTTCTTCTTCTCACATCGAGACCTTCTCGATCATCGAACACTTCATCCAAACAAAACTTCAACAGAAAACTCGGTAAGATCCGTTAGTATAATAAAGCAAATCACTACTCTAAGTACTATTGCAAACCAATTCATATTTTGTTTTTGCATTGTGTCTACTGTAATATAACTTTTTCATGGCTTAATCCACTGATATAAATTGATAGTTTCATCAAAACAAGCAAACCATGCATCAAAAACAGAATCTGTCTAAAACAGAACAGTCTGTAATAATCTGAACATTCACCATACTTCTGGTACTTGAAAACTTCTGCCAAAATTAGGAAAAATATACAATTTGTATAGAAAGATAGTGCAAAAAGAATCAGAATCATTTGACGTTCCAGTAAAAAATGTAAAATCGCGCACTACAGCCAAAGTTTCTGTCCTGCACCGCACAAACCAACAAGCATTGTAAACATCCTAAAGGCAAACCTTCGCAAGGGGATAACTATTTTTGTTGAAAAGTTTATGTAATCAAGATTCACAAAGTTTTCGTGAGCATGAACAAAGTTCAAGGCTAGCTCCCACTTCAACAATGCTTGTCTTTCTCACTTTCGATTTTCTTTTTGAAAAGGTTTTGGGTTCCCCTCTTTATTTTTGTTGTTTTTAAACTATATGAAAGCACTCAACAGAAATAAATGACTCTCTAAAACTTCCGGGTTGTCTCCCTATGTAACATCCAAAATTTTCAATTTGGAATGTTATACATTAGAGCATCATTGCATATCATATTTTATTGCATTTTTTGCTTGATCCTAGAAATTCCACACAACTCAAGGACCTATAGGGAGAGTTGGGGATTTCATTATTTTCATATTCGAGTTTTCTTGAATTTTGGAAAGAGGATCATTCCATTTTAATTATTTTCTCTTCGATGATTCTTTTATAAACATAAAAGAGAGAGGATAAATTGACTTCCTCAAAATAGAGAAATATCAAAGATTTAATATTAAAATCAAATAAGATTTTTATTCGGAGTGTTATCGCTATTTTATTTGAATTTGGAAAAATATGCATTTTTGAAAATTGCATTTTAGGCCAAAATAAATGTTCACCTTGTCCGGCTTATTTTTAGAGGACCGGGAAAATTTATTTCAGGATTTTTGGAGTCCGTTTAGTATTTCTTTTCTTTCTTTTTCTTAACGTCGGAATTACTTTAAAAAAAGTGAACCGACTCTGGCCCGTACCCGAGCGGGACTCCGCCCGGGGGGCCTTTATAAGCCGCCGCCCCCGAGCCGCCGAAAGCCCACAGCCGCCGCCGAAAGCCCACCCGCGCCCTAACCCTAACCCTAGCTGCCGCGCCGCGCCGCCACCATGCGCCACCGCCCGCCGTCGCCGGAGCCGCACCGCCGCTGCGCCGCCTCGCCGGACCCCGCCGGACCCGAGGTAGTCGCCTCGGTTTTTGTGAGAAAACCGTTTGGTTTTGTTCGAAACCCTAGATCCATTTTTTAGATCCGGTTTGGTTTATTTCTTTGGTTTAGTTATTTAACGAACGCCCGTTTTTCGTTCGTTTTAATGAACGGTTTTAACCATTTAGCTGCAGACATCGAACGTTCGTTCGTTAGCCTATTCGTCAGTTTTTTTTCTCGGATTTTCCGTGATTATTTTCGATCGTGATTTCTGATCCGATTTTCGTTTTAGTATAACTTTTCGCTCATTTACCGGAATCAGGCGATTCAAGTGCCTAGAGTTTCGTCTCGAAATCCTCTTTCCGTTTAACCAACTTGAACAAGATTTTGATACAGTAAAATTTGACTTTAGTCCAGATTAGTGATCGGATCTTGTTGCTTCCGCAGTTTGAGTTTCGTTGCTTCGTTTGATTTGATTCTTTTTGCAAACCAGAGTTCTTAAGTTGAACTTTCTGGTTAGATCTCTTATTTGAGTTTTACCTGTGCCCTTGTTTGATTGCTTATTGTATGCTTGTTTGATTTTGATAGAGTACTTGGAGTGCGAAGCGTGCTACATCGAGTCTCTAGGTTTTGCGGATCATCAGCAAGGCAAGTAACACTTTCAAATCCCTTTATCACCTAGTTTTTTGCATTAGTTTCAACCCTCAAACATTGCATGGTTAGGACATGATAACATGTGGGATTGGGAAGTAGATGAGGTAGTACCTATTCACCTGTTTTATTGTGAAACCCTTGGGAGTTACTTCTATGTATTGCTTATATTGCCATGCTATGCTCATAGACGTGGTTTGGGTGAGTGAAACCATGACAGATGTGAGATTGTTAAGTAATGGTTCAACTTAAGGTGGCAACTTTAATACACATCTGGGTGTATTGCTTGTCGGGCACCTGAAGAATCCAGTGTTGTCCTAGGATATCCCGGAGTACCCATGTGATAATCCTAAGGTCCGCCACCCAGGCTCAAAGGCAACTGAGATATTTCATGATAGAAACTTTTGTGTGCAGGCACAAGCTATTATGGGATCTAGCATAGCTGAGTAAGTTGCGTGAAGCTCTTGAAGAGGTAGACTAGCAGATGTAGTGGGTTGTAGGTGGTATAATCTATACAGAGTAGAGAGATAATGCTTTTGAAAGACTGTGTCTCGGTCATCCGTTTCTCAAACACCATGTAGTACGAGAAATCCAACGGAGGAGATCGAGTCTTGTGGGGAAAAGTGTGCAAAGCTCTGCAGAGTGTACAAACTAATCATGGTTAGCCATGTCCCCGGTTATGGACATCTTGAGTATCTAGTACTTGGATTATCATATGTATCTCATCACTCCAAATTAATATTGTTGGGTTGATAATTACTTTTAATTGGGATTGAGTTGGAGGAACCTTCTCAATGATGTTTCAACTACCATGATAGTTAAATAAAATCTATTCCTTTGTTGTAGGGAAAAATTGGCTTTTCGCAAAACTTTAACCGTAGAGCTTTCCAGCAGCCAAATATGCATATAGTGATAGCATTATTCTGTTCTTGCTCTACCGTGTTATATTGCCAGCATATTCCATGTACTGACCCGTTTTCGGGCTGCAATGTATTATGTTGCAGACTTTTTAGACGAGGAGTAAGGTTCGTTAGGTCGTTAATGTACAGCTCAGCTATGTTGTCGGAGTTGATGGACTCACTTTATCTTCCAAGCCTTCCGATGTTATCGTATTAGATGGCCTTAAGACATATTTATTGTAATAAGTTCTCTATTGAGACATTCGATGTAATAAGTGTGTGATTGCTACTCTGTTATAAATCCTTTGAGTACTGTGTGTGTCAGCATTACCGATCCAGGGATGACACTAAAGCACAGAGACTTGACCGTTTGAGGTCGGGTCACTATAAGATGGTATCAGAGCACACGCTGAGTGTAGGACACGACCACTAAGCTAAAGCCCTAGATCACCACTCTCTTCTCATTTCTGACTCCTCTCCATTTTCTACTCTTTAGGATGGCGGACGCAAGGAACAAGTTTGCACAACCGGATGAAGAAGCACCTTTTGGACGACACTTGAAGGAAGTCACTAAGTACCTGAACATTGGAATACCAAGCTTCACCGGGACTTACAACGCCACTTTACCAGAAGAGGAGCGATGGATGATTCAAGTTCAAGTTCCAGGAAGGACATTCGCGCCAGTCACCAAACCCATAGAGTTTTCCTTTGATGCACCAACCTGGAGTCTAGGAAAGAGTATGACAGCTCACATCACCATGTAACGCATTGGAGAAGTTTACCATAAGGAGCTTAAGGATACTATCTATCAGATTTGTGGGCGCCGAGATGATCAATGGGAGATGATCAGCACCAGGAAGGATAGATCAATCGCAGCTTTCATCCAGGAGTTAAACCATCACATTTGTCGCCAGGAGAATCAGATGTGCGCAGGCATGATAGATCTGAAGAAGGCAATGGCAAGGATCACGGAATTGGAGGAAGAACTCAAGGCTACTCACAAAGATTATGTGGTGGAAATAGTCGTACTAGTGGAGAAGAATGATGATCTAGAAAGGAAGCTGGGAGTATTCATGGGAGACCCCGCGCCAGGAGGAGAAGATGATGAACCCAAGGAGATTCGTTCTGAGGACTACATCATCATCGACGACACCGACTCGGACCCCGACGATAGCGATGATGACTATGAAGACGAAGCTGGAGCAGACATCATGGAGTCTTGGACCGATCAATATTTCTAGTAGACCACCACACCAGTAGTAGTATTCACCATGTATATAGTATAGTCCGAGCACTTTTGTAATGATAGTTAGATCGATTGTATGCCTTGCTTGATTGATTAAGTGATATGATTGTGTTTGTCTCATGTGCATATGGGTAGTGTTTTTCTCACTAGACCCCATTCTATTCTATTCTCTTCCCTCTAAACCCTCAGATGCCTCCAAGACGTGACCCCGGATTTACTTTCCCACCGGAGCTCACTCAGTTGATCCAACAGAAGAATACACTGATGCAGTTGTTAGCTCAGAATCAAGGCAACAACAACAAAAACCCACCACCACCACCACCAGTTGACAACTTAGCCCGCTTTCTGAGGTTGCAGCCGCCGGTGTTTTCCAGCAGCACCAAGCCGATAGTAGCAGATGATTGGCTCCACAAGATTGGAAGGGAGTTAACCACTGCAGGTTGTACAGATGCTGAGAAGGTGCGTTTTGCTGCACATCAGTTGGATGGACCAGCAGCCTCATGGTGGGAGAATTACACAGTCACCTATCCTATAGCCACTTTTACATGGGATCAGTTTCAGCAAGCATTCCGCACCGCCCATGTCTCAATGGGAGCTATGAGCATGAAGAAGCGTGAGTTTCGCAACTTGCACCAAGGGAACCGTACTGTGGGGTAGTACGTGGATGAATTTAGTAAGTTGTCTCGTTATGCCCCTGACGATGCGGCCATAGATGCCGCAAAGCAGGAAAAGTTTATGGAAGGGTTGAACGATGAGATGAGCATGCAGTTGATGGTGGCAACATTTAACAACTACCAGGAGTTGGTAGACAAGGCTCTTATGATTGAAGGGAAGCAGCAGCAAATTGAGGGCCGCAAAAGGAAGTATGGACAAGGAAGGTACAACTCAGGAGCTCAGCAGAAGCCTCATCTAACCCCGAACTCGGGAGGACTTGTTCATAACCATGGAGGTCATAACCATAACGGAGGAAGTTCGCATAACCACAATGGTTCCAAGAATGAGACTGGGAACGGAACAAGAAACAATCAGACCCGCTCCAATCCAGCCACACCCGCCAAGAGAGACCTAAGTCACATTACTTGCTTCAAGTGCGGGAAGACTGGACACTATGCCACGGAGTGCCCTGAAGTGAAGAATGGAAACGGTAATGGGAGCGCTGGGAAGAAGCCTAATCCATTCAAAAAAGGACAAGTGAACCACGTTAACGTGGAGGAGGTTGAAGGGCAGCCAGACGCAGTTATCGGTAAGTTTTTGGTTAAGTCTTTTACCGCCCTTGTTCTTTTTGATACTGGTGCATCGCATTCATACATATCAAGGGGATTCATGGATAAGTTTAAACTACCAACCCAAACCCTTAGGACCCCTCTGTTAGTAAGTTCACCTGGAGCAGAGTATATGGTCGGCCGATGGTGCGACCAGATACCCCTAACCATTGGTAGCCATGTTTTTCTGTCAGATCTAATAATTTTGGAGTCACAAGGATTGGATGTGATATTAGGCATGGACTGGATGTCAAAGTATGGATGAAGCATTGACTGTGCTAGTAAATCAATTTGTCTCACCACCCCGGAGGGAAAAAGGATCAAGGATGTATCTAGACATGCGCCTAGGAGGAGCCAAGTAAATACCCTCACGGGAGTTGTTCAGGAGGAAGTGCCTGTAGTGAAGGATTACCCAGATGTTTTCCCAGAAGAGTTACCAGACATGCCACCGGATCGAGAAATCGAGTTTCTGATAGAGCTATTGCCAGGTACCGGGCCAATATCAAAGAGACCCTACCGGATGCCCGCAAATGATCTGGAGGAGATTAAGAAGCAGATCCAGGAGTTATTGGAGAAAGGTTACATCCGATGGAGTTCATCACCCTGGGGAGCCCCAGTGCTTTTGGTTGAGAAGAAGGATAAGTCTCTAAGGATGGTTGTTTATTATCGTGCATTGAATGAGGTGACGATCAAGAACAAATACCCACTGCCAATGATCAATGATTTGTTTGACCAGTTGCAAGGGGCTAAGGTGTTCTCGAAGATCAATCTGCGGTCAGGATATCACCAGCTGAAGATCCGGGAAAAGGATATACCTAAAACCACATTTACCACAAGGTACGTGTTATATGAGTATACGGTCATGTCATTTGGACTGACTAACGCCCCTGCCTATTTCATGAGCATGATGAACAAGGTGTTCATGGAATATTTGGATAAGTTTGTTGTGGTGTTCATTGATGATATAATGGTATACTCGAAGAATGAAGAGGAGCACAAAGAGCATTTGCATTTAGTTCTCGAGAAACTCACGGAACATCAGTTGTATGCCAAGTTCAGCAAATGTGAGTTTTGGTCGAAAGAAGTTGGATTCCTTGGACATGTTATATCAGGAGAAGGTATAGCAGTAGACCCCACCAAGGTACAGTCAGTCACTGAATGGTTGGCACCCACTTCAGTTAGCGAGATCCGCAGTTTTCTTGGACTCGCAGGATACTACCGGAGATTTATTGAGAATTTTTCCAAGATTGCAAAGCCAATGACAGAGCTATTAAAGAAGGATATCAAATTTAAATGGACGGAAGAATGTGAAGCGAGTTTTCAGGAGTTAAAGAAACGTCTGACTATAGCCCCAGTACTGATTCTGCCGGATATACGCAAGGATTTCTAAGTGTATCGCGACGCCTCTCGCTTAGGACTTGGATGAGTACTGATGCAGGATGGAAGAGTTGTTTCGTATGCCTCGCGACAACTGAAACCGCATGAGTTAAATTATGCCACGCATGACTTGGAGTTGGCTGCCGTAGTGCATGCATTGAAAACTTGGAGACATCATCTTATTGGAAACCATTGCGATGTATACACTGATGTCTACTACACAACCTTCTTCTTGTAGACGTTGTTGGGCGTCCAAGTGCAGAGGTTTGCAGGACAGTAGCAAATTTCCCTCAAGTGGATGACCTAAGGTTTATCAATCCGTAGGAGGCGTAGGATGAAGATGGTCTCTCTCAAGCAACCCTGCAACCAAATAACAAAGAGTCTCTTGTGTCCCCAACACACCCAATACAATGGTAAATTGTATAGGTGCACTAGTTCGGTGAAGAGATGGTGATACAAGTGGTATATGGATGGTAGATAAAGGTATTTGTAATCTGAAATTATAAAAACAGCAAGGTAACTAATGATAAAAGTGAGCGTAAATGGTATTGCAATGATAGGAAATAAGGCCTAGGGTTCATACTTTCGCTAGTGTAAGTTCCCTCAACAATACTAACATAATTGGATCACATAACTATCCCTCAACATGCAACAAAGAGTCACTCCAAAGTCACTAATAGCGGAGAACGAACGAAGAGATTATGGTAGGGTATGAAACCACCTCAAAGTTATTCTTTCCAATAAGTGTCACAAACAGCCCTAGAGTTCGTACTAGAATAACACCTTAAGACACAAATCAACCAAAACCCTAATGTCACCTAGATACTCCAATATCACCTCAAGTATCTGTGGGTATGATTATACGATATGCATCACACAATCTCAGATTCATCTATTCAACCAACACATAGAACCTCAAAGAGTGCCCCAAAGTTTCTACCAGAGAATCACGACGAAAACATGTGCCAACCCCTATGCATAGGTTCATGGGAGGAACCCGCAAGTTGATCACCAAAACATACATCAAGTGAATCACGTAGTATCCCATTGTCACCACAGATACGCACGGCAAGACATACATCAAGTGTTCTCAAATCTTTAAAGACTCAATCCGATAAGATTACTTCAAAGGGGAAACTCAATTCATTACAAGAGAGAAGAGGGGGAGGAGAGACATCATAGGATCCAAATATAATAGAAAAGCTCGTGATACATCAAGATCGTATCATCTCAAGAACACGAGAGAGAGAGAGAGAGAGAGAGATCAAACACATAGCTACTGGTACATACCCTCAGCCCCGAGGGAGAACTGCTCCCTCCTCGTCATGGAGAGCACCGGGATGATGAAGATGGCCACCGAAGAGGGATTGCCCCCTCTAGCAGGGTATCGGAACGGGTCTGGATTGGTTTTCGGTGGCTACGGAGGCTTCTGACGGCGGAACTCTGGAAGTTTTACGATACGTAGGTATATATGGGTACAAGGGGTACGTCGGTGGACCGAAGGGGGGGCCACGAGGTAGCGGGGCGCGCCCCCTACCCTCATGAGCACCTCCTTCATCTTCTGACGTAGGGTCCAAGTCTATCCGGTAGGTTTCCTTCCAAAAATAACTTTTCCAGTTGATTTCGCTCCGTTTTGACTCCGTTTGATATTCCTTTTCTTCGAAACACTGAAATAGGCATAAAACAGCAAATCTGGGCTGGGCCTCCGGTTAATAGGTTAGTCCCAAAAATAATATAAAAAGTGGAAAATAAAGCCCAATATTGCCCAAAATAGTAGATAATATAGCATGGAGCAATCAAAAAGTATAGATACGATGGAGACGTATCAAGCATCCCCAAGCTTAATTCCTGCTCGTCCTCGAGTAGGTAAATGATAAAAACATAATTTTTGATGTGGAATGCTAGTTGGCATAATTTCAATGTAATTCTTCTTACTTGTGATATGAATATTCATATCCGAAAGATTCAAGACAAAAGTTCATATTGACATAAAAGTAATAATACTTCAAGCATACTAACTAAGCAATTATGTCTTCTCAAAATAACATGGCCTAAGAAAGTTCATCCCTACAAAATCATATAGTTTAGTCATGCTCCATTTTCGTCACACAAGAATGCTATCATCATGCACAACCCCGATGACAAGCCAAGCAATTGTTTCATACTCTAGTAATCTCAAACTTATAAACCTTCACGCAATACATGAGCGTGAGCCATGGATATAGCACTATGGGTGGAATAGAATAATGATAATGGAGGTTATGTGGAGAAGACAAAAAGGAGAAAGTCTCACATCAACGAGGCTAATCAATGGGCTATGGAGATGCCCACCGATTGATGTTAATGCAAGGAGTAGGGATTGCCATGCAACGGATGCACTAGAGATATAAATGTATGAAAGCTCAACAAAAGAAACTAAGTGGGTGTGCATCCAACTTGCTTGCTCACGAAGACCTAGGGCACTTGAGGAGGCCCATTGTTGGAATATACAAGCCAAGTTCTATAATGAAAATTTCCCACTAGTATATGAAAGTGACAACATATGAGACTCTCTATATGAATAAAATGGTGCTACTATGAAGCACAATATATGAGACTCGCTATATCATGGTGCTACTTTGAAGCACAAGTGTGCAAAAAAGGATAGTAGCATTGCCCCTTTTATTTTTTAATTTTTTTATATATTTTTTTGGACTTTTTTTTTCTTTGTCCTTTCTCTTTTCTCCCCTTTTTGGGACAATGCTCTATTGAATTATGATCATCACACTTCTATTTATTTACAACTCGATACTAGAACAAAGTATGACTCTATATGAATGCCTCCGGCGGTGTACCGGGATATGCAATGAATCAAGAGTGACAAGTATGAAAAAATTATGAACGGTGGCTTTGCCACAAATACTATGTCAACTACATGATCATGCTAAGCAATATGACAATGATGAATGTGCCATGATAAACGGAACGGTGGAAAGTTGCATGGCAATATATCTCGGAATGGCTATGGAAATGCCATAATAGGTAGGTATGGTGGCTGTTTTGAGGAAGATATAGGGAGGTTTATGTGTGAAAGAGCGTATCATATCACGGGGTTTGGATGCACCGGCGAAGTTTGCACCAACTCTCAGTGTGAGAAAGGGCAATGCACGGTACCGAAGAGGCTAGCAATGATGGAAGGGTGAGAGTGCGTATAATCCATGGACTCAACATTAGTCATAAAGAACTCATATACTTATTGCAAAAATCTACAAGCCATCAAAAACCAAAGCATTACGCACATGCTCCTAGGGGGATAGATTGGTAGGAAAATACCATCGCTCGTCCCCGACCGCCACTCCTAAGGAGGACAATCAAATAACACCTCACATTTCAAATTTGTTACACAACGTTTACCATACGTGCATGCTACGGGACTTGCAAACTTCAACACAAGCATTTCTCAAATTCACAACTACTCAACTAGCATGACTTTGATGTTATCACCTCCATATCTCAAAACAATCATCAAGCATCAATCTCCTCTTAGTATTCAACATACTCATAAGAATTCTTACAAATCTTGTATGCTTAGCATATTAGGATTTTTAAGCACATTACCATGATATTTAAGACTCTAAAAATAATGTAAGTGAAGCATGAGAGTTCATCTATTTCTTCAAAATAAAACTACCACCATGCTCTAAAAAGGTATAAGTGAAGCACTAGAGCATTGACAAACTACTCCGAAAGATATAAGTGAAGATCAATGAGTAGTTGAATAATTATGCAACTATGTGAAGACTCTCTAACATTTAATAATTTCAGATCTTGGTATTCTATTCAAACGGGAAGCAAAGCAAAATAAAATTACATTCTAAGAATGGCAAACATCATGTGAAGAAGCAAAAACTTAGGATCAACCGAAACTAACCGATAATTGTTGAAGAAGAAAGGTGGGATGCCAACCGGGGTATCCCCAAGCTTAGATGCTTGAGACTTCTTGAAATATTATCTTGGGGTGCCTTGGGCATCCCCAAGCTTGAGCTTTTGTGTCTCCTTAATTCCTCTCATATCAAGGTCTCCCTAAATCTCAAAAGCTTCATCCACACAAAACTCAACAAGGACTCGTGAGATAAGTTAGTATAAACCATTGCAAAAACCTTATCATACTCTACTGTAGCAAATCACTAAAATTATTATTCAATATTGCATACTAAATGCCTCTGCATATTTAATAGTCCTATCCTCAAATAGAAACATTAAAGGAGCAAAAATATGCAAACAATGCAAACATAACAGCAATCTGCCTAAACAGGATAGTCTGTAAAGAATGCTGCAACATTCATACTTCTCTAGCTCTAAAAATTATGAAAGAAAATTCCAACTGTAGTAAATTTATCAGAGCTTAATATGCAAAAGGTTTCAACATTTTTTCACATTCTGACTTTTCTAGGGAATTAGTGCAACAGCGGTAAACTTTCTGTTTTCAAACAGCGACATGTATACTTGTATCATAGGCATAGTAAAGGCTATAAATGCCACTTTTATTGAAATAAAAGATGCAAAACATTGTTCTAAATAACAGCAATAAAATAAAAATAAAATAAAATGACGCTCCAAGCAAAACACATATCATGTGGCGAATAAAAATATAGCTCCAAGTAAAGTTACCGATGAACGAAGACGAAAGAGGGGATGCCTTCCGGGGCATCCCCAATCTTAGGCTCTTGGTTGTCCTTGAATATTACCTTGGGGTGCCTTGGGCATCCCCAAGCTTAGGCTCTTTCCAATCCTTATTCCATAGTCCATCGAATCTTTACCCAAAACTTGAAAACTTCACAACACAAAACTTAACAGAAAACTCGTAAGCTCCGTTAGCGAAAGAAAACAAAACACCACTTCAAGGTACTGTAATGAACTCATTATTTATTTATATTGGTGTTAAACCTACTGTATTACAACTTCTCTATGGTTTATAAACTATTTTACTAGCCATAGATTCATCAAAATAAGCAAACAACACACGAAAAACAGAATCTGTCAAAAGCAGAACAGTCTGTAGTAATATGAACCAAACGTATACTTATGGTACCCCAAAAATTCTAAAATAAATTGAAAGACCTGAGTAATTTATCTATTAATCATCTGCAAAAATAATTAACTAAATATCACTCTCCAAATAAAAATGGCAGCAATTCTTGTGAGCACTAAAGTTTCTGTTTTTGACAGCATGATCAACAAGACTTCCCCCAAGTCTTCCCAAAGGTTCTACTTGGCACAAACACTAATTAAACACATAAAACCACATATAAACAGGGGCTATATGAATTATTTATTACTAAACAGGAATAAAAAGCAAGGAACAAAAATAAAATTGGGTTGCCTCCCAACAAGCGCTATCGTTTAACGCCCCTAGCTAGGCATGATGATTTCAATGATGCTCACATAAAAGATAAGAATTGAAACATAAAGAGAGCATCACGAAGAATATGACTAGCACATTTAAGTCTAACCCACTTCCTATGCATAGGAATTTTGTGAGAAAACAACTTATGGGAACAATAATCAACTAGCATAGGAAGGCAAAACAAGCATAACTTCAAGATTTTAAGCACATAGAGAGGAAATTTGATATTATTGCAATTCCTACAAGCATATATTCCTCCCTCATAATAATTTTCAGTAGCATCATGAATGAATTAAACAATATAACCAGCACCTAAATAATTCTTTTCATGATCTACTTGCATAGAAAATTTACTACTCCCCACATAAGCAAAATTCTTCTCATTCGGAATAGTGGAAGTATCATAAGAGACTTGAATACTATAAATTGTTTCCACGTTAAGGGAGTAATGTTAAGAGAAAGGGTACTCATAATCATGACAAGTTTTATAAATATAATCATCACTACTCTTTATAGCATAAGTTTTATCACAATAATCATCAAAAGTAGCAACTTTGTTCTCATCATAATCGATTGAAACCTCTTCCAAGATAGTGGATACATCACTAAATAAAGTCATGACCTCTCCAAATCCACTTTCATAAATATTATAAGATTCAACATACTCCAAAATAGTGGGATCATTACTTCCTAAAGTTGACACTCTTCCAAACCCACTTTCATCAATATAATCATCGTAAGTAGAAGGCATGCTATCATCATAACAACTTTGCATATCAAAACTTGAGAGGCTAAAAATATCATCATTATTAAACATAGCATCCCCAAGCTTGGGACAAACATTAATTGCAGCAAATATATTCTCAAATATGTCATCCTCATCAAACATAGCTTCCCCAAGCTTGGGCCTTTTCATATCATAAGCATAATCACTCTCATCATTAATAGTATATATAGCACCAATAGTATAGCAATTATAATATTCTTCCAAGCAAGTGCCAAAAAGATTTTCAAGATCATAAGAAGTGCCATTATCTTCCCAATCATAATCATCACAACAAGCAATAGGCATAACGAGATCATCATCAAGTGTTTCATTTTCATGAGGCACATCAATAATAGGAGCAACTTTATTTGGGAGAGATACCTTTTTACCTCTCTTCCTTTTTCTTTTCTTCTTATTCACCACATCATGTGTCGGTTCAATCCTCTTTTTGGAGCTCCTTATTAATGAGATTGGTTGAATAGAAGGCTCCTCCTCGTTACCGGATTCATCATAAGAAATAATAGGAGGATATTGGGAAGTCTCTTCCCTTTCATTAGTATTCTCTTCATCTCCTATTTGTTTTCTTTTCTTTATGTAATTGGCAATATAAGGATTTTCAATGCAATTCACCGCGCAATACATACAAATCTTCTCTAGATCAAAACCAAGAAGTTTATCGAGATTAAATTTTGGAATACCCTCAGTTATACATTTCATTTCTTCATAACCCAAGAGCAAACTAAGTTCATTGTGATGTGAAAGGGAAATCAAGTCATCACAATTTTTGGACACGATACGGTCATGAAACAATTTGCATTTGATATTTAAATGACCATGTTCATTGCAAAGTTTGCAAGTATGGGTAAGATACCTTCAATTTTCAGCACATTCATCTAGCTCTTCTTGCAACAATTTGGTTTCTAAGTACTTATGCCCCTCGCAATATCTATCTTCCCTATTTGGTGTGCACTTGCAAACATGCACTCCACAAAAATTGACAGGTTTATAGGAGGCATTTTCAACATAACTAGTGCATTCATCATTAGCATCATGGGTATTCAAAGAATTCATACTAACAACATTGCAATCATGCTCATCATTCAAAGATTTAGTGCCAAACATTTTATATATTTCTTCTTCTAGCACTTGAGCACAATTATCATTTCCATCATACTCACGAAAGATATTAAAAAGGTGAAGCGTATGAGACAAACTCAATTCCATTTTTAATAGTTTTCTTTTATAAACTAAACTAATGATAAAACAAGAAACTAAAAGACTCGATTGCAAGATCTAAAGATATACCTTCAAGCGCTAACCTCCCCGGCAACGGCGCCAGAAAAGAGCTTGATGTCTACTACACAACCTTCTTCTTGTAGACGTTGTTGGGCCTCCAAGTGCAGAGGTTTGTAGGACAGTAGCAAATTTCCCTCAAGTGGATGACCTAAGGTTTATCAATCCGTAGGAGGCGTAGGATGAAGATGGTCTCTCTCAAGCAACCCTACAACCAAATAACAAAGAGTCTCTTGTGTCCCCAACACACCCAATACAAGGATAAATTTTATAGGTGCACTAGTTCGGCGAAGAGATGGTGATACAAGTGGTATATGGATGGTAGATAAAGGTATTTGTAATCTGAAATTATAAAAACAGCAAGGTAACTAATGATAAAAGTGAGCGTAAACAGTATTGCAATGATAGGAAATAAGGCCTAGGGTTCATACTTTCGCTAGTGTAAGTTCCCTCAACAATACTAACATAATTGGATCACATAACTATACCTCAACATGCAACAAAGAGTCACTGCAAAGTCACTAATAGCGGAGAACGAACGAAGAGATTATGCTAGGGTACGAAACCACCTCAAAGTTATTCTTTCCAATCAATCCGTTGGGCTATTCCTATAAGTGTCACAAACAGCCCTAGAGTTCGTACTAGAATAACACCTTAAGACACAAATCAACCAAAACCCTAATGTCACCTAGATACTCCAATGTCACCTCAAGTATCCGTGGGTATGCTTATACGATATGCATCACACAATCTCAGATCCATCTATTCAACCAACACATAGAACCTCAAAGAGTGCCCCAAAGTTTCTACCAGAGAATCACGACGAAAACATGTGCCAACCCCTATGCATAGGTTCATGGGCGGAACCCGCAAGTTGATCACCAAAACATACATCAAGTGAATCACGTAGTATCCCATTGTCACCACAGATACGCATGGCAAGACATACATCAAGTGTTCTCAAATATTTAAAGACTCAATCCGATAAGATTACTTCAAAGGGGAAACTCAATTCATTACAAGAGAGAAGAGGGGGAGGAGAAATATCATAGGATCCAAATATAATAGCAAAGCTCGCGATACATCAAGATCATGTCATCTCAAAAACACGAGAGAGAGAGAGAGAGAGAGAGATCAAACACATAGCTACTAGTACATACCCTCAGCCCCGAGGGAGAACTACTCCCTCCTCGTCATGGAGAGCTCCGGGATGATGAAGATGGCCACCGGAGAGGGATTGCCCCCTCCGGCAGGGTGCCGGAACGGGTCTAGATTGGTTTTCGGTGGCTATAGAGGCTTTTGGTGGCGTAACTCCCGATCTATTGTCCGTTCTGGAAGTTTTACGATACGTAGGTATATATGGGTACAAGGGGTACGTCGGTGGACCGAAGGGGGGCACGAGGCAGGGGGGGCGCCCCAGGGGGTGGGCGCGCCCCTACCCTCGTGAGCACCTCCTTCATCTTCTGACGTAGGGTCCAAGTCTATCCGGTAGGTTTCCTTCCAAAAATAACTTCTCCAGTTGATTTCGTTTCGTTTCGACTCCGTTTGATATTCCTTTTCTTCGAAACACTGAAATAGGCATAAAACAGCAAATCTGGGCTGGGCCTCCGGTTAATAGGTTAGTCCCAAAAATAATATAAAAGTGGAAAATAAAGCCAAATATTGCCCAAAACAGTAGATAATATAGCATGGAGAAATCAAAAATTATAGATACGTGGGAGATGTATCATACATTGACCATAAGAGTTTGAAGTACATTTTCACACAGAAGGAGCTGAACCTTAGGCAGAGGAGATGGTTGGAGCTTATAAAGGATTATGACATGAAGCTTCACTATCATCCAGGCAAGGCCAACATCATAGCAGACGCTCTGAGCCGGAAAAGTTATGCCAACACACTCATAAGCGCAGGGTTGCCAAAGGAGTTGGCAGAGGATCTCAGGGAGCTTCGATTGGAGATTGTCCCTAGAGGTTTTGTTGCAACAATGGAAGTTCAGTCTACATTGTTAGGAAAGATTCGAGAAGCTCAGAAGGATGACAAAGAGATCGCCGAGATAAAAGAGAGAATGAGCAAAGGAAAGGCCAAAGGTTTTCGTGAGGATGAACACGACACCTTGTGGTTTGAGGACCGTGTTTATGTGCCCAATAACACAAAGATCAGGAAGTTAATACTTCAGGAGGCTCATGACTCACACTATTCGATTCACCCCAGAAACACCAAGATGTATGTGGATTTAAAGGAGTGTTTCTGGTGGACTGGTATGAAGAAGGATATTGCCGAGTATGTAGCCGTATGTGATGTATGTCAGAGAGTGAAGGCAGAACATCAAAAGCCAGCTAGATTGTTACAACCTATGCCGATACCCGAATGGAAGTGGGATAAGCTTGGCATGGATTTCATCACCGGATTTCCCAGGACCAAATCAGGATATGATTCTGTATGGGTAGTAGTTGATCGCTTGACTAAAGTAGCTCACTTTATGTCGTGGAAACTGATCCACGAACACCTATGGGGCCGGCGGACTGAGCCCCTTTAGGTTCGGCGGGGGGCGGAGATCACACGAACAGCAGATCGAGGTGAAGCACACAAGAAGTTTACCCAGCTTCGGAGCTCTCCGGAGAGATAACACTCCTACTGCTGCTTGTTTGATTATCTGGTGTTCTTGCTCCAGAGAGAAAGCGTAGTGATTTTCTGGGTTCCGAACCAGTCGAACCTCGCGAACCCCTCGAACCCTTTCTACGTTGCGCATGGGCCTCCTTTTATACGCTAAAGGGGTCACCGACAGGTGGCAACGCAGAGAAGGGTACAAATGTAAAAAGTGAGGTGGTTGGTACAGTTACTTGTACAGTGCACCCTACCTAACCCTGACGGCAGGGGACAAGGGCATTAAATGCCCATCTGAGTCGCCCAAACAGTGCAGAAAAGGACCGTTAGGGGCGCAACCGTTCGCCATGATGGCGATCTTGTCAGCTTCGCATGCCACTGCGCACCGCTGGCTGCACAGCCTCCTGCCACACGCGCCTGGAGAGGCCCCCAGAGCGACACGTTGGTGGATGCGCTGGAGCGTGGGCACAGAGTGGCCGCCTGCCGCGGCAAGCGCCTTACCGCTGCTGTTATCTTGTCGGGTCCGGAAGCTTGTCGCTCACCGGGCCTCGAGGTACCTTGGTTGGTCTTCCCGGCAAGCTCCTCTTGCCGGGGCCTTGTTGCCTTGCCGGAGCGCGTGGTGCGTCGCGGCAAGTTCCTTGGAGTGCTATGGTTGGCCTTCCCGGCAAGCTCCTCCTGCCGGGGCCTTGTCTCCTGAGCTTAAATACTTTGTTCTTGAATGGCTCCAAGGGAACCACAGAGGATCTTGACGTTCGCCCGGCAAGCCTTGCCGCGGGGTGCTGCAACTGCCCGTGCACAAGTTCGGGGTACTAGGGTACCCCTATTCTAGTACACCGACAGGAGCCCCCGGGCCTGGGCCAGACACAGTGCCGAGCGCTGTTGGGCCAGGCCCAAGACAGGGCACGGGCACACGCGGACTGGGCCACGCCGAATCTCGCTCCGTATCCACCGCGCTCTCCCCTAACGGCACGCGTCGAATGCGGCGTCGTGGGAGAGATCGTGGGTGGTTCTTTATTCGGAAGGGCGAAACGTCCGCCCCGTCCCTCTTTATAAGCAGAGGAAACTGGGGCAGTTTGTTCCCCCTCGCTGGTTGCTACTACTCCATCTTCACGAACCCCCGCCGCCCCCCCCCCCTCCTTCTTCTCGAAACTGAGAGAGCAGCGCTCCGCCCCCCATT
>NC_041392.1:414606592-414610727 GCF_002162155.2 Triticum dicoccoides
CGCCCCCCATTGCCACCAGCATCACCAAAGCCGTCGACCTCCCCCACCACCTCCGCCATGGCTCCGAAAGCCGACAAGGGAAAGGGCGTGAAGTCGGCCGAGGCGCAGCGGCTCGCGGCGCTGCGGAAGGAGCGGGCGATCTTCTCCCCCAGCTCGGCGCGAAGGAGCTGAGGGAGTACTTCTACCTCTTTTGGGCGACGGAGACACGTGCGCATCCGCGCACGAGGGTACTCCCGGCCGCTGCTTCAGAACTGGCTCCAAACGGGTACCCATTCTTCGCGCTGTTCTTCTATTGCGGGCTCTGCCCGCCCTTCTCGGAGTTCTTCTGCGATATCATGAACACCTACGGCCTCCGCCTCCTTGATTTCACCCCCAACGCCGTTCTGACCATGGCAGTTTTCACACATTTGTGCGAAAACTTTGTCGGAGTCCACCCCAATGTTGCCCTTTTCTGCCACTTCTTCATGCCTCGGGTAGAGAAAGGAGAGCCGCTTGCCGGCGGGATCGCCTGGATCTCGAGAGTCGGCAAGAAGGAGGCATACTTGGAGGGTGAGCTCCGCAGCAAGTGGGAGGAGTGGAGAGCGGAGTGGTGCTGGGTCGTCGAGGAGAATCCGCAGCCCTTCACCGCCGTGCGCCAAGCTCCAATAGTGCGCGGCAATGACTGGAGCAACGTGGCCCCAGAAGACGAGAGGCTGAAGATCGCCATCACTAGGATCCTTTGTCGCAGGCTTGCCGGGCTCACTATAGGCGCTGTAGGCGCAGATTTCCTCCGCCGCCGCATCGCCCCCCTGCAGGAGAGGGGAAGGCCCGCCTGGGAATTCAAGAACTCGGCGGACATCATGAGGCTGCGGCCGGGCCTCAACTACAACTTCACCGTCATGGAGCTGGATGCAATGCTCCTGGAGTTGTTCGAACGCGATCCCCAACACCCATTCATGCTGGCGAGGGGCGTCGTTCCATTGTGCAATAATTCTTCGCTTGACCGGATCCGCGCCATGATGTCGTTGTGCGATTCACACGGAATCGTTCCAACTTGGCAAGAGCCTGCGGATGACGTCGTGCAAGCATTCTTCAACAACTTGGAAGAAGTGCCGGTCCGTGCTGACGAGCAGAAGAGCCTCACCCGTGACACCACCGACAAGGAGCTGCAGCGCATCGCCACTAGGGCGGAAGAGGTTGTAGCCGTAGCTGCCGCGGGTGCGTTCGGGTTCACTGTGGAGGAGGCAGAGGCGGTAGAGGCGGCAAACCTCGCCGAGCGCGCGGAGTTCATTGGCGAGGAAGAGCCTGCCGGCTCTAAAGCTGAGCCGAGCGAGGCCGGCGAGGAAGAGCCCGAGCCTTCAGAAAGCTTGCCGCAGGCGGAGCCCCCGGCCCCGCCAAGAAGGCATCTTCGCAGGGCCGCGGACGTAGCGGGGCGGCAGCCGGGTCAACAGCCGCCGAGCCGTGCGACACGCTCTACCGCGGCAAGCAATGTTGCCGCGGGAGCGCCTCACGCAGCAGCGGCAACTGGAGCGGGATCTTCCCGGGCCACTGCCACTGCCCCCGCCAAGTGGGCAAGGGATCCTACTCCTCCGCCTCGCCGCACCGGAGGGGACCGGATTTCGATCTTTCCGCGCTCAGCTCCGACGAGGAGGAAGAAGAGTAAGTATCTTCGGTGCTCTTGTAGTTCTTCAATTTTGCTGTTTTTATCTTGTATCTGACTTGGTTCAACCTGAACTCCTTTCTTTTCAGGACGCTGGCCCAGAGAGCGGCGAAGAGGGCCAAGGCCGCGGTGATTGTCATCGAAGACGACCCCACTGTGTCAGCAGGGGGTGGGTCCGAGACCACCTTGACGGACCCGACAACCACTCCTCAAAGCAGCCCCCAGCGCAGCCCCCAGCGTAAGTTCATAGTTAGCTTTCTGCTGTCGGGCGCGCATGAGTGCTTTTTCATTTGTTGATATCTTGCTTGTTGATTTGTGTAGGAGCAGAGCAGCCATATCAGGAGCGCCCGGAAGCTGGTCCCGAAGTGCCATCTGCTCCGACTACGCCGCCAAGGGAGGAGTCCCCGGCAAGGGAGCGCTCTCCGGCAAGGGAGAACTCTTCGGCAAGGGGCAGCACCGTCGATCCTGCGGCGGCCGAGACCGCAACTGCAGATCTTGGCACAGGTAACTCACTTGTCCAAAAACTTTCCCTTGGGTTCTTCTTCTTCTGATTTTCTTCTCTTGGATTTTTGATTGATTTTTCTCCCTTCTTCGTTCTTCAGACCCATCTGCTGCTGAGCCAATGGAGACAGAGGGCGCCGGCGAGGAAGGGGTCGGTGCTGATGAGACCGCCGGCGAGGAGGCCGTCAAGGCTGCCGCCGCAGAAGCCGGCGAGGGGTCGGGCGATCGCACTGACGACCCTGAGGCCGCAGGAGCGCTAGGCGCTGTGCCGACCGCCGATCCCTCGCCTACTTGAAGGCCGGCGACGGTATCTTCATCAAGCTACCCTGGGCGTCAAGCTCCAGGGCGCCGGTCGAGGGGGAAACTTTCGATGAGGAGGTGCTCGCCTCCGCTGGACTGTCGTTGGTCGACGCGCCTAGCAGCAGCAGTGGCGAGCCTGAGGAGAAGGAGCTGCTGCGGAAGCTGCTGTCACTCTACCGCGCACGGCAAGCCAAGCTGGCTTCCCGGGAAGCGCTTGTCGCGAAGGCGGGAGTTGATATGGAGAAGCGCGCGGAGGAGCTTCGGGGCCACAATCAAGAAGCTCTCCGGTCCCTGGCACAGGAGCGGGAGCGACTCGACGAGGAGCGCACGGCCTTCCTTCTCGAGAAGGCCGAAGCTGAGGAGGAACAAAGGCTGGCCGCCGAGAAGCAGTCCGCGCGAGAAGGCGAATTGGTGCAGCGGAAGGCCAACCTCGACAGCTACGAGGAGGAGCTCACCGAGCGCGAGAAAGCACTTGGCGGGGCGCTCAAGGAAGCAAAGGACGTTGCCGCAACCGCAGGGGCCGCCAAGAAAGAGCTGGAGGAGAAGGTGGCGCAGCTGGAGGCCAATATCGGGAAGAGCGGCGATGAGCTTGCCGCGCTCAAGCATGAGCGTGAGAAGGATGCTGCCGCCCACGGTGAGCTGCAGCATCTTCTCACTGAGAGGGGCAAGGAGCTCAGCGCCGCCAAGGATTCCAATGCAGACCTGGAGTTGAAGCTGGCCACGCTGACGCAGACGCTGGAGGCCGCCAAGGAGCGGGAGAAGACCTTGTCGGAGAAGGTCAAGGCTGACACGGCGCTGCTGGAGAGCATCGCAATTACCCAGAACTCGTTTAGAGATACTGTGGAGCACTGGACCGATGGTCTGGTGAATATTGCCGCAGTCATCAACGAGGAGCTGGCGCAGCTGGGGATGGAGGACTTTGGGTATCCCTCCGACGAGAATCTCCAACCCAGCACCAAGCTCAGCCTGTTCTTCAAGGGCGTGGCGACGGCACTCCAGCAGCTCTGGGAGAGGATCCCAAAGCAGTTGGCCGACGAGTCGCGCAAAATCTGCGCCGGGGTTCTCCAGAAGGTGCTGATGAAGGTGGCCTTCCACAATCCAGGCCTCAGCTTCACCAACGTCCTCAAGTCCTTGCCGCCAGACGCTGATCGGGACGCACTCAAGGCCCTTGTCGCACCCATTGTGGACAAGGTGAGCGAGATCAAGAGGGTTGAGGGCGACCGCGTAGACTAGGCCGCCCATTTCTTCTTTTCCCTTGTCGCTGCTAATCATGTTACGAAAACAGTCTGTTAGAGCTGCGACAACTTATCTTGTAATATAACTTTATTTCTGTTATTAGTTGCTATGTTATCTCCTCTACTAGATTCCTTCCTTTGTATGTTTTTACCCTACGCTTCTAGGGAACTTGTCGGCGCAGGCACCCGAGCCGCGAGCGCTGAGTGCGGAACTTCAGCAGCCTGCTGGCGGCGCTGCTTCTCACAAGAAACCTTGTCGCGACTAGATGCAGCACACTTAAGTTGTTGAGCGGACTCGAAACAAAGTAAGGGCGCAACTAGCCACGAGTTGGTTCCTCCGCGCACAGGTTTTCCATACAAAGTAGGGTCGTTCGAGGAAGATAACTCAAAAATTTAAAAACTGATTGCTCAAACTTTGGCAACTTAGCTTTTCTGTCGTTTGCTTCCCGGCAAGGCAAAA
>NC_041392.1:414610970-414742626 GCF_002162155.2 Triticum dicoccoides
GGGAACCTTCTTTTCCTTTGTTGAAAAGAAGAAAGAAGAGAAAATAAAGATATGGAGCCCTTCGGCTCGTTATTGCTTACCGGATGTAGGTGCTGCACAAAGTGTCAGATAACGCATGCAAGAAAGAAACTAATGCATGAAATGGACAAGTTGTGCGGAGCACATGGGGTTCTATTTATGCACGGGATCTGCGCCCGGCTTTGTACAAAGGATTACATGCAACAGCGGCAAGACTTGTACAAAAGGTGGTTGCCGAAACGGGTTCCGGCAACCGCGCCCTACGGGAAAAACTTACGAAGATGTTCTATGTTCCAGGAGTTGCTCACCGGAATGCCATCTTCGGTCTCAAGGCGGACAGCGCCGGGCCTTGTGACTCGTTTCACCCGATAAGGGCCTTCCCACTTTGGCGTCAACTTGTTGGAATTCTTGGCGGACTGAATGCGCCGAAGAACAAGGTCGCCTTCCTCGAAGCTTCTGGCCATAACTTTGCGGCTATGGTAGCGGCGCAAAGCTTGCTGGTATCGAGCAGCTCGTACAGCAGCCTGAAGACGATCTTCCTCAAGGAGCAGCGCGTCGTCTTGTCGCAGCTGTTCTTGCTCAAGCTCATCATAAGCGAGCACTTGAGGCAATCCGTATACGAGTTCCGTGGGGAGAACTGCCTCTGCTCCATAGACTAGAGCGAAAGGCGTCTGGCCAGTGGCTCGATTTGGCGTTGTTCTGATCGACCAAAGAACCACCGGCAGCTCGTCGATCCAGCTTCTTCCGCACTTGTGTAGCCTGTCGAAAGTTCTGGTCTTGAGCCCGCGCAGCACTTCAGCATTCGCCCTCTCTGCTTGACCGTTGCTTCTCGGATGAGCAACAGAAGCGAAGCAGACCTTGGCGCCAAGGTCTTGGACGTACTGCATGAAGGTGCGGCTCGTGAATTGCGTGCCGTTGTCGGTGATGATCCTGTTAGGGATCCCGAAACGGCAAATAATTGACCTGAAGAACTTGACTGCTGACTGTGCTGTCACCTTCCTCACTGGCTGCATTTCTGGCCACTTTGTGAACTTGTCGATTGCAACGTACAAGTACTCAAAGCCCCCGACAGCTCGGGGGAAAGGGCCGAGGATATCGAGCCCCCAGACCGAAAATGGCCAGGATAAAGGGATCGTCTGGAGAGCTTGAGCTGGCTGGTGTATCTGCTTGGAATGGAACTAGCACGCTTCACACTTGGTTATTTGTGCAGTTGCATCTTGGAGGGCTGTCGGCCAAAAGAAACCTTGCCGGAAGGCTTTGCCGGCAAGTGCTCTTGCGCCAATGTGGTGGCCACATATGCCTCCATGTATCTCTGCCAACAGCTTTTGTCCATCTTCCCGGCAAATACACTTCAATTTCACACCGTTGAGTCTTCTTCTGTACAGTATGCTATCGACAAACTGGTACATACTTGACTGCCGGGCTACTTTTTCAGCTTCTTCTTGCTCTTCGGGAAGTTCTCCTGTCTGAAGGAAATGGACAATCTGCTGCGCCCATGCTGGAGCTTGTGGCTCGACAACAAGGACTAAAGGCACATCTGCTGCTGCGGGAACATCCGCTTCTACGGCAAGGACTTGCGGCCCTGCCAGAGCTTGATGTTCCCCGGCAAGCTTGCCGGAGCAAAACTTGTCGGGAGCGTCTGCTTCAACGGAACAAACCATAAGGCTTACCGGAGCAGACTGCCCCTCAGCATCCTTGGTGTTGATCTTGGGGACTTTCTTGGCGGCGGCTTTGGGGAGCTCTGCCGGAAAGTAGTCACCAGAAACCAACTTCCTCTTCTTGCTTTGTCCAGTTGATGGTGTTACGGATGGTTGAGTCAACTTGAGCACAAAGATCCCTGGTTCCACAGGTAACTTTAGTGCGGCGCACTTTGACAGGCCATCAGCAACGACATTCTGAGCTCTTGGGATATGCTCCGTCTGTAGGCCGTCAAAGTGCTCTTCTAGCTTCCTCACTTCATCAACATATGCTTCCATCAATGGACTCTGGTAGTTCTTGTTCACGTGGCGGACGACAAGCTGTGAGTCACCCCTGACAATGAGCTTCTTGATCCCAAGGTCTGCTGCGATCCTGAGACCGGCAAGCAATCCTTCATACTCTGCAGTATTGTTGGTTGCTTGCTCCTTGGGAAAGTGCATCTGGACTACGTACTTGAGGTGCTCTCCGGTGGGCGTGACAAGCAGCACGCCCACGCCGGCGCCTTGCAGCGAGAAGGCACCATCAAAGTACATCAGCCACTCTTTGTTTGCCTCTTTGACGGGGATGCTCGTCTCTGGAATTTCTTCATCTGGTGTTGGCGTCCATTATGCTATGAATTCTGCCAATGCTCTGCTTTGGATAGTTGAAGTGCTCTCGAACTTGAGGCCAAAGCTTGACAGTTCCAGCGCCCACTCGACAATCCTGCCTGTCGCTTCTGGATTTTGCAATATCCTCTTCAGCGGAAAGCGAGTGACGACTGTGATCTCATGTGCTTGGAAATAATGGCGCAGCTTTCTCGAGGCCATGAGGAGGCCGAAAAGCAACTTCTGCACACCAGAGTACCTTGGTCTAGCCCCCTGTAGAAGGGAACTGACAAAGTAAGCTGGACGTTGCACCATTCTCTTCTCCATCTTATCATGCTCCTGCGCAGATCCATCTTTGTCGGGACCAGAGCTTGTCGGCGAAACCCCCTGCTTGCCGCTGGATGTATGTGCCGTGGTTGCTGGCTCATCATCTGCCTCCCTCTCCGCCACTAACGCAGCACTAACCACTTGATTGGTTGCCGCTATATACAGCAGCAACTTCTCTTGTGGCTTAGGTGCGACAAGTGTTGGAGTGGAGGACAGGTATCTCTTCAAGTCCTGCAGCGCAGCCTCCGCCTCCGGAGTCCATTTTATTGGACCTGCCTTTTTCAAAATTTTGAAAAATGGCAGGGCGCACTCAGCAGATCTAGAGATAAACCTGCTGAGAGCAGCCATGCAACCGGCAAGCCTTCGTACATCCTTGACGCGCTTTGGTGCTTCGATCTGCTCAATGGCCTTGATCTTGTCGGGATTGGCTTCAATTACCCGCTGAGACATTAAGAACCCGAGAAGCTTGCCGGAAGGGACTCCAAACACGCACTTCTCGGGGTTAAGCTTGAGGTTGATCTTGCGCAGATTTGCAAATGTCTCATCTAAATCTTGAATCAGGGTCGCCCTGTTCTTGCTTTTGACCACTATGTCATCCATGCAGGCTTCCACATTTCTGTGCATCTGCGGCTCAAAAGCGTGGTGGACTACCCTTGCGAATGTTGAACCAGCATTCTTCAAACCGAAAGGCATCCGTACGAAGCAGTACATGCCACACGGGGTGATAAATGCGGTTTTCTCTTCATCCTCTTCTGCCATGAAGATCTGATGGTATCCTGAGTATGCATCAAGAAATGAAAGCAAATCACATCCGGCTGTGGAGTCAACAATCTGGTCAATGCGCGGCAAGGGAAATGGGTCTTTGGGACAAGCTTTATTAACATCAGTGAAATCAATACAAAGCCTCCATTTCCCGTTAGCCTTGCGCACGACGACAGGATTGGCCAACCACATGGGATGGAGCACTCCTCTGACAAGGCCTGCTGCTTCCAACTTCTTGATTTCTTCTGCGATGAATTCTTGGCGCTCCACTGCCTGTTTCCTGACTTTCTGCTTGACGGGCCGCGCATGAGGACAGACGGCAAGGTGGTGCCAACCACCTCACTTTTTACATTTGTACCCTTCTCTGCGTTGCCACTTGTCGGTGACCCCTTTAGCGTATAAAAGGAGGCCCATGCGCAACGTAGAAAGGGTTCGAGGGGTTCGCAAGGTTCGACTGGTTCAGAACCCAGAAAATCACTATGCTTTCTCTCTTGAGCAAGAACACCAGATAATCAAACAAGCAGCAGTAGGAGTGTTATCTCTCCGGAGAGCTCCGAAGCTGGGTAAACTGCTCGTGTGCTTCGCCTCGATCTACTCTTCGTGTGATCTCCGCCCCCCGCCGAACCTAAAGGGGCTCGGTCCGCCGGCCCCATAGGTGTTCGTGGATCAGTTTCCCCGACACTTTATCCCAGTGAAAACCACCTATACAAGTGCCAAGTTGGCAAAGATATACATGACCAGGATCGTATGTTTGCATGGAGTTCTAAGAACAGTTGTATCAGATAGAGGAACCCAGTTTACCTCAAAGTTTTGGAATCAGTTGCATGAAACTTCTGGAACCAGATTGGAGTTCAGTATAGCTTTTCACCCGCAAACAGATGAACAGACCGAGAGAGTCAACCAGATTCTGGAGGATATGTTGAGAGCTTGTGCACTAGATTATGGATCTAGTTGGGATGACAACTTGCCCTACGCAGAGTTCTCATACAACAACAGTTACCAGGCCAGTTTGAAGATGGCACCTTTCGAAGCCTTGTACGGAAGGAGGTGCAAGACACCGTTGTTGTGGGATGAAGTTGGAGACCGTCAGTTGTTTGGACCAGATTTGATTAAGGAATCAGAAGAGAAGGTTAAATTGATTAGAGATAGACTGAAGGTAGCTCAGTCCCAACAGAAGAGTTATGCAGATTCAAAAGCAAGGAGGTAGTCTATGAAATCGGAGACAGAGTGTATCTTCGGTATCACCACTCCGAGGAGTTAAGCGCTTTGGAGTTAAGGGAAAGTTAGCGCCACGCTTTGTGGGACCATAAAGAGTTTTGGAACGTATGGGAGAAGTTGCTTATAAGTTGGAATTACCCGAAGGATTGTCAGGAGTTCATGATGTGTTCCACGTTTCTCAGTTGAAGAAGTGCCACGCGGAGATGGCCGACATTCCTCTCAGAGATATAGTACCGCTGGAAGCGACTCAGTTGGACAATGATTTGACATATGAGGAGAAGCCAGTCAGGATTCTCGAGTTTGCCAGTCGGGTTACCCGCATCAAGGTTATTAAGTTTTGCAAAGTTCAGTGGAGCCACCATACCGAGGATGAAGCCACCTGGGAACGAGAGGAAGACCTACGCAAGGGCCATCCACAACTATTTTCTAGCCAACCCGAATCTCGAGGGCGAGATTCATCTTAAGGGGGGTAGGTTTGTAACATCCCAAATTTTCAATTTGGAATGTTATACATTAGAGCATCATTGCATATCATATGTTATTTCATTTTTGGCTTGATCCTAGAAATTCTACGCAACTCAAGGACCTACGGGGAGAGTTGGGGATTTCATTATTTTCATATTCGGGTTTTCTCGAATTTTGGAAAGAGGATCGTTTGATTTTAATTATTTTCTCTTCGATGATTTATTTTATAAAAATAAAAGAGAGAGGATAAAATGACTTCCTCAAAATAGAGAAATATCGAAGATTTAATATTAAAATCAAATAAGATTTTTATTCGGAGTTTTATCGCTATTTTATTTGAATTAGGAAAATATGCATTTTTGAAAATTGCATTTTAGGCCCAAATAAATGTTCACCTTGTCCGGCTTATTTTTAGAGGACGGGGAAAATTTATTTAGGGATTTTTGGAGTCCGTTTAGTACTTCTTTTCTTTCTTTTTCTGCACGTCAGCACTATTTAAAAAAAAGTGAACTCACTCCGGGCCGTACCCGAGTGGGACTCCGCCCGGGGGGCCTTTATAAGCCGCCGCCCCCAAGCCACCGAAAACCCATCCTCGCCCTAACCCTAACCCTAGCCACCGCGCCGCACCGCCGCCACGCGCCTCCGCCGCGCCGCCTCGCCGGACCCGAGGTAGCCGCCTCGGTTTTCGTGAGAAATCCGTTTGGTTTTTTCAAAACCCTAGATCCGGTTCGGTTGATTTTGTTGGTTTAGTTATTTAACGAACGCTTGTTTTTACGTTCGTTTTAATGAACGGTTTTCACCATTTAGCCGCAGATAGCGAACGTTCGTTCGTTAGCCTGTTCGTCAGTTTTTCCTTATCTCGGATTTTCCACGATTATTTTCGATCGCGATTTTTGATCCGATTTTCGTTTTAGTATAACTTTTCGCTCGTTTACCAGAATCAGGCGATTCAAGCGCCTAGAGTTTCGTCTCGAAACCCTCTTTCCATTTAACCAACTTGAACAAGATTTTGATACAGTAAAATTTGATTTTAGTCCAGATTAGCAATCAGATCTTGTTTCTTTCGCAGTTTGAGTTTTGTTGCTTCGTTTGATTTGATTCTTTTTGCAAACGAGAGTTCTTAAGTTGAACTTTCTGGTTAGATCTCTTATTTGAGTTTTACCCGTGCCCTTGTTTGATTGCGATAGAGTACCCGGAGTGCGTAGAGAGCTACATTGAGTCTCTAGGTTTTGCGGATCATCAGCAAGGCAAGTAACACTTTGATCATATCCCTTTATCACCTAGTTTTTATGCATTAGTTTCAACCCTCAAACATTGCATGGTTAGGACTTGATAACATGTGGGATTGGGAAGTAGATGAGGTAGTACATATTCACCTTCTTATTATCAAACCCTTGGGAGTTACTTCTACGTATTGCTTATATTGCCATGCTATGCTCGTAGATGTGGTTTGGGTGAGTGAAACCATGACAGATGTGAGATTGTTAATTAATGGTTCAACTTAAGGTGGAAACTTTAATACACATCTGGGTCGATTGCTTGTCGGGCACCTAGAGAATCCAGTGTTGTCTTAGGATATCCCGGAGTACCCGTGTGATAATCCTAAAGTCCGCCACCCAGGCTCAAAGGGAACTGAGATATTTCATGCTAGAAACTTCTGTGTGCAGCCACAAGCTATTATGGGCTCTAGCATAGCTGAGTAAGTTGCGTGAAGCTCTTGAAGAGGTAGACTAGCATATGTAGTGGGTTGTAGGTGGTATAGTCTATCCGGAGTAGAGAGCTAATGCTTTTGAAAGACTGTGTCTCAGTCATCCGTTTCTCAAACACCATGTAGTGCGAGAAATCCAACGGAGGAGATCGAGTCTTGTGGGGAAAGTGTGCAAACTTCTGCAGAGTGTACAAACTAATCATGGTTACCCGTGTCCCCAGTTATGGACATCTTGAGTATCTAGTACTTGGATTATTATATGTATCTCATCACTCTAAATTAATATTGTTGGGTTGATAATTACTTTTGATTGGGATTGAGTTGGAGGAACCTTCTCAATGATGTTTCAACTACCATGATAGTTAAATAAAATATATTCCTTTGTTGTAGGAAAAAATTGGCTTTTCGCAAAACTTTAACCGTAGAGCTTCCCACCAGCCAAATATGCACATAGTGATAGCATTATTCTATTCTTGCTCTATCGTGTTATATTGCTATCATATTCCATGTGTTGACCCGTTTTCGGGCTGCAACGTATTATGTTGCAGATTTTTCAGACGATGAGTAAGGTTCGTTAGGTCGTTGCCGTATAGCTCAGCTATGTCGTTGGAGTTGATGGACTCACTTTATCTTCCAATCCTTCCGCTGTTATCGTATTAGATGGCCTTAAGCCATATTTATTGTAATAAGTT
Source organism: Triticum dicoccoides (assembly GCF_002162155.2). NCBI lineage: Eukaryota > Viridiplantae > Streptophyta > Magnoliopsida > Poales > Poaceae > Triticum > Triticum dicoccoides. The sequence continues at coordinate 414,618,443 of NC_041392.1, forward strand.
CTCTATTGAGACATTCGATGTAATAAGTGTGTGATTGCTACTCTGTTATAAATCCTTCGAGTACTGTGTGTGTCAGCATTACCGATGCAGGGATGACACTGAAGCACAGAGAATTGACCGTTTGAGGTCGGGTCGCTACACCGTGGCAGCGCTTTCTTTAAAGCCATTAAGCTAGGCATATAGTGCTCAAGTAGCGAATCCACCCGGATCGTAAGGTATATCGAAGCCAATTTTAAGGAGCTATGACTTGTAATTTAGTAGTGAGCACAAAGCAACATATATCATGTAATGACGAAGTCCAACTCTCTTCCTATGCATCGGCATGTCATAAAAGAACAATTCATGCACACATAGTAAAGGCCAATGCATAGTATAAATAGTTTCTTGCAATTTTATGTATTGGAAACATAGAGAGGTGGAGATATAGTTCCTCTCTCATAATAATTGCAAGTAGGAGCCGCAAGCACATGCATATTATCTCTATCAAAATCATCATGTGTAGTAGTAAAAGGCAACCCATCAATATAATCCTTAATAAGCACAAACTTCTCTGATATAGTGTAGTTTGGAGAATTCAAAAAGATGTAGGACTATCATGTGTGGGTGCAATAGCAACAATTTCATGTTTAACATAAGGAACTATAGCAAGTTCATCTCCATAAGCATAATTCATATTGGCATCTTGGCCACAAGCATAGCAAGCATCATTAAAAGGGGGTGTTTCAAAAGAATCAACGGGATCATAGCAATTATCATAGCATTCATCCTTCGGTAAGCATGAAGGGAAGTTAAACAATGTATGAGTTGAAGAGTTACTCTCATTAGAAGGTGGGAACAGGTGATCAATCCGCTCTTCCTCCTTTTGTTCTTCGCTCTCCTCCTCATCTTTTTTATCCAATGAGCTCACAGTTTCATCAATTTCTTCTTCCATAGATTCCTGCAAAATATTAGTCTCTTCCGGGACAATGGATACTTTCTCAATAAACGCGTCAATATCGGAATTGTATTCATAATTATCATAACAATATTTAAGGATAGCTAAATTTTCAGGTCTGTAGACAGCATCATAAAGATTTTCATATTCTTTGAACATAGATTCAATTTCATAAGCAGCCATAAAAGCAACAAATTCTTCTATTTGTTCCACATCATAGTAGTCATATATACCTCTAGCATAAGAAGCCAAAGTTTCATTATCATTAAATTCACATGAAGAGCCTTCATCCTAGAGCAACACGTATAATCATATCTCAAGCATAGTTGCCTAGCATACCAATACAACATATAAATTTGATCCCATAATAGTTTCCCTTTTTGAGTCAAGCGATAATCCCTAAAGTATTCATGTTGATCCAACGTGTCTCCCATTACCAAATTGAATAGGGTTTTCTTTGGATTATCAAAGTAGTACATAATATTTGTCACATAACGAGCATCGAGGGTTTTAGGAGGTTACTCATCTCCATGAGCAGCAAGTACACCTAATTTTTTTGGTATTTCGTGTTCCATATCCACAACTAAAGATAAAGTACAACTAAGAACAGCAAATAAAAATTACTTAGTGATAAAGCAAACGAGCACACACGATAATATTCACCCCACGCTATTCCTCCCCGGCAACGGCGCCAGAAAAAGGTCTTGATAACCCACAAGTATAGGGGATCACAACAGTTTTCTATAAGTCAGAGTGTCGATCCCAACGAGGAGCTAAAGGCAGAACAAATATTCCCTCAAGTTCTATCCACCACCAATACAACTCTACGCACACTTGCCGTTTGCTTTACCTAGAACAAGTATGAAACTAGAAGTACTTTGCAGGTGTTGTTGGATAGGTTTGCAACATAATAAAGATTACGTAAATAAAAAGTAGGGGCTGTTTAGATAAAGACACAACTAAGTTAGGTTTAGTAGAGAGCTTGTTGTTACAAGAAAGTAATTTGTCCCTAGGCAATCGATAACTAGACTGGTAATCATTATTGCAATTTTATTTGAGGGAGAGGCATAAGCTAACATACTTTCTCTACTTGGATCATGTGCACTTATGATTGGAAGTCTAGCAAGCATCTGCAACTACTAAAGATCATTAAGGTAAAACCCAACCATAGCATTAAAGTATCAAGTCCTCTTTATCCCATACGCAACAACCCCCTTACTCGGGTTTGTGTTTCAGTCACTCACGCAACCCACTATAAGCGAATCATAAATGTATTGCAACACCCTACAGCGGGAATCCCTCATGCTTGCGCGACATGGAGAGCACCATAGGAAAGCACCAAAAATAAAACATGCAACTCAAACCAATCTTGATCATAAAATAGCCCATAGAACAAAACGGATCTACTCAAACATCATAGGATAGCCATACATCATTGGGAAATAGTATATAGCGTTGAGCACCATGTTTAAGTAGAGATTACAGCGGGTAAGAGAGAGGTTACAACGCTGCATAGAGGGGGGAAGAGTTGGTGATGATGGCGGTGAAGTTGTTGGTGAAGATTGCGGTGATGATGATGGCCCCCGGTGGCACTCCGGTGCCACCGGGAGCGAAGGGGAGAGAGCCCCCCTCCTTCTTCTTCTTCCTTGACCTTCTCCCTAGATGGGAGAAGGGTTTCCCCTCTGTCCATGGCCTCCATGGCGTGGGAGCGGCGAGAGCCCCCCCGAGATTGGATCTGTCTCTCTGTCTCTCTCTGTTTCTGCGTTCTCAGATTCTTCCCTTTCACCGTTTCTTATATTCCCGGAGATCCGTAACTCCGATTGGGCTGAAATTTTAACACGATCTCTATATGGATATTAGCTTTGTTGCAGCGAAAGAATGGCATCAATCGCCTTACGGGGTGGCCATGAGGGTCACGGGCGCGCCCAGGGGGTGGGGAGCGCTCCCCCTGCCTCGTGCCTCCCTCGGGCACCATCTCGCGTGGATATTTCTTCCAAAAAATCATATATATTCCAAAAAAATCTTCATCATTTTTTATCCCGTTTGGACTCCGTTTGATATGGATATTCTGCGAAACAAAAAACATGCAACAAACAGGAACTGGCACTGGGCACTGGATCAATATGTTAGTCCCAAAAATAGTATAAAAGTTGCCAAAAGCATATGAAAGTTGTAGAATATTGGCATGGAACAATCAAAAATTATAGATACGACGGAGATGTTGTTGGGTTTCGTAGTAATTTCAAAAAAATTCCTACGCACACGCAAGATCATGGTGATGCATAGCAACGAGAGGGGGAGAGTGTGATCTACGTACCCTTGTAGATCGACAACGGAAGCGTTAACTTGGTTGATGTAGTCGTACGTCTCCACGGCCCGACCGATCAAGCACCGAAACTACGGCACCTCTGAGTTCTAGCACACGTTCAGCTCGATGACGATCCCCGGACTCTGATCCAGCAAAGTGTCGGGGAAGAGTTTCGTCAGCACAACGGCGTGGTGACGATCTTGATGTTCTACCGTCGCAGGGCTTTGCCTAAGCACCGCTACAATATTATCGAGGACTATGGTGGAAGGGGGCACCGCACACGGCTAAGAATATGATCACGTGGATCAACTTGTGTCTCTAGGGGTGCCCCGTGCCTCCGTATATAAAGGCTCAAAGGGGGGGCTGGCCGGCCAAGAGGTGGCGCGCCAGGAGGAGTCCTACTCCTTCCGGGAGTAGGACTCCCCCCTTTCCTAGTTGGAATAGGATTCACGGAGGGGGGAAAAGAGGAGAGAGAGGAGGAAGGGGGGCCGGCCCCCTCTCCTTGTCCTATTCGGACCAAGGGGGGAGGGGCGCGCGGCCCATCTCTGGCCACCTCTCCTCTCTTCCACTAAGGCCCACTAAGGCCCATATACCTCCCGGGGGGTTCCGGTAACCTCCCGATACTCCGGTAAAATCCCGATTTCACCCAGAACACTTCCGATATCCAAACATAGGCTTCCAATATATCAATCTTTATGTCTCGACCATTTCGAGACTCCTCGTCATGTCCGTGATCACATCCGGGACTCCGAACAACCTTCGATACATCAAAATGCATAAACTCATAATATAACTGTCATCGTAACCTTAAGCGTGCGGACCCTACGGGTTCGAGAACAATGTAGACATGACCGAGACACGTCTTTGTTCAATAACCAATAGAGGAACCTGGATGCTCATATTAGCTCCTACATATTCTACGAAGATCTTTTATCGGTCAGACCGCATAACAACATACGTTGTTCCCTTTGTCATCGGTATGTTACTTGCCCGAGATTCGATCGTCGGTATCCCATACCTAGTTCAATCTCGTTACCGGCAAGTCTCATTACTCGTTCCGTAATACATCATCCCGCAACTAACTCATTAGTTGCAATGCTTGCAAGGCTTCAGTGATGTGCATTACCGAGAGGGCCCAGAGATACCTCTCCGACAATCGGAGTGACAAATCCTAATCTCGAAATACGCCAACCCAACATGTACCTTTGGAGACACCTGTAGAGCACCTTTATAATCACCCAGTTACGTTGTGACGTTTGGTAGCACACAAAGTGTTCCTCCGGCAAACGGGAGTTGCATAATCTCATAGTCATAGGAACATGTATAAGCCATGAAGAAAGCAATAGCAACACACTAAACGATCGGGTGCTAAGCTTATGGAATGGGTCATGTCAATCAGATCATTCAACTAATGATGTGATCCCGTTAATCAAATGACAACTCTTTGTCCATGGTTAGGAAACATAACCATCTTTGATTAATGAGCTAGTCAAGTAGAGGCATACTAGTGACATTCTGTTTGTCTATGTATTCACACATGTATTATGTTTCCGGTTAATACAATTCTAGCATGAATAATAAACTTTTATCATGATATAAGGAAATAAATAATAACTTTATTATTGCCTCTAGGGCATATTTCCTTCAGTCTCCCACTTGCACTAGAGTCAATAATCTAGATTACATCACCATGTGATTAAGATCGATAGTTCACATCATCATGTGATTAATACCCATAGTTCATATCACCATGTGACCAACACCCAAAGGGTTTACTAGATTCAGTAATCTAGTTCACATCGCTATGTGATTAACACCCAAAGAGTACTAAGGTGTGATCATGTTTTGCTTGTGAGAGAATTTTAGTCAATTGGTTTGCCATATTCAGATCCGTATGTATTTTGCAAATATCTATGTCAACAATGCTCTGCACGGAGCTACTCTAGCTAATTGCTCCCACTTTCAATATGTATCCAGATTGAGACTTAGAGTTATCTAGGTCAGTGTCAAAACTTGCATCGATGTAACTCTTTACGACAAACCTTTTGTCACCTCCATAATCGAGAAACATATCCTTATTCCACTAAGGATAATTTTGACCGATGTCCAGTGATCTACTCCTAGATCACTATTGTACTCCCTTGCCAAAATCAGTGTAGGGTATACAATAGATCTGGTACACAGCATGGCATACTTTATAGAACCTATGGCTGAGGCATAGGGAATGACTTTCATTCTCTTTCTATCTTCTGTCGTGGTCGGGCTTTGAGTCTTACTCAATTTCATACCTTGTAACACAGGTAAGAACCCTTTCTATGACTGTTCCATTTTGAACTACTTCAAAATCTTGTCAAGGTATGTACTCATTGAAAAAAACTTATCAAGCGTCTTGATCTATCTCTATAGATCTTGATGCTCAATATGTAAGCAGCTTCACCGAGGTCTTTCTTTGAAAAACTCCTTTCAAATACTCCTTTATGCTTTGCAGAATAATTCTACATTATTTCCGATCAATAATATGCCATTCACATATACTTATCAGAAATGTTGTAGTGCTCCCACTCACTTTCTTGTAAATACAGGCTTCACCGCAAGTCTGTATAAATCTATATGCTTTGATCATACTATCAAAGCGATTATTCCAACTCCGAGATGCTTGCACCAGTCCATAGATGGATCGCTGGAGCTTGCTTATTTTGTTAGCACCTTTAGGATTGACAAAACCTTCTGGTTGCATCAATACAACTCTTTCTTTAAGAAATCCATTAAGGATTGCAGTTTTGTTATCCATTTGCCAGATTTCATAAAATGCGGCAATTGCTAACATGATTTGGACAGACTTTTTAGCATCGATACGAGTGAGAAAATCTCATCGTAGTCAACACCTTGAACTTTGTCGAAAACCTTTTGCGACAATTCTAGCTTTGTAGATAGTAACACTACTATCAGTGTCCGTCTTCCTCTTGAAGATCCATTTATTTTCTATGGCTTGCCGATCATCGTGCAAGTCAACCAAAGTCCATACTTTGTGCTCATACATGGATCCCATCTCAGATTTCATGGCCTCAAGCCATTTTGTGGAATCTGGGCTCACCATCGCTTCTTCATAGTTCGCAAGTTCGTCATGGTCTAGTAACATGACTTCCAGAACAGGATTACCGTACCACTCTGGTGCGGATCTCACTCTGGTTTACCTACGAGATTCGGTAGTAAGTTGATCTGAAGTTACATGATCATCATCATTAGCTTCCTCACTAATTGGTGTAGTAGTCACAAGAACAGATTTCTGTGATGAACTACTTTCCAATAAAGGAGATGGTACAATTACCTTATCAAGTTTTCTACTTTCCTCCCACTCACTTCTTTCGAGAGAAACTCCTTCTCTGGAAAGGATCCATTCTTAGCAACGAATGTCTTGCCTTCGGATCTGTGATAGAAGGTGTACCCAATAGTCTCCTTTGGGTATCCTATGAAGACATATTTCTCTGATTTGGGTTTGAGCTTATCAGGATGAAACTTTTTCATATAAGCATCACAATCCCAAACTTTAAGAAACGACAACTTTGGTTTCTTTGCCAAACCATAGTTCAGATTGTGTCGTCTCAACGGACTTAGATGGTGCCCTTTTAAACGTGAATGCAGTTTTCTTTAATGCATAACCCCAAAACGATCGTGGTAGATCGGTAAGAGACATCATAGGTCGCACCATATCTAATAAAGTACGGTTATGACGTTCGGACACACCATTATGCTATGGTGTTCCAGGTTGCGTGAGTAGTGAAACTATTTCACATTGTTTTAACTGAAGACCAAACTCATAACTCAAATACACTTCTCCACGATCAGATCGTAGAAACTTTATTTTCTTGTTACGATGATTTTCCACTTCACTCTGAAATTCTTTGAACTTTTCAAATGTTTCAGACTTATCTTTCATCAAGTAGATATACTCATATCTGCTCAAATCATCTGTGAAGATCAGAAAATAATGATACCTGTCGCGAGTCTCAATATTCATCGGACCACATACATCAGTATGTATGATTTCCAACAAATTTGTTGCTCGCTCCATTGTTCCGAAGAACGGAGTCTTAGTCATCTTGCCCATGAGGCATGGTTCGCAAGCATCAACTGATTCATAATCAAGTGATTCCAAAAGCCCATCAGCATGGAGTTTCTTCATGCGCTTTACACCAATATGACCTAAACAGCAGTGCCACAAATAAGTTGCACTATCATTATTAACTTTGCATCTTTTGGTTTCAATATTATGATTATGTGTATTACTACGATCGAGATCCAACGAACTATTTTCATTGGGTGTGTAACCATATAAGGTTTTATTCATGTAAACAGAACAACAATTTATTCTCTTACTTAAATGAATAACCGTATTACAATAAACATGATCAAATCATATTCATGCTCAACGCAAACACCAAATAACGCTTATTTAGGTTCAACACTAATCCCAAAAGTATAGGGAGTGTGCGATGATGATCATATCAATCTTGGAACCACTTCCAACACACATCGTCACTTCACCCTTAACTAGTCTCTGTTTATTCTGCAACTCCCGTTTAGAGTTACTAATCTTAGCAACTGAACCAGTATCAAATACCGAGGGGTTGCTACGAACACTAGTAAAATACACATCAATAATCCGTATATCAAATATACCTTTGTTCACTTTGCCATCCTTCTTATCCGCCAAATACTTGGGGCAGTTTCGCTTCTAGTGACCAGTCCCTTTGCAGTAGAAGTACTTAGTCTCAGGCTTAGGACCAGACTTGGGCTTCTTCACTTGAGCAGCAACTTGCTTGCTGTTCTTCTTGAAGTTCCCCTTCTTCCCTTTGCCCTTTTCTTGAAACTAGTGGTCTTGTCTACCATCAACACTTGATATTTTTCTTGATTTCTACCTTCGTTGATTTCAGCATTACGAAGAGCTTGGGTATTGTTTCCGTTATCCCTTGCATATCATAGTTCATCACGAAGTTCTACTAACTTGGTGATGGTGACTAGAGAATTATGTCAATCACTATCTTATCTGGAAGATTAACTCCCACTTGATTCAAGCGATTGTAGTACCCAGACAATCTGAGCACATGCTCACTAGTTGAGCGATTCTCCTCCATCTTTTAGCTATAGAACTTGTTGGAGACTTCATATCTCTCAACTCGGGTATTTGCTTGAAATATTAACTTCAACTCCTGGAACATCTCATATGGTCCATGACATTCAAAACGTCTTTGAAGTTCCGATTCTAAGCCATTTAAGTATGGTGCACTAAACTATCAAGTAGTCATCATATTGAGTTAGCCAAACGTTCATAACGTCTGCATCTGCTCCTGCAATAGGTCTGTCACCTAGCAGTGCATCAAGGACATAATTCTTCTGTGCAGCAATGAGGATAAACCTCAGATCATGGATCCAATCCGCATCATTGCTACTAACATCTTTCAACACAATTTTCTCTAGGAACATATCAAAATAAACACAGGGAAGCAACAACGCGAGCTATTGATCTGCAAAATACTACCAGGACTAAGTTCATGATAAATTTAAGTTCAATTAGTCATATTACTTAAGAACTCCCACTTAGATAGACATCCCTCTAATCCTCTAAGTGATTATGTGATCCAAATCAACTAAACCATGTCCGATCATCACGTGAGATGGAGTAGTTTCATTGGTGAACATCGCTATGTTGATCATATCTACTATATGATTCACGCTCGACCTTTCGGTCTCCGTGTTCCGAGGCCATATCTGTATATGCTTGGCTCGTCAAGTATAACCTGTGTATTCCGCGTGTGCAACTGTTTTGCACCCGTTGTATTTGAACGTAGAGCCTATCACACCCGATCATCACGTGGTGTCTCAGCACGAAGAACTTTCGCAACGGTGCATACTCAGGGAGAACACTTCTTGATAATTAGTGAGAGATCATCTTATAATGCTACCATCAATCAAAGCAAGATAAGATGCATAAAAGATAAACAGCACATGCAATCAATATAAGTGATATGATATGGCCATCATCATCTTGTGCTTGTGATCTCCATCCTCGAAGCACCGTCATGATCACCATCGTCACCGGCGCGATACCTTGATTTCCATCGTAGCATCGTTGTCGTCTCGCCAATCTCATGCTTCCACGACTATCGCTACCGCTTAGTGATAAAGTAAAGCATTACAACGCGATTGCATTGCATACAATAAAGCAACAACCATATGGCTCCTGCCAGTTGCCGATAACTCGGTTACAAAACATGATCATCTCATACAATAAAATTTAGCATCATGTCTTGACCATATCACATCACAACATGCCCTGCAAAAACAAGTTAGACGTCCTCTACTTTGTTGTTGCAAGTTTTACGTGCCTGCTACGGGCTTAAGCAAGAACCTATCTTACCTGCGCATCAAAACCACAACGATAGTTTGTCAAGTTGGTGATGTTTTAACCTTCACAAGGACTGGGCGTAGCCACACTTGGTTCAACTAAAGTTGGAGAAACTGTCACCCGCTAGCCACCTTTGTGCAAAGCACGTCGGGAGAACCGGTCTCGCGTAAGCGTACGCGTAATGTCGGTCCGGGCCGCTTCGTCCAACAATACCGCCGAACCAAAGTATGACATGCTGGTAAGCAGTATGACTTATATCGCCCACAACTCGCTTGTGTTCTACTCGTGCATATAACATCAACACATAAAACCTAGGCTCTGATACCACTGTTGGGTTTCGTAGTAATTTCAAAAAATTTCCTACGCACATGCAAGATTATGGTGATGCATAGCAACGAGAGGGGGAGAGTGTGATCTACGTACCCTTGTAGATCGACAATGGAAGCGTTAACTTGGTTGATGTAGTCGTACGTCTCCACGGCCCGACCGATCAAGCACCGAAACTACGGCACCTCCAAGTTCTAGCACACGTTCAGCTCGATGACGATCCCCGGACTCCGATCCAGCAAAGTGTCGGGGAAGAGTTCCGTCAGCACGACGGCGTGGTGACGATCTTGATGTTCTACCGTCGCAGGGCTTTGCCTAAGCACCGCTACAATATTATCGAGGACTATGGTGGAAGGGGGCACCGCACACGGCTAAGAATATGATCACGTGGATCAACTTGTGTCTCTAGGGGTGCCCCGTGCCTCCGTATATAAAGGCTCAAAGGGGGGGCTGGCCGGCCAAGAGGTGGCGCGCCAGGAGGAGTCCTACTCCTTCCGGGAGTAGGACTCCCCCCCCCCCTTCCTAGTTGGAATAGGATTCGCGGAGGGGGGGAAAGAGGAGAGAGAGGAGGAAGGGGGGCCGGCCCCCTCTCCTTGTCCTATTCGGACCAAGGGGGGAGGGGCGCGCGGCCTATCTCTGGCCACCTCTCCTCTCTTCCACTAAGGCCCACTAAGGCCCATATACCTCCTGGGGGGTTCCGGTAACCTCCCGGTACTCCGGTAAAATCCCGATTTCACCCGGAACACTTCCGATATCCAAACATAGGCTTCCAATATATCAATCTTTATGTCTCGACCATTTCGAGACTCCTCTTCATGTCCATGATCACATCCGGGACTCCGAACAACCTTCGGTACATCAAAATGCATAAACTCGTAATATAACTGTCATCGTAACCTTAAGCGTGTGGACCCTACGGGTTCAAGAACAATGTAGACATGACCGAGACACGTCTCTGGTCAATAACCAATAGCGGAACCTGGATGCTCATATTGGCTCCTACATATTCTACAAAGATCTTTTATCGGTCAGACCGCATAACAATATACGTTGTTCCCTTTGTCATCGGTATGTTACTTGCCCGAGATTCGATCGTCGGTATCCCATACCTAGTTCAATATCGTTACCGGCAAGTCTCTTTACTCGTTCCGTAATACATCATCCCGCAACTAACTCATTAGTTGCAATGCTTGCAAGGCTTCAGTGATGTGCATTACCGAGAGGGCCCAGAGATACCTCTCCGACAATCGGAGTGACAAATCCTAATCTCGAAATACGCCAACCCAACATGTACCTTTGGAGACACCTGTAGAGCACTTTATCATCACCCAGTTACGTTGTGATGTTTGGTAGCACACAAAGTGTTCCTCCGGCAAACGGGAGTTGCATAATCTCATAGTCATAGGAACATGTATAAGTCATGAAGAAAGCAATAGCAACATACTAAATGATCGGGTGCTAAGCTAATGGAATGGGTCATGTCAATCAGATCATTCAACTAATGATGTGATCCCGTTAATCAAATGACAATTCTTTGTCCATGGTTAGGAAACATAACCATCTTTGATTAACGAGCTAGTCAAGTAGAGGCATACTAGTGACATTCTGTTTGTCTATGTATTCACACATGTATTATGTTTCCGGTTAATACAATTCTAGCATTAATAATAAACTTTTATCATGATATAAGGAAATAAATAATAACTTTATTATTGCCTCTAGGGCATATTTCCTTCAGATGTATCATAGCGCAAGAAGGAATAATACCCCGGTCGACTCCAAAGGAAACGACGACCACATGGACCCAGTGATGGAGCAGGATGAGCCAGCGGATGGCGAACATAGTACGGTGCCGCTGTCCGATCACGGCGACGCCGAGGTTAAAGCTCATCAACCTGTCTCCGGAGAGGAGAACAGTCCGGACGACGATGCACACATCATCCCGGAAAAGCACTTGGAACAATGGAACCTCCATAGAAGGATTATTGACACCACGAGGAGCCTGAAGAAGCAGAAGCAAAGGCTTAAGACCGTGCAGAATACGCTCAACAGCAGATGGAACAAAGTGCTTGACACTGAAGAGATATCCAAAGCGCAAGATGTTGCCTGAATTCGACGACGAGGCTTTAGAGCCCATTCAGCCGAAAAATAAAACGGTCGATCAGCCGGATCGACCACCCCGTTGTTGGGGAACGTAGAAATTTCAAAAATTTCCTACGCACGCGCAAGATCATGGTGATGCATAGCAACGAGAGGGGAGAGTGTTGTCCACGTACCCTCGTAGACTGAAAGCGGAAGCGTTAGCACAACGCGGTTGATGTAGCCGTACGTCTTCACGATCCGACCGATCAAGTACCGAACGCACGGCACCTCCGAGTTCTGCACACGTTCAACTCGATGACGTCCCTCAAACTCCGATCCAGCCGAGTGTTGAGAGAGAGTTTCGTCAGCACGACGGCGTGGTGACGATGATGATGTTCTACCGACGCAGGGCTTCGCCTAAGCACCGCTACGATATGATCGAGGTGGATTATGGTGGAGGGGGGCACCGCACACGGCTAAGAGATCAAGAGATCAATTGCTGTGTCTCTAGGGTGCCCTCTGCCCCCGTATATAAAGGAGCAAGGGGGGAGGCGGCCGGCCTAGGAGGAGGGCGTGCCAAGGGGGGAGTCCTACTCCCACCGGGAGTAGGACTCCTCCTTCCCTTGTTGGAGTAGGAGAGAAGGAAAGAGGGGGAGAGGAACAAGGAAAAGGGGGCTGCACCCCTTGTCCAATTCGGACCAGAGGGGGGGCGCCTCCTTCCTTTTGGCCTCTCTCCTCTATTCCCGTATGGCCCAATAAGGCCCATATACTCCCCGGCGAATTCCCGTAACTCTCCGGTACTCCGAAAAATACCTGAATCACTCGGAACCTTTCCGATGTCCGAATATAGTCGTCCAATATATCAATCTTTATGTCTCGACCATTTCGAGACTCCTCGTCATGTCCCCGATCTCATCTGGGACTCCGAACTCCTTCGGTACATCAAAACACAAAAAATCATAGTATATCTGTCATGAACTTTAAGCGTGCGGACCCTACGGGTTCGAGAACTATGTAGACATGACCGAGACACATCTCCGGTCAATAACCAATAGCGGAACCTGGATGCTCATATTGGCTCCTACATATTCTACGAAGATCTTTATCGGTCTAACCGCATAACAACATATGTTGTTCCCTTTGTCATCGGTATGTTACTTGCCTGAGATTCGATCGTCGGTATCTCAATACCTAGTTCAATCTCGTTACTGGCAAGTCTCTTTACTCGTTCCGTAACACATCATCCCGCAACTAACTCATTAGTTGCAATGCTTGTAAGGCTTATAGTGATGTGCATTACCGAGTGGGCCCAGAGATACCTCTCCGACAATCGGAGTGACAAATCCTAATCTCGAAATACGCCAACCCAACAAGTACCATCGGAGACACCTGTAGAGTACCTTTATAATCACCCAGTTACGTTGTGACCTTTGGTAGCACACAAAGTGTTCCTCCGATAAACGGGAGTTGCATAATCTCATAGTCATAGGAACACGTATAAGTCATGAAGAAAGCAATAGCAACAAACTAAATGATCAAGTGCTATGCTAACGGAATGGGTCAATTCAATCACATCATTCTCTAATGATGTGACCCCGTTAATCAAATGACAAGTCATGTCTATGGCTAGGAAACTTAACCATCTTTGATTCAACGAGCTAGTCAAGTAGAGGCATACTAGTGGCATACTGTTTGTCTATGTATTCACACATGTATTATGTTTCCGGTTAATACAATTCTAGCATGAATAATAAACATTTATCATGATATAAGGAAATAAATAATAACTTTATTATTGCCTCTAGGGCATATTTCCTTCAGTCTCCCACTTGCACTAGAGTCAATAATCTAGTTAACATCGCCATGTGATTTAACATCAATAGTTCACATTACCATGTGATTAACACCCATAGTTCACATCGTCATGTGACCAACACCCAAAGGGTTTACTAGAGTCAATAATCTAGTTCACATCTCTATGTCATTAATACCCAAAGAGTACTAAGGTGTGATCATGTTTTGCTTGTGAGGGAAGTTTAGTCAATGGGTCTGCCACATTCAGATCCGTATGTATTTTGCAAATTTCTATGTCAACAATGCTCTGCACGGAGCTACTCTAGCTAATTGCTCCCACTTTCAATATGTATCCAGATTGAGACTTTGAGTCATCTGGATCAGTGTCAAAACTTGCATCGACGTAATCCTTTACGACGAACCTTTTGTCACCTCCATAATCGAGAAACATATCCTTATTCCATTAAGGATAATTTTGACCAATGTCCAGTGATCTACTCCTAGATCACTATTGTACTCCCTTGCCAAACTCAGGGCAGGGTATACAATAGGTCTGGTACACAGCATGTCATACTTTATAGAACCTATGGCTGAGGCATAGGGAATGACTTTCATTCTCTCTCTATCTTCTGCCGTGGTCGGGTTTTGAGTCTTACTCAACTTCACACCTTGTAACATAGGCAAGAACTCCTTCTTTGACTGTTCCATGTTGAACTACTTCAAAATCTTGTCAAGGTATGTACTCAGTGAAAAACTTATCAAGCGTCTTGATCTATCTCTATAGATCTTGATGCTCAATATATAAGCAGCTTCACCGAGGTCTTTCTTTGAAAAACTCCTTTCAAGCATTCCTTTATGCTTTGCAGAATAATTCTACATGATCTCCGATCAACAATATGTCATTCACATATACTTATCAGAAATGTTGTAGTGCTTCCACTCACTTTCTTGTAAATACAGGCTTCATCGCAAGTCTGTATAAAACTATATGCTTTGGAGAACTTATCAAAGCGTATATTCCAACTCCAGATGCTTGCACCAGTCCATAGATGGATCGCTGGATCTTGCATATTTTGTTAGTACCTTTAGGATTGACGAAACCTTCTGGTTGCATCATATACAACTCTTCTTTAATAAATCCATTAAGGAATGTAGTTTTGTTTATCCATTTGCCAGATTTCATAAAATGCGGCAATTGCTAACATGATTCGGATAGACTTAAGCATAGATACGAGTGAGAAACTCTCATCGTAGTCAACACCTTGAACTTGTCGAAAACCTTTTTGCGATAATTCTAGCTTTATAGATAGTAACACTACTATCAGCGTCCGTCTTCCTCTTGAAGATCCATTTAATCTCAATGGCTCTCTGATCAATGGGCAAGTCAATCAAAGTCCATACTTTGTTCTTATATATATGGATCCCATCTCAGATTTCATGGCCTTAAACCATTTTGCGGATTCTGGGCTCATCATCGCTTCCTCATAGTTCGTAGGTTTTTCATGGTCAAGTAACATGACCTCCAGAACAGGATTACCGTACCACTCTAGTGCGGATCTCACTCTGGTTGATCTACAAAGTTCTGTAGTAACTTGATCTGGAGTTTCATGATCATCATCATTAAATTGCTCTCTTGTTGGTGTAGACATCACTGGAACTGATTTCTGTGATGAACTATTTTCCAATTCGGGAGAAGGTACAGTTACCTTATCAAGTTCCACTTTCCTCCCACTCACTTCTTTCGAGAGAAACTCCTTCTCTAGAAAGGATCCATTCTCAGCAACGAATGTCTTGCCTTCGGATCTGTGATAGAAGGTGTACCCAACAGTTTCTTTTGGGTATCCTATGAAGATTTACTTCTCCGATTTGGGTTCGAGCTTATCATGTTGAAACTTTTTCACATAAGCATCGCAGTCCCAAACTTTAAGAAACGACAGCCTAGGTTTCTTGCCAAACCATAGTTCATACGGTGTCGTCTCAACGGATTTAGATGGTGCCCTATTTAACGTGAATGCAGTTGTCTCTAATGCATAACCCCAAAACGATAGTGGTAGATCGGTAAGAGACATCATAGATCGCACCATATCTAATAAAGTACGGTTATGACGGTCGGACACACCATTACACTGTGGTGTTCCAGGTGGCGTGAGTAGTGAAACTATTTCACATTGTTTTAACTGAAGGCCAAACTCTTAACTCAAATATTTTACCTCTGCGTTCATACCGTTGAAACTTTTATTTTCTTGTTACGATGATTCTCCACTTCACTCTGAAATTCTTTGAACTTTTCAAATGTTTCAGACTTGTGTTTCATTAAGTAGATATACCCATATCTGCTCAAATCATCTGTGAAGGTCAGAAAATAATGATACTTGCCGTGAGCCTTAACACTCATCGGACTGCATACATCAGTATGTATTATTTCCAATAAGTCAGTTGCTCGCTCCATTGTTCCGGAGAATGGAGTCTTAGTCATCTTGCCCATGAGGCATGGTTCGCAAGCATCAAGTGATTCATAAACAAGTGATTCCAAAAGTCCATCAGCATGGAGTTTCTTCAGGCGCTTTACACCAATATGACCTAAACGGCAGTGCCACAAATAAGTTGCACTATCATTATTAACTTTGCATCTTTTGGTTTCAATATTATGAATATGTGTATCACTACAATCGAGATCCAACAAACCATTTTCATTGGGTGTGTAACCATATAAGGTTTTATTCATGTAAACAGAACAACAATTTATTCTCTTACTTAAATGAATAACCGTATTGCAATAAACATGATCAAATCATATTCATGCTCAACGCAAACACCAAATAACACTTATTTAGGTTCAACACTAATACCGAAAGTATAGGGAGTGTGCGATGATGATCATATCAATCTTGGAACCACTTCCAACACACATCGTCACTTCACCCTTAACTAGTCTCTGTTCATTCTGCAACTCCCGTTTCGAGTTACTACTCTTAGCAACTGAACCAGTATCAAATACCGAGGGGTTGCTACGAACAATAGTAAAATACACATCAATAATCCATATATCAAATATACCTTTGTTCACTTTGCCATCCTTCTTATCCGCCAAATACTTGGGGCAGTTCCGCTTCTAGTGACCAGTCCCTTTGCAGTAGAAGTACTTAGTCTCAGGCTTAGGACCAGACTTGGGCTTCTTCACTTGAGCAGCAACTTGCTTGCTGTTCTTCTTGAAGTTCCCCTTCTTCCCTTTGCCCTTTTCTTGAAACCAGTGGTCTTGTCTACCATCAACACTTGATATTTTTCTTGATTTCTACCTTCGTTGATTTCAGCATTACGAAGAGCTTGGGTATTGTTTCCGTTATCCCTTGCATATCATAGTTCATCACGAAGTTCTACTAACTTGGTGATGGTGACTAGAGAATTCTGTCAATCACTATCTTATCTGGAAGATTAACTCCCACTTTATTCAAGTGATTGTAGTACCCAGACAATCTGAGCACATGCTCACTGCTTGAGCTATTCTCCTCCATCTTTTAGCTATAGAACTTGTTGGAGACTTCATATCTCTCAACTCGGGTATTTGCTTGAAATATTAACTTCAACTTCTGGAACATCTCATATGGTCCATGACGTTCAAAACATCTTTGAAGTCCCGATTCTAAGCCGTTAACCATGGTGCACTAAACTATCAAGTAGTCATCATATTGAGCTAGCCAAACATTCAGAACGTCCGCATATGCTCCTGCAATAGGTCTGTCACCTAGAGGTGCATCAAGACATAATTCTTCTGTGCAGCAATGAGGATAATCCTCAGATCACGGATCCAATCCGCATCATTGCTACTAACATTTTTCAACTTAGTTTTCTCTAGGAACATATAAAAATTAAACGGGGTGCAACATCGCGAGCTATTGATCTACAACATAGATATGCTAATACTACCAGGACTAAGTTCATGATAAATTAAAGTTCAATTAATCATATTACTTAAGAACTCCCACTTAGATAGACATCCCTCTAATCTTCTAAGTGATCACGTGATCCATATCAACTAAACCATGTCCGATCATCACGTGAGATGGAGTAGTTTCGATGGTGAACATCACTATGTTGATCATATATACTATATGATTCACGCTCGACCTTTCAGTCTCCGTGTTCTGAGGCCATATCTGTTATATGCTAGGCTCGTCAAGTTTAACCTAAGTATTCCGCGTGTGCAAAACCGGCTTGCACCCGTTGTAGATGGACGTAGAGCTTATCACACCCGATCATCACGTGGTGTCTGGGCACGACGAACTTTGGCAACAGTGCATACTCAAGGAGAACACTTCTACCGTGAAAATTTTAGTAAGGGATCATCTTATAAGGCTACCGTCGAACTAAGAAAAATAAGATGCATAAAATATAAACACCATATGTGATCATAATATGTGACATGATATGGCCATGATCATCTTGCGCCTTTTATCTCCATGATCTCTATCGTCACTGGCATGACACCGTGACCTCCATCATCTTGATCTATATCAATGTGTCGTCACATGGTCGTCTCGCCAACTATTGCTCTTGCAACTATTGCTATCGCATAGCAATAAAGTAAAGCAATTGTTTGGCACTTGCATCTTATGCAACAAAAAGACAACCATAAGGCTTCTGCCAATTGCCGATAACTTCAACAAAACATGATCATCTCATACAACAACTTATATCTCATCACGTCTTGACCATATCACATCACAACATGCCCTGCAAAAACAAGTTAGACGTCCTCTACTTTGTTGTTGCAAATTTTACGTGGCTGCTACGGGCTGAGCAAGAACCGTTCATACCTACGCATCAAAACCACAACGATAGTTTGTCAAGTTAGTGTTGTTTTAACCTTCTCAAGGACCGGGCGTAGCCACACTCGGTTCAACTAAAGTTGGAGAAACTGACACCCGCTAGTCACCTATGTGCATAGCACGACAGTAAAACCAGTCTCGCGTAAACGTACGCGTAATGTCGGTCCGGGCCGCTTCATCCAACAATACCGCCGAACCAAAGTGTGACATGCTGGTAAGCAGTATGACTTATATCGCCCACAACTCACTTGTATTCTACTCGTGCATATTACATCTATGTATAAAACCTGGCTCGGATGCCACTGTTGGGGAGCGTAGCAATTTCAAAAATTCCCTATGCACACGCAAGATCATGGTGATGCATAGAAACGAGAGGGGAGAGTGTTGTCCACGTACCCTCGTAGAACGAAAGCGGAAGCATTAGCACAACGCGGTTGATGTAGTCGTACGTCTTCATGATCCGACCGATCAAGTACCGAACGCACGGCACCTCCGAGTTCTGCACACGTTCAACTCGATGACGTCCCTCGAACTCCGATCCAGCTGAGTGTTGAGGGAGAGTTTCGTCAGCACGACGGCGTGGTGACGATAATGATGTTCTACCGACGCAGGGCTTCGCCTAAGCACCGCTACGATATGATCGAGGTGGATTATGGTGGAGGGGGGCACCGCACACGGCTAAGAGATCAAGAGATCAATTGTTGTGTGTCTGGGGTGCCCCCTGCCCCCGTGTATAAAGGAGCAAGGGGGGAGGTGGCCGGCCTAGGAGGAGGGCGCGCCAAGGGGGGAGTCCTACTCCCACCGGGAGTAGGAGTCCTCCTTCCCTTGTTGGAGTAGGAGAGAAGGAAAGAGGGGGAGAGGAACAAGGAAAAGGGGGCTGCACCCCTTGTCCAATTCGGACCAGAGGGGGGGCGCGCGCCTCCTTCCTTTTGGCCTCTCTCCTCTATTCCCGTATGGCCCAATAAGGCCCATATACTCCCCGGCGAATTCCCGTAACTCTCCGGTACTCCGAAAAATACCCGAATCACTCGGAACCTTTCCGATGTCCGAATATAGTCGTCCAATATATTGATCTTTACGTCTCGACCATTTCGAGACTCATCGTCATGTCCCTGATCTCATCCGGGACTCCGAACTCCTTCGGTACATCAAAACACATAAACTCATAATATAACTGTCATCGAACTTTAAGCGTGCGGACCCTACGGGTTCGAGAACTATGTAGATATGACTGAGACACATCTCCGGTCAATAACCAATAGCGGAACCTGGATGCTCATATTGGCTCCTACATATTCTACGAAGATCTTTATCGGTCAAACTGCATAACAACATACGTTGTTCCCTTTGTCATTGGTATGTTACTTGCCTGAGATTCGATCGTCGGTATCTCAATACCTAGTTCAATCTCGTTACTGGCAAGTCTCTTTACTCGTTCCATAACACATCATCCTGCAACTAACTCATTAGTTGCAATGCTTGCAAGGCTTATAGTGATGTGCATTACCGAGTGGGCCCAGAGATACCTCTCCGACAATCGGAGTGACAAATCCTAATCTCGAAATACGCCAACCCAACAAGTACCTTCGGAGACACCTGTAGAGCACCTTTATAATCACCCAGTTACGTTGTGACCTTTGGTAGCACACAAAGTGTTCCTCCGATAAACGGGAGTTGCATAATCTCATAGTCATAGGAACATGTATAAGTCGTGAAGAAAGCAATAACAACAAACTAAACGATCAAGTGCTATGCTAACGGAATGGGTCAATTCAATCACATCATTCTCTAATGATGTGACCCCGTTAATCAAATGACAACTCATGTATATGGCTAGGAAACTTAACCATCTTTGATTCAACGAGCTAGTCAAGTAGAGGCATACTAGTGGCATACTGTTTGTCTATGTATTCACACATGTATTATGTTTCCGGTTAATACAATTCTAGCATGAATAATAAACATTTATCATGATATAAGGAAATAAATAATAACTTTATTATTGCCTCTAGGGCATATTTCCTTCACCCGTGGCCGCGACAGGGCGGCTAATGACGTCGCACACAAGTCAGCGCACGATTTACATGAAGACCTGCACAAAAAAGCCGGTATGGCCAGGTCCAGCTACGGATCTAGGAAGCGCTCTTTGGCATAGAATCATGGGCGCCCAAACGACTATACTGGCCGAATAACAGCTCCGAATCAAAACCAAACGCTACAACTGTCCGAAGAATGCCATGACACATCCAAATACAGGGGTTCCACGCACCCCCTATGCTTCACCTATGAGGTGCTGGATCATGAATTTCCAGAGGGATTCAAATCCATGAACATAGAGGCATACGAAGGAACGACAGACCCTGGGGTCTGGATTGAGGACTTTCTCGCGAAGATGATCTCCATGCCATCAAATACCTGCCCCTCAAGTTGAAAGGACCAGCTCGGCACTGGCTGAAAATACTCCACGAAAACTCAATTGGAAGCTGGGAAGAGCTTGAGGATGCTTTTAGGGCCAATTTTCAATGGACCTATGTCCGACCTCCGGACGCAGACGATTTAAGTCACATAATTCAATAGCCCGGAGAGTTAGCCCGAAAGCTTTGGAACAGATTTCTCACGAAGAAGAATCAAATTGTTGACTGCCCGGATGTCGAAGCCTTAGCGGCTTTCAAGCACAGTGTCCGGGACGAATGGCTCGCCAGACACCTCGGCCAGGAAAAACCGAGGACAATGACAGCCCTAACAAGCCTTATGACCCGCTTTTGCACGGGCGAAGACAGTTGGCTGGCCCGTAGCAGCACCAGCAACCCAGGCAAATCCAAAGTCAGGGATGGCAACGGGAAACCATGACGCAATAAAAGCAAGCGTCGAAAGAATGAAGACAGCACAGACAACACGGTGGTAAATGCCGGATTCAGGGGCTCTCGACCCAGTCAACGAAAAAAGTCATTTAAAGGCAGTAGAGATGGACCGTCCAGCCTAAACAAGATTCTAGACAGATTATGTCAGATTCATGGCACCTCTGACAAACTTCCAAATCACACCAACAGAGAATGCTGAGTCTTCAAGCTGGCCGGCAAGCTAAATGCTGAACACAAGGGGAGGGAGACACCAAGCGAAGATGAGGATGAGCCTCGCCAGCCGAACACTGGGCGACAGAAAAAATTCCCACCAAAGGTCAAAACAGTGAACATGATTTACGCAACTCACATACCGAAGAGGAGGCGCAAACATGCACTACGAGACGTATATATCATGGAGCCCGTCACCCCCAAGTTCAACCCTTGGTCGGCATGCCCGATCAATTTTGATCGCAGGGATCACCCGACTAGTACCCGGCACGGAGGATCGGCTGCCATGGTGTTAGACCCAATAATTGACAGATACCATCTCACCCGAGTCCTTATGGACGGCGGCAGTAGTCTTAATCTGATATATCAGGACACCATCCACAAAATGGGGATAGACCCGACAAGAATCAGCCAAAGCAATACTACCTTTAAAGGAGTAATACCAGGCCCAGAGGCCCGCTGGACGGGCTCTCTAGTACTAGAGGTTGTATTTGGTTCTCCCGACAACTTCTGAAGTGGAGAATTAACCTTTGACATCGCTCCATTCCGAAGCGGCCATCACACACTACTCGGAAGAACTGCCTTTGCTCGTTTTAATGCAGTACCGCATTACGCTTATCTTAAGCTTAAGATGCCCGGTCCACGTGGCATCATCATAGTTAGCGGAAACACAGAGCGTTCCTTACGTACGGAGGAATATGTGACGGCTCTAGCAGCCAATCACTGAATGGCCTCTCCAACCAGAATAAATGATCGGTTGTCAAGACCGCGGACACGGTTAGACGAGTCCGGTGCACCACTAGCTATAACAGCTTAGATAAACCTGAGATTGGGTCGATGGATATACCCCCATAGGTGGTGCTAGGGGCTTCCCGCATGTAAAAAGGGCTACAGTTCGGCTTGACCCTATTTAGATTGCATTTTAATGGTTCAGTAAGAATAACCAATTTTTTGCACGAAGACTTTCACCTGGGTTTTTCTCTTTTACAGATGATCATCGTGCTACACCCTTCCAGGATACGGCGCAACGGAGACATAGGCGTAGACGTGCGGCAGGGCCCCACTCAAAGGCTTCTTTTTAGATTAAGACCTTGTGTAAACCTTTTTTATTGTCTCTTGTTGCTTCACTCCCTCCGGATACTCAACACAACCGAAAGGGATGCTGGCGTTATTGGCATTTCGTCATGTCAGACTAATGCAAGTACCTGGAAATTCAGTGCTCATTATCGAGGGCGTTACTCAGCCCAATATATTTTGTAAAGTCCGAATACCTTAGGGAATGTTCGGCGTCGCGAGTTTGGCCTTATATGCATCAGCTCCGAATCATGTCTTTGGTCAATAGTTGGGTTTGCCTGGCTCCCGTGTTTTGCTACCTTACGTTCCGCTCTATCGGCTAAGGTGGCACCGGGAGAACTACTGCGATTGTACCCTGGTTCATCTGGATGAGCACGTTAGTAGAGAATGCCAAAAACTGACTGTCATGATAAAGCGTGAGACTGGTCAACCACTCGATGACTCAGCGGAATCTTCGCGATTCCTCCGCATTAACGAAGGGCCAGTTTTCCGGTCATGTATGTACGCGCACTGTATTCGGATGAGCGCGGAAGTACTAGGGGCTATATAGTAGCCCCACCGTCAAACTCCTATGACTATGTGAAAGTGTTAAAGCTATATAGTTCAATTGCCTTGTTCGCCGCACTATCACCTCCTTAATGGACCAAGACATTGGGTCAATTGTGAATACGCGCTTTTCTGAACACCCCCGCATTATATGTGTGGGGGCTGAAGCCGACCACTGCAAACTTTCAGGTTATATACATACATAAACGGCCACACATGAGGCATCATAATACTTTCAGGCAAAAGTATAAACACAGCCTTTATAATCCAAATAGCATTGTTTTTACAATTGGGATACATGTCACTCGAACATGATACTCTTCGAGCACTGAGCCTCTATTAAACGAGCGCCTTCTAGGACTTCTCCAAAATAGTGCTCAGTCGAGACCTGGCCTACGGCCGGATCCCGGGTTGCAATAGCAGTCGCCTCCATCTCTACCCAGTATGTCTTAACACGGGCAAGAGCCATCCACGCACCCGCTATGCACGCCGACCTCTTTAGTCGATATGCGGCACAGCACCAAGGAATCGTTGCACTAAACCAAAATAACTATTCCGCCTTGGTCCCTTCGGCCAAAGATGATCCACGACAGACCTCATGGCAAGTCCGGACAACCTATGGAGCTCGGCCCACTCGTCCATCTGTTCATTTAACAACAGCGGACGCGTTGGAGCACTGAACTGCGACCAGAACAACCTTTCCAGTTCATGATCTTTCTGATCTTTGAAAAACTCAGTCGCATCAGCAGCACTCATTGCCAAGTCCAAGTACGCATCTGCAGCACTCCATAATTGATCCAGAGGGGCATACTTTGGATCTCCGAACTTCGTCCGCAACAAAAAGGGCTTCCCAGCCGTGATATCTTCGGCTTGACGGAGCTCCTCCTTCGCCGCTCTGATTTTAGAGCGGGTTTCGTTGGCTGCTTCTACGGCTTTCTTCAGGTCAGCCACTTTTGCTTGGCTTTCCTTTTCAAGAAGCTCATATCGGCCGGCGGCATCTTTTAGCTCAACAGCCATCTTGGCTATTTTATCTTCACTCTAGCGATGAGCAGCCTGTTCGGCTCTTAACTCTTCGACCGCCTTTAGGGCGGCCGCATCACTTCTCCTAGCTTGTTCCTTGGCTCGGGCAAGTTCCGCCCGAAGGGTCTCCACGGCGGCAGCTCCATCTGCAGTCACAGCATATTGTAGATACTAGCATCATGCTCCTCTTAATATTTGTTGACCGCCCGAAAATACATACCCTGTGCCTCATCAAGCCGCTTGTTCACAAGCGCAATGTCGGCATCTGTCGCGTCAAGCTGCCGGCTCAGTCCGGCAAACTCAGCAGTCCGGCCAGCCACCGGACCCTCAGCCGCCTGCACATGAAAGCAGCGTGATCATTACCTAGGACTATGATCCTCTGTTTGCCACCTCTGGAGAGCAACCAGAGTCTCAGGGGCTACTATCTGTATAGAGCACACCTAGCGTGTGCGGTACCGTCTTGCAATATATATATATATATATATATATATATATATATATATATATATATATATATATATATATATATATATATTACTTTGCGTACCTCAAAGCCTCTTAGCAGGCTCGTAAAAGATTCATGCAACCCACTTTTGGCAGATGAAATCCTCTCAACCACCATACCCATTAAAGTATGATGCGCCTCTGAGATAGCCGCTTGATCCAAAAGACCCATCAATGCGTCCAGTTGTGCATCGGACAGTCCCGGACTCTTTCTGTTGCTCTCCTTAGGAGTCGAATACTCCGGACTTCGGGTGGCCGAAGGGTTACCTTCTGGCCTTGGCGGATCAGGAGAAATCCTCCGTGACGACACCTCAGGGCCGTCCACCCCAGGAGCCGAGGAGACAGGGGGAGGCGTTTCGCTCTCCATCATCTCCAGAAGAAGATCCCCAGAAGACGAACTCTGTCGAGAAGGGCTACGAGCCGGACTGCAAGATATATGTCTCGGTTATTGTCCTCCGAGATAAAGTAGGATATATTTACCAAAGTACTCTTGTTCACTTACAGCTCGCTGGAGGGCTGGCCCCCTTGCGGGCGCTGTGCGGTAAGGACGCCCTCCGGGGCAGGGCCCCCTGGCGAAGGTTTCTTCCCTCGTTTGGAAACCTTCGTTTCCGAGTCTTCAGAGGCGGTCCTTTTCCTTCCTTGGGGAGAGGGTATTTTAGATTCTTCTCCCAGATTATCCTCCTTCGCAGAGACACTAATTCCCCCGGTTTGGATGAGTAATGTGTGAAGCCCTCTTTCGGCTTCTTTATTCCTCCCTTTATCTTCCCCTCATGGCACTTGATAAGGTGCGTGCTCAAGCATCCTGGCTAGTACAGGATCCGGTGAGCCTTCGGGAAGGGGGGCCAAACACCTGATCCTCTCTGCCTTTCTTATCCAGTCCTGGCCGAGAGCGATTTTTTTCAGAATGATGTTGTGACAAATAAAAAAACAGCATGTTCGGCCGCAGAATTACTTACGTGGGTATCTAGATGGTTGTAGTTGAGACCCGCATCCTCGGTGGTGTCCGGACACTTTATTCGTGATCCGAAGAACATTCCATACATCTCTTCGAGTGTCACGCCAAAGAATTGTTGAATAGTTCACGGTCCTTCCGGGTTGAACTCCCACATACGGAGAGATCGACGTTGGCATGGCAGGACTCGATGAACTAGCATCACTTGCATTACCTTGACAAGACTGAAATCCCTCTTGAGGAGATCTCGGATGAGACTTTGCAATGTCAGCACGTCATTAACTGGCCCCCAGTCCAGCCCCTTGTTGACCCATGACGCCAGTTGTGGCGGGGGCCCCGAGCGGAAGGCGGGGGCAGCTGCCCATTTTGTACCTCGAGGAGCTGTGATGTAAAACCACTCCCGCTGCCATAAGTTGGACACCTCCGGGAAGGAACCCTTTGGCCATAGAGCATCGGCGCCTTTGCTTATTATGGCACCTCCGCATTCTACGTGTCGCCCATCGATCGTCTTCGGCTTCACATTGAAGGTCTTGAGCCATAAGCCGAAGTGTGGGGTGATGCGGAGGAAGGCCTCACACACGACGATAAACGACGAGATGTGAAGGATGGAATCTGGAGCTAGATCGTGGAAATCGAGCCCGTAATAGAACATAATCCCTCTAACAAAGGGGTCAAGACTAAAGACTAGCCCTCGGAGGAAGTGTGAAACAAATACGACACTCTCGTGGGTTCGGGAGTGGGGATGACCTGCCCTTGAGCAAGCAGCCTGTGAGGGATTTCGATGGTCAGATACCTGGCTTCCCTTAGCTTCTTGATGTCCTCCTCTGTGATAAAGGAGGCCATCCACCAACCTTGAAGGTTGGATCCGGACATGGTTGAAGGTCCGAAGCGCTTATCCTGACCCTTGGGTGTTGGAACTCGAGGTGGGGGAAGGGAAGGATCGAGCGCAAGAAGAAAAGGACAGGCCTTGGCCCCTTTATAAAGAGGGTGAATATCAAGCGTCCTCCGCGTGGCTGTTTGGAACTTGCCTAAAATCGAGGAGTCATACTAACAAGCACGATTGGGTTACCCACACCCGTATTGATGAGAATCACATGATAAGGGGAACACGATCTCTGCTTCGACGAGACGTGCCAATAAAACTGCCTCGCAACATGTGCAGTGGCAGGCTGGGAAAAACAGTTCGTAATGACCGGACCACGGCAGGATGTCACGTTATGAAAAGTTTTCAGCAAATTAGATTTGTGGAATATTATACTCTCTACGGTGGTATGTGGAATTTATTTTATAGAGCCGGACACATTCCTTGTGTTCAAAATCTTCTATGGAGTATTTGGAGAAGGAACCCGCCTTGCAATGCCGAAGACAGTTTGTGCGCCGGACTCATCGTCATTGAATCCTGGTTCAGGGGCTACTGAGGGAGTCCTAGATTAGGGGGTCCTCGGACAGCCAGACTATATACTTTGGTCGGACTGTTGGACTATGAGGATACAAGATTGAAGGCTTCGTCTCGTGTTCGGGTGGGACTCTCCTTTGCGTGGAAGGCAAGCTTGGCGATTCGGATATGTAGATCTCCTTCTCTATAACCGACTCTGTGTAACACTAGCCCCCTCTGGTGTCTATATAAACCAGAGGGTTTAGTCCGTAGGACGAGAACAATCATAATCATAGGCTAGCTTCTAGGGTTTAGCCTCTACGATCTCGTGGTAGATCAACTCTTGTAATACTCATATCATCAAGATCAATCAAGCAGGAAGTAGGGTATTACCTCCATTGAGAGGGCCCGAACCTGGGTAAACATTGTGTCCCCCTCCTCCTGTTACCATCAGCCTTAGACGCACAGTTCGGGACCCCCTATCCAAGATCCGCCGGTTTTGATGCCGACAGCGCCCCCCCCCCTAGGCCGGCCTCCTCCTCCCCCTCCTTTATATATGTGGGCAGGGGGCACCCCAAAGGTACAACAGTTGTTTCTTAGTCGTGTGTGGTGCCCCCCTCCATAGTTTACTCCTCCGGTCATAGCGTCGTAGTGCTTAGGCGAAGCCCTGCGCGGATCACATCACCATCACCGTCACCACGCCGTCGTGCTGTCGGAACTCTCCCTCGACCCTCTACTGGATCAAGAGCTCGAGGGATGTCATCGAGCTGAACAAGTGCTGAACACAGAGGTGCCGTACGTTCAGTACTTGGATCGGTTGGATTGTGAAGACATTCGACTACATCAACCGCGTTAACCTAACGCTTCCGCTTTCGGTCTACGAGGGTACGTGGACACACTCTCTCCGTCTCGTTGTTACGCATCTCCTATATAGATCTTGCATGATCGTAGGAAATTTTTTGAAATTGCATGCTACGTTCTCCTTCACCTCAGGCATGGCTGGAAGACCTTTGCATGTGCCCACAGCTTGGCGGCGGGGCACATTCTCCATTTCAAGCTAATGGACACCACCTTGCTCTCCGTCAAGGTCTTCAGGCGTTAGGGTGCTCGTTTAGGGTGTTGCGTGGAAAGCTCGACCGACAACGAGAGCTCCTCCTCAAGCGATAGCGATGAGGAGGACAATGACGGCGATGATGACGCCGCCAATGGAGGGGACGATGGCTCCGACTCCGGTTGATCGCCAGCCGTACCATCACTGTCAGCAAGACGTATGCGACACCACACCTGCATCTCCTCCCTGGCAAGGTGATCTGCCGAGGCGTTGGATGTGGGGGTGCGGATAGTGCCTCCGGCTCCCCCAGTAGCCTTCCAGCTGGACCCCGGCAGACCTCCTCATGGCCTTCGGCTTCGTTCGCCTACCGCGTCTTGCTGGACCCGGTGGCGGTGACCAGGGGGTCCCTCCATCGCTCTCTTCACCATCACCTTCGTTCGCGGCCTCCCGATCTTGTCAGGCTCCTTGCCCTGGGGCCTGACGGGGTGAGGCTAGGCTTCTGCCCAGGCGCTCCTTTTGTCCTCTTCACCTCCCCCTATAGCTCCTAGGAGGATAGGGACAAGAAAGGGATTACCGGGCACTTATCTTTTTTGAGTCTAAAATGTGTAGGCATTTGCCAAACCTTAGTCCAAAATATGTAATCTCCTTTATCCATGTTTGTGTCATGTAAGATTTGTACTTGCTTATCCGCATATTAATGAAAAAAGACAAGCCTTGCCGGGTACTTGTGCATGTACCATGTCCAAGCAGAGGTGAGATGCCTCTATACGTTTAAGTAAACAAGTTTTCTCCGGCAAGCTATCCTATAGGTGCCTTCCATTTGTTGATGCGGGGCTTGGCCTGCCGGGCACAAACTATGGAAAGGAACCTGCTCCTCGTCAAACCTCCTCCGTCAAAGGCCACTACAACCACCTTGACCGAAGCAACGTTCAGAACATAGGATGGGAGCACCTATGCTTCGAAGGTGATGAGGTTTTCATATGCACAAGTTTTCACTTTACAGAACATATATGGATAAGAAGGAACTTATCTGTTTGGCTTGCCGGGGACCGATATGTAGGCTTGTCTTCATTTCTTCTCTTCGGGACTGCGTCCACGGAAAGAACCCTGCAGCTTAGTGCAGATGAAAACAAAGCAAAATATGATCTTATCTACATGATCATGCTATGCTCATGATATGCTTATGCATGCATGCATGTTTTAGAGAGGCCCCAACGCTTCGTTTATTTATCTACTGCTCAGGGTCTGCGCCTGGCTTTGTATAAAGGGTTACATGCATCATCAACAAGGCTCGTACAAAAGGGTGGCGGATGGGGCAGGGCCCGGCAGCCGCGCCTTACGGTTAGAACTTACAAAGATACTCAATGTTCCATGAGTTTTGCACCATGATGCCATCCTCGGTCTCCAGACGGACGGTGCCAGGTCTGGTGACTCATACCACCCGGTAAGGGCCCTCCCACTTCGGCGTCAACTTTTTGGAACCCTTGGCGGGCTGAACACGTCTAAGGACAAGGTCACCTTCCTCAAGGCTTCGGGCATGGACTCTGCGGCTGTGATAGCGACGCAGGGCCTGCTGGTATCGTGCAACATGTACAACAGCCCGGCGACGGTTCTCCTCAAGTAGCATAGCGTCATCACGCCGGTGTTGTTCGTGTGCTGCTTCTTCATAGGCAAGTACTCGAGGTGACCCGTATATGAGTTCCGTGGGGAGCACTGCTTCTGCCCCATAGACTAGGGAGAAGGGAGTCTGGACGGTAGCTCGATTTGGTGTCGTGCGGAGGGACCAAAGAACCACCGGCAGCTCGTCGATCCATCGCCTGCCACAATTTTGCAGCCTATCAAATGTTCTTGTCTTGAGTCCTCATAGCACTTCAGCGTTTGCCCTCTCAGCTTGTCCGTTGCTTTTGGGATGGGCAACAGAGGTGAATGAGACCTTGCTTCCAAGGGCATGAACGTATTGCATGAAGGCGCGGCTTGTGAATTGGGTGCCATTGTGAGTGATGACTCCGACGGGTACTCCAAAACGGCATACCAATCCCTTCAAGAACATGATAGCTGACTATGCAGTCGCCTTCCTCACGGACTCCACCTCCGGCCACTTTGTAAACTTATCGATAGCAACGTACAAGAATTCGGACTTTTGTACTTTTGTACACTCATACGCGCGAGCTGCTCTTGTCCCGAGGCGACCTTGCCGGGCTAGAGCACCACGTCTCCACTACGGTCCCCTCATTAATCCACCAAAGCAGGAGTACGGTTTTACGGCTCGCGGTAGCCCGAACCTAGGTAAAAACTGCCTGTGTCATCACCGCCGTGCTGCTCTACAGTCTCCGCTCTTTATGCAACGCGCCCTTCCTCCTTGTCGAACCACAAAGGGGCTGATGGCCCCATAGGTGGCCGTGTTATACCATGACACTAGTCACCTTGTGGTTGTCCTTGATCACGCCTCGTGGGCGTCCCACTCCTGCCCCGTCATGTCAGACATGCTGACACAGAAGAGTGCATTACTCAAAAAAAAAGAGCAAGTGCAAGATCTCCTTTTGTCTTTCTGTTTGACGATGGAGATGCACCTGCTTGCTAAAAATTCTGGGAGACAAGGAAAGTGAAAGTAACTGCATGGACACACATGCACGTATACGTAGCTGAACATTTCCATAAGACTACGTGCACAGTATTGTTGGATGCATTACCCGCAGTAGTACATGCATATCATATCGATCAACATATCTTGCCTCTTTTTTCATCACTACCATGAAGAGCTACAAAAGCCACAGTACTATCTGGCAAGCAAAAAATAAAGCTCCTGCATGGCATGGCATGGACATGTGCACGATGCAGTGGTATGTGTAGAAAGCATGCATGATTCACACCCTTTAATTCGTTTCTTCCCTAACTGTCTGGCTACTAGTACAGCTCAATCTTACCACTACAGAAAGAAGAAGAAGAGCCCTTTTGATTGCCCTAAACATGAGACACATTTCCACTAGAAAACGCTTGCTTTTCATTGGAGATCGACCTAGGTACTCCTACCTATCTTTAGCTCCTCCTTTCCCCTGCCACCCGACACCCACCTTTCAACAGCCAAAGATGGTATTGGGGCCATCCTAATGATAAATTAACTAGTAAAGTAATTCTAATTCTTGCCGAAGGCGATGGATCGATCAGGCTACAGTTGACGCCGACAGCTCTTCAGCTCCGGCGTTGGTGCGGCCGCCCTAGGGTGAAGTCAAGGTTCGGCGCGCTTGCGCTGGACGTCGTCTCTGACAGGCAGGAGTTGATGTCTGATAGGATCTCTAGGCTCTTTGACTGCATATGATCCTGCATCCACGTTAACAATTAGTCTCCCATCTGTTTGAACTTTGACGCGTCCACACTATTTGTTGCTATTTATGCTAACGGAAACAGGCTAATTAGCTGATTTACCTTGAAAGATTGCATGCTTTCGTTGTTGGAATCACAAGGAAAGCCTGACCAATGCTCCTCCCTGCACATATATCCCGCACCAACAAGTGCAACTCAAGTTAGTACTACTTTTCTATCCATTTCCCAGAAATATGACAAGAAAATGTGGGGGCAAGTCAATACAAGTTGTTCTGCCAACAAACAACGCCTTTGTAATTACTAACAGCAGGCATGGGTGCACAATGAGGTCATAGTTGAAGCATTTATTTGTCTAGGTCTAGGAGCTCCATGACAAAACCATTGCTTGTCTCCATGAGAGTAGCTACGGTACTTTATGATGATATTAACAAAAGGGGTTGCCCCCCTGTTCCATTAAATATGAAACCATCAGAGTTACCGCATTCAGGCCAGCTTAAGTAGCATGCCAGGCCGAGTAAAACGGACAGACCAAGCGGCTGTTCCAAAACATTAGGGCGCAATGTACAAATTGGTACTCCCAATTCGTCCTGGATACGTATCACATTTACCTGGAACTGATTCTAATGCAGGGTTTACAAAAACAGCCGGGATGAGCATGCGGGTAAAAGAGGCATTTTTTTACTGGCCAAACTAAAGTATAGCAAAGCCCTCCTAAGTCAAAGAGAGCACATGACAGTGTGAGGTGACATCAATTGAAAGGCTAGCTCGCTTAATCCACGATTTTTTCTTAAACCAATTGTCTTTACTAGTAGGAGTAGTAGTTTTTACATATGGAGCAGGCACATAATGTGAGAACTAGTTCTCCTGCTGATAGTTTTATCAGAACTACTACTACTAGGGATTACTACTACATAAAAATTATCAACACAGGCTCAGACAATTAATTAAGCTATATATAATGTGATTGTGCGATGCCTACCTTGAGGAGCTATTCCACAGGGCACCACCATGAGTGGCACCGGCGCCGATGCTCCTGTCATCATCATTTGCAGCTAACCTTCCATTCCGTGTGGCCGCTGCCAGTGCCTCCGGCCTACCGCCGCCTCGCAGATCAAGCAAGTTGTCGTCGCAAATCTCGCCAGCCGACCCGTTCTCGAAGCCGTCAGCCTGATCTGCTTAACATGGAACACACATCAAGAACGGAATAAAATGGAAGGCTGGAGCAGGTTTAAGTTGGCATCTATATATTCCAAAGGGAGCAAATGAAACCATTACTAGTATCAATCACACATTATGGACATGCATGTACTATTCACCTGACGAAGCTGCCGGCCTTTCGGTATTCTTCACAGTCCTGTACATCTGCAGCAACGAAGTAAAAGAAAAGACACTCATGTAATTTAGCATCTGACTTTATCATTATCTCGAAAAGTCTAACTTAACATTTACTAGCTGACCAGAGAGATCAAATCATGAAGAATCTTACTACTAGTTGGCAAATCATAAGATTTGCAGCTGTGCAAGAGATCGATATATCATGGCTGCTGTGCTGCCTGCTGGCCTAGTCTAGCTAGCCGCAAGATTTGACATGACTGCTTAAGAGGGCTGGTAAAACCAATCGAGGAGGATAAGAAAGGAACCCACCTTCACATTCGCACTGTACAGTTGATCATGTGTGTGATGTGCGTGCCTGCCAGCTAGAGCTAGTAGGTTAGGCCGGTTAGCTAGCTAGTATGTCATGCCATATGCTATGGATGTGAAACCCCACGCCCACAGCATGGAGGACTTGACCTAGCTGTGCAAAGGAGGAGAAGTTTCCATGATATTACAAGAGATGCAGAACAAGACAGGGGTGCCACTGTTGCTGCTTAACCACATCTGCCTCTCTCTCTCTCTCTCTCTCTCTCTTTCGCTCTCTCTCTGCCTTTATTTCTTCCTTTCACTTTGATCGGTTGCATGCATGTGGGCTGGTACAGCATTGAGCAGTGTATGGTAGTAACTAGCACTGCTACGGCAAAGCAGACACAGGAGAGGAGAGAGACCCAGGAGAGATGCACAGATCCATGTCCATGCATCTGTTTCCATCTCTCATCTTAGTCTCACTTAAGGGGATTAGCAGTTCAATCAAACTTAGTGAACGAGTAACTAGTTAAAGGGGCATTAATAAGTGTTTAATGCGTGAGTGGTAAGGTTTATGAACATGGGTTACCTGCAAGTGAGATTTCACATGAGCTAGGGTGAGATCCTTCACATCCATGAGTTCAAGAACTGACTTCGGCGTCGCCCCTGAAATTTTACATCGCCACAACAAGATTAGGCAAAAGCAACCTTTTTTCTTCCACAAGAAGTCGTTTGGCCAATATAATGGCGATCGAGAGGGATAGGCAAGGTAGCCAGTACGTACTCTCGTGGCCGCCGAGAAGCTCCACGGCGTGGACAAAGCGGGAGTGGAGCGAGGACGTCCACCGCATGCGAGGCGCGCGTGCGGCGCGCTTCGGCGCCGGGAAGCCGACGAGGCGCGCGCCACACCCACCGACGCCGCGGCGCCAGGCGCCGGCGACGTGGCACGGGTCGCAGTAACACGGTGCGGTGGCCGGGGCTGAGGGGCCGCCGTGCGGAGGCGGGGGCGGGAACGGCGTCGGGTAGAGCGGCACGCCCCGTATGGGCCGCAGCATGGCGCCGTCGGGGACGGGGTGGTGATGGTAGTACAGACCGCCGTGCCCCGGCGCGCCGGCGTGGTGGGGTGGCAGAGGCATAGGTGACATGGGAAACGGAAGCTGCAACGACGCCGCCATGGCCGGGTCCCCGCCTATGTTGCCGCTACTCGGGGGGCCGAAGAACCTCCCGCCCATGGCGCGATGGTGATCGTGGCCGTGTGCACTCGCGGGGAGACCGATCTGGAGGGATAGATCCGGCTGGGAAGGGAAGAGCTCCATTGCGCACTCTCTCTCTCCTTCCCCCAAGCAGATTGGTTGTGTGTTGTGTGTGTCTTCTCTTCTGGGGAGCTCTCTCTCCTTTTCTCTCTAGTTCCCTTGTTTTTGCAAGGTGTGAGGGTTGAGGTAGAAGGATGGACAGTCCACTTTGAAGGAGTGGAAGAGAGAGAAAAAGACAGGCCCGGGGTAGAAATGTAAATAGTGGTTTTGGGGAATATGTGAGGAATAGTGCTTTGTCTGTTTGAGAGAGAGAGAGGCGGGGCAGCTGAAGCCTGCAGTAGTTATGGAGGGCAAAGTGAAGTTTCCCAGAAAGGGTGGGGGTTTGTGTGATGAGTTAATGATGATGCATGGCATGGGATTCTCACGGTTTGGGCAATTGACAAGAGATAGTATATATGAGAACGAGGAAAGGTTCCAAGCGCCGGCGACGTGGCACGGGTCGCACTAACACGGCGCGGTGGCCGCCGTGCGGAGGCGGAGGTACAGCTGCGCGCGCCCCGTATGGGCCGCATCATGCCGTGCCGCCGTCGTGGACGGGGTGGTGATGTAGTACAGACCGCCGTGCCCCGGCGCGCCGGCGTGGTGGGGCGGCATGTGAACGGCAGATGCTCTTTATTTTGTTTAGGGCCAGATCCTACTTCTCCAAACAAAATAAAAAACAAATCAAAGACCTACCACCGTATGAAAGCTTTGAATTCAAAAGAAGACAATATGTGCCTACGTACAGTGTTTCTCGCACAAGAAATCTTTTAGCACGAAACTATCACCGACGAGCACATGACTTTGGTTCATATCACATAACATCATTGTGAACTCTTACCTGGTTTCTCGCACGGTTTAGGTAGTTTATTTGGCTAACTTGTTAAGGCATCTTCAAAGCGGATCCTTGAACCGTCCGCAACCGTCCGGATGGCGTGTTTCGAACGTGTTTAGCCATCCAACACGGGTCTGTATTGGTCCGTCTATCGGTCCGGACGCATTTTTTCTTGCAAAGTCAAAACAAACTTTGGGGGTTTTGTGGGAGTCCGAACAGCAGCCACATAGGACTGCGACATCCCCGGCTCACACAAAACCCCTTCCAGACCCCACCCGTCCATCCACCCATCTTTCTCTGCATTCGGTTTCTCTCTTGCATCCGCTACCGTTCCACCACCCTGACCGCACCGCCATACCCTTGCTGGAACTCGTCGACTCCGTCTCCTCCAATGCTACACCCGGTCCTCGCCGCAATGTCTAAAGTAAGAGGGTGACCAGGTTTGCTCCAATCTCTTGATTGCATGCATTGGAGATGGAAAACTGCCGAAAAGTTCTACAAGGGCAATATCAGGGTCATGTTAAGAAGCCCACCATCATTTTTGAAGCAGCCGCATCACAGGGTCTTTGGATTTAGCACGCTTTCTTTGGCAATCCAGGGTCTGACTATGGCATCAATGTGCTTCAGCGATCACCATTGTTTGGCAGGTTTGCTGAAGGGAAAGGTCATCCTTGCCATTATACTATCAATGGCCATGAATACAACATGGGCTACTATCTGGTTGTCGGTATCCATCCTCCATGGGCTACCTTTTTAAGACCACCTCCGACCCAGTAGGTCAAAAAAGAAATCTCACTTTGCCTAAAAATAAGAAGCAATTAGAAAGGATGTTGAGGGGCCATTTGGAGTTCTACTGGCACGTTTTGCAGTTGTTCATGGACCTGCTAAATAATGGGATCCAGAGACCTTGTAGAAGGTGATAACATGTTTTGTGATCACGCACAACATGATAGTCGAGGATGGGGGTGAGGATGCCGTCATAGGTCTTGAATTTGAGAACATGGGTGATAATATCGAACTTCCAGACCCGAATCCGCCACATTTGATGAGTTTCTTAAAATGTGTCAACAAATTTGGCATTGGGCAACTCATAAGCAACTGAAGTAAGATTTCATTGAGTATCTGTGGGCCGTACAAGGGGACAACATTGTTGGAGTGTAATATTTAAATTAGAACTACTGCTGCATTTGAACATTTTTTAGCTAAACTGGAACTAGATATGCGGCTATTTTGAGCATGCAGATGTATGAGAACTTTAAGAAATAATTGGGGCGGATGTATGCGGCTAGCTTTGGATGTCCGACTCTGGCATCCGTGTTCGTGGACGGATGTGGTGTCTGTTTTGCAGGTCGGCGTTGGAGATGCCCTTAGGGCATCTGTAGCCATCCTCCAAAACTCAAATATGGGGGCAAACTTTTTAGTTCGGGGAAGTAATGTAACACCCTCTATGCGGCTATATCTCCCACGTGTCGAAGCACGACTTAGAGGCATAACCGCATTGAAAGCAATGTCGCAAGTGAGGTAATCTTCACACAACCCATGTAATACATAAGGGAAAGAGATACATAGTTGGCTTACAATAGCCACTTCACACAATTACATGAATAAAGCATTACATCACACAAATACAATCAAGGTCCGACTACGGAACCAAAATAAAAGAAGAACCCCAAATGCGACAAGGTCCCCGATCGACCCCAACTGGGCTCCACTACTGATCAACTAGAACGAAACAACACAAAGGACAAGATCTTCATCGAGCTCCTCCTGAGATTGGTTGCGTCATCTGCACGGTCTCATCGGCACCTGCAAGCTGGTTTTGGAAGTATCTATGAGCCACGGGGACTCAACAATCTCGCACCCTCGTGATCAAGACTATTTAAGCTTATGGGTAAGGTAAAGGTATGAGGTGGAGCTGCAGCAAGCGACTAGCATATATGGTGGCTAACATACGCAAATGAGAGCGAGAAGAGAAGGCAAAGCACGATCGAGAAACTATGATCAAGAAGTGATCCTAGAACAACCTACATCAAGCATAACTCCAACACCGTGTTCACTTCCCGGACTCCGCCGGAAAGAGACCATCACGGTTACACACGCGGTTGATGCATTTTAATTAAGGTCAACTTCAGGTTTTTTTACAACCGGACATTAAAAAATTCCCATCTTCCCATAACCGCGGGCACGGCTTTCGAGAGTTCAAATCCCTGCATGGGTGTCCCAACTTAGCCCATGACAAGCTCTCACGGTCAACGAAGGATATACCTTCTCCCGAGACATTCCGATCAGACTCGGTATCCCGGTTCTACAAGACACTTCGACAAGTTAAAACAAATCCAGCAACACCGCCCGAATGTGCCGACAAATCCCGATAGGAGCTGCACATATCTCGTTCTCAGGGCACACTCAGATGAGACATCCTACGAGTAAAAGCAAACCTCAAGTTGCCCCGAGGTGGCCCCGCAGTCTGCTCGGTCGGACCAACACTCAGAGGAGCACTGGCCCGGGGGGATTAGAATAAAGATGACCCTTGAGTCTGCAGAACCCAAGGGAAGGTGGTAGGTTGTTAGTGCAAATGGTAAAACCAAGGTTGGGCATTGCTGGAGGAGTTTTATTCAAGGCGAACTGTCAAGGGGTTCCCATTATTACCCAACCGCGTAAGGAACGCAAAATCTGGGAACATAACATCGATATGACGGAAACTAGGGCGGCAAGAGTGGAACAAAACACTAGGCAAAAGGCCGAGCCTTCCACCCTTTACCAAGTATATAGATACATTAATTAAATAATATATATTGTGATATCCCAATAGGTAACATGTTCCAACAAGGAACAACATCTCCATGTTCCAACAAGGAACAAACTTCAATCTTCACCTGCAACTAACAACGCTATAAGAGGGGCTAAGCAAAGCGGTAACATAGCCAAACAACAGTTTGCTAGGATAAGGTGGGTTAGAGGTTTGGTTCAATAATATGGGAGGCATGATAAGCGAGTGGTAGGTATCGCAGCATAGGCATAGCAAAAGAGCGAGCAACTAGCAAGCAAAGATGGAAGTGATTTCGAGGGTATGGTCATCTTTCCTGAGATCCCGCAAGGGAGAAGAACGAGTCCATGAAGAAGACAAATGGACGTAGATGAACGGGTCCTCACAAACGCAACGTTATCGGAACCAACCCGAAGAATCAACACCGGAAAGAAGCAAGCACCATAGTAAACAACCAACACATAGACATGGCATGATGCATAATCAAGTATGATGCATGTCCGGTTTAATGAAGCATGGCATGGTAAAGTGCACAAACAACCCTACAAATTAAGTGGGGCTCAATATGCAACGGGTTGCATATTGACGAAACACCACATCAAGTTATTTAGTTCGATCTCGTTTATGTACCCAACAATATTAAATGTTGTTAAATATGGCAAGAGGGTGAAGCAAAGTAAAACTACCTATCTAGTCAAGTTTAAATGAGGCCGGAAGCAACGAACAACACTTCCAGAAAATCCCCATATGCATTTATTAGGTTTGGTACTGTTCTGCCCTAAACCATATTTTAGAGTTGTTAAACATGCCAAGTAAGGCTACCATGTTAAACTAGGCATTTTCCACCCCATTTAATATAAAGTTTATTAAATTCGGAGTTACGGTTATTTAGTTATGAAATAAAGCATTTTAACATGGCACAGGAGCAAATTTAAGCAAACAACATTTTAAGCAATTTAAACATGGATGAAAAAGACATATTATGAAACTAGACAAACTTCTAAGCAACTTCCATATTAAGTTTGTTTTAATCCGATGCACGGTTTGTGAGTTATTATATGCATGTTGTCTAGGGACTTTTCTGTAAAACAACAGTTTTCTGGAAAAATAGCTAAATTGCAGCAGCAGGAAAAAAACACAATGGGCTGAAACTGGTTGGCCCAAAGGTGCACAGGGGAGGCTGGGGCTGCTCACCCAGCTGGGCTCAGCCCAGATCAGATGAGGCCGGAGGCGGGCTGGGCTTTGTGCGCAGACCTGGGCCGTTCGGGGCATGGCCCACCTGGAGGTGCGTGAGGAGGCGGCCCAGGGGGTGTGGACGAGCAGGCCGGATCTGCAGCGCTGGGCCATGAAGCGAGACGCGCCAGGAGGGCGCTGGACTTGGGATCGGGACGAGGCCCAGCTGGATCCACGCGACGAGGAGTCAACGCGGGGCGCGGCTTCGTCGTCCTCCTCTTGAACGGAGGCAGCGCAGCGACGGGGTCCTGGACTTGGCAGCGGGGAGCCCCATCGTCGAAGGGGAATGGCAGGACGGTGGTGGATCTCCATGTTCTCAGGCGGCCATGGCGGCAGGGGACTTCGTGCGGCCGAGGTGGACTTGGGGCTCCGGCGGAAGGAACTTGAGGTGCAGGGCGAGGTGAACGGCGGCAGGAGGTGGCTGGATCCAGGCATGGAGGTTGTCGGGCTCTCATTCCCTGCCGGATCAAAGTGGAGGCAGGCCAGCGGACTTGGAGCTCCAGGCGGTGGCGGCTTCCTTTGGTTCCCCTGCCCAAGGCGAG
Source organism: Triticum dicoccoides (assembly GCF_002162155.2). Classification (NCBI taxonomy): domain Eukaryota; kingdom Viridiplantae; phylum Streptophyta; class Magnoliopsida; order Poales; family Poaceae; genus Triticum; species Triticum dicoccoides. The sequence continues at coordinate 414,658,323 of NC_041392.1, forward strand.
GGAGAGAGGGAGAGTTACGGGGAGAGGCAGGAGGCAACGAGAAGAAACAGGAGCGAGGAGGAGTGACGGGGAGGTCCTGGCCTGATGGCGGCAGAGCTGCTCACGGACGAGCTGCGGCTCTGGGTGATCCTGCTCGGGCCCAACCGCGGAGGGGAGTGGGGATGGATCGAGAGGAGGAGGAGCTCGCTCGCTGGGTTTTTGGTGAAAACGAGGAGGAGATGGATTTGGTTCGAGCGATGGGGATCCCGATGTTGGGGAATGAGTGCGGCGGCGGCTGGGAGGATCCCTAGAATTTAGGGATTTGGTCTGAAATTAGACTAGGGATGGACTATAAATATACATCACGTATTAGGTTAGGGGCTATCTCGACCCTACGATCACAATCGGACGATTCCGGATAAAATAGCTAGGGAGTCCAAAAAAAAGAAAACAGTGATGTTTCGCAGACGTTCGGGGATGATCCGGACACAACGGTAACGACTGTCCGGGTCGGGTCCGGGACAGTTTCAAACACGCGCGAGGGGTCGATGCACTGTGCAAAGAGGGGGGTAGGATGGGCCTAGGTTGTGTAGGAGAGGTCTCCGGCAGAGAAGAGAGAGACGGAAAAGCAGCCTGGCAAGGTTTTCGGAGACCGAAAACGTCCGACGTGTGCCCGGCTATAATGCCGCTATAGTTTAACGGTTGGGCTATCAAACGAACTCCGAATGCGATGAAACTTGACAGGCGGTCTATCTACACTATAATAAGACCACACGTCAACTCTCATCCCATTCCGAGAACATTTTCTGGCCACTTATAAAATAATATTTCAGACGTGTCGCGGGCGCGTGCAAGTGTGTCTGGTCTCAGAACGGACAACGGACGGAACTGGGGGAACCCGGACGGATGCAAGTTTCAAAAACATGATGATGCAATGCACATGATGACATGATGAAATGCAACACGCAAGCAAAAGACATGGCAACAGCAGCGAATAACTGGAAGACACCTGGCACATCGGTCTCGGGGCGTTACAAGTAAGCATTATCTAAACCATCCCCAAATGTTTAATCCCCCCCAAAAGTAGCTTTCATTGCCCATATTTTCTTAGTCCTACCCACAACTAGGCCAGGAGTGGCAACTTCCTCAATAAAAATGTGGTAGAGCTTGCGTGCATCGGCACCCAACCTGCCCCGTCGCCACTAGCGACCCAGGGACAACACCGCCCATGCCCCCCCCCCCTCTGTGGCCTAGCATCCCTCCTCCACCCATCTTCGGAGAGATTCTGATGAACTTTGTTTTTCACTTTTTTCCTCTTTGTCATCGTCTTTGGCATGACGAAGTTTCTCACTTGCTTCCCCAGTCCGATGGCCCTCGTCCCTGGCCTCGTGCAAGGCGCCACCACACGTGGAGGAGCACCTACAAAGAAACAAATCACATCCACGCCATCGTGCCACAAGGCAAAGGAAGATGAGAAGAACCCATTCAGACGAAGAAGTGCCCAAATCTTGCTACTTGGCTATGTTCTCTAGCTCGCTAGAGCGCCCCATTGGCGGCTCATATGGAAGACATGGGCCCAGATGCACATTCACATCTTCAGTTGGTCGGGAACCCTATATCGGTATTGTACTACCAACCATCTTGCCTGCCATAGCCTACTACACCATGCGACTTGTATCCTCTGTGATCAGGGTATGGAGTACATGCACCACCTACTCATTGCATGACCACTCTCTCGCTAGGTTCGACATCATATTCTCGACTGGTGTAGGGTGACAGTTGTCGTGGGAAAACACAGCCACCTATGGGACCAACGGCCCCTTATGGTTCGGCAGGGGGGAAGAGCACATTGCACAAAGAGCGGAGGGCGCAGAGCTGTTGGGGAACGTAGCATGGAATTTCAAAATATTCCTACGATAACGCAAGATCTATCTAGGAGATGCATAGCAACGAGAGGGGGGAGTCTGTCCACGTACCCTCGTAGACCGAAAGCGGAAGCATTTGTTAATGCGGTTGATGTAGTCGAACTTCTTCTCGTTCCGACCGATCAAGCACCGAATGTACGGCACCTTCGAGTTCTGCACACGTTCAGCCAATGACGTCCCTCGAACTCTTGATCCAGCAAGTGTCGAGGGATAGTTTTGTCTGCACGACGGCGTGGTGACGGTGATGGTGAAGTGATCCGCGCAAGGCTTCTCCTAAGCACTACATGAATATGACCGGAGGCGTAAACTGTGGAGGGGGGCGCCGCACACGGCTAACAATGTTTGTTGTGTGTTCTAGGCGCCCCCTCCCCATGTATATATAGGTGGGAGGGGGAGGAGAGTAGCCTTGGGGCGCCCCAAGTAGGAGGAATCCTACTTGGGGGCCTCCTCCAATTCGGCCTCCCCCTTTCCTTATCTCCGGAGGGGTAAAGGAAAGAGGGGAGAGGGGAAAGGAAGGGGGAACCATATTCCCTCTATTTCCTTTCCTCATCCCCTTTTCCTTTCTCCACTTAGGCCAGCTCATATGGGGGCGCACCAGCCCACTAGGGGCTGGTCTGTCCCACCCTTGGCCCAATAAGGCCCATATCTTTTCCGGGGGTGCCCGGAACCCCTTCCGGTGACCCGATACGAACTCGGTACCCCCGGAACACTTTCAGTGTTCGAATACTATGGTTCTATATATGAATCTTTACCTCTCGACCATTTCGAGACTCCTCGTCATGTCTGTGATCTCATCTGGGAGTTCGAACAACATTCAGTCACCAAATCATATAACTCATATAATACAAAATCGTCATCAAATGTTAAGTGTGCGGACCCTACGGGTTTGAGAACTATGTAGACATGACTGAGACACCTCTCCGGTCAATAACCAACAGCGGAACCTGGTGTAACGCCCCGAGACCGATGCGTCAGGTGTCTTCCAGTTATTCGTCGTCGTTGCCATGTCATTTGCTTGCGTGTTGCATTTCATCATGTCATCATGCGCATTTGCATCATCATGTTTTCAAAACTTGCATCCATCCAGGTCTTCCAGTTCTCTCCATCGTCCGTTCTGAGCCCAGACACACTTGCACGCGCCCGCGGCATGTCCGAAATATTATTTTATAAGTGGCCAGAAAATGTTCTCGGAATGGGTTGAAAGTTGGTGTGCGGTGTTGTTTTGTTGTCAGTAGACTGCCTGCCAAATTTCATCGCATTCGGAGTCCGTTTGACGCCCCAATAGATAACTATATCGACAATATAGTCGGTCAAATCGTCGGACGTTTTCGGTCTCCGAAAACTACTGTCAGGCCTCTCTCTCTCTCTCTCTCTCTCTCTCTTCTCTCCCCTCAGCCCGAGGCCTTCTGCACAGCCCACCAGCAACCCACCTACTCCCCGTCCGCTCCGGACCGTCCGATAGCGATCGAACGGCTCCGAAACGGAGCAAAAACCCCAACCCTAAACCCCTGCCTATAAAAGGAAGGACCCCTTCCATTTTTGGCAGCCGCCAGCCCCTTCCCTTGTTTTCAGCGTGCCGCCACCACTTGTCACCTTCCAGCCGCCGCCTCCCACCTCAATTTCCGGCGCCGGCCACCCCTGCATCACCACTTGGCGCGCCCTGTGTGGCCAGCCGCCATCTGAGCGCCGCCCTCCACCAATCCTACGCAGTCACGTCACGCCCCGCCTTCCCCAGCACCGCCGCGGCCCACGGAAGCCCGCAGTCGGCCCTCCCCGGGCCGGATCAGAGCCCGACCACACCCCGAGCTGCGAGAGCCCTGTGCCCGAGCTTCCCTGCATCGCTGCCTCTCTGCCCCTTCATGGCCCGTCCTCGTCGTCCTGCACTCGTCGGCCACTGGAGCCTCGCCGCCGGCGAGCACTTTGACAGCAGGCCAGTGCCGCCCTCACCTCCCTCTCTCTCCCTTCCCGTTCTCCTTCCTCTCCTCACCAGCTCTCTCCCTCCCTCTATTGCCACAGGAAACCGCCGCCGTCGCCATGGACAAGCTCCACCTCGCTGGATCCCGCATCCCCGAGCGCCGTCGACCACCTCCGTCATCGGATCTGGAACACCCGTCCTCGGATCCGTCCATCCCTTTCATCCTCCGGCTCCCTACGCGTCGCGCCGCTGTCCCCATCGCCGGCAGCCATCGCGCCATGCTCCTTCCTCTGCTCGAGCAGAGGAGATGAGCGCTTCCCTGCTGGGCCACCTTCCTCGCGCGCGTGTGGGCCGACCACGTCCAAGGCCAGCGTGCCCTGCTAGGCCACCTCCTCCACAGATCTGGGCCAAGCCCATGGTGAGAACCCCCCCTTCAGACCTCTATGCGGTTGGGCCATCCAGATTCGGCCCATGTCACGTTTTTTTCCGTTCTGCGGTTTGTCCATTTATCGAGGGAAAACCAGTTTTGCAGTTTAGTCCCTAGAATCGTGCATCTAATAACTTCTCACCCAGGCATCGGAATTAAACAACTTATATATGAAACATGACTAGAATTTCATCTAGTTTCATAATTTGCAACTTTCATCCATGTTTAAAATGTTTAAAATGTTGTTTGATTAATTTTTGCTCTATGCCATGCTAAAATGCTTTATTTCATAACTAAATAACCGTAGCTCAGTTTTAAGTAAACTTTATATGTAAATGGGGTAGAAAAATGCCTAGTTTAACATGGTGCCCTCATCTTGCATGTTTAACCACTCTAAAAATGGTTTAGGGCAGGACAGTGCCAAACCTAAAATATGCACATGAGGATTTTCTGAACTTGTTGTTTGTTGTTCCGGCCTCATTTAAATTTGCCTAGATAGGTAGTTTTATTATGCTTCATCTCTTGCCATGTGTTAACCAACATTTAATATTGTTGAGTACCTAACCAGGAGTGAACTAAATAATTGATGTGGTGTTTTGTCAATATGCATCCCAATGCATATTGAGCTCCACTTAATTTGTAGGATTGTGTGTGCACTTTGCCATGCCATGCTTCATTAAACCGGACATGCATCATACTTGGTTGTGCATCATGCCATGTTTATGTGGTGGTTGTTTACTATGGTGTTTGCTTCTTTCCGGTGTGCTTCTTCGGGTTGGTTCCGATAACGTCGCGTTTGTGAGGATTCGTTCGACTTCATCCGTTTGTCTTCTTCATGAACTTGTTCTTCTTCCTATCGGGATCTCAGGCAAGATGACCATACCCTCGAAATCACTTCTATCTTTGCTTGCTACTTGCTCGCTCTATTGCTATGCCGCGATACCTACCACTTGCTATATCATGCCTCCCATTTTGCCATGTCAAGCCTCTTACCCACCTTACCTAGCAAACCGTTGTTTGGCTATGTTACCGCTTCTGCTCAGCCCCTATTATAGCGTTGCTAGTTGCAGGTGCAGATGAAGTTTGTTCCATGTTGTAACATGGATATGTTGGGATATCACAATATCCCTTATTTAATTAATGCATCTATATACTTGGTAAAGGGTGGAAGGCTCGGCCTTATGCCTGGTGTTTTGTTCCACTCTTGCCGCCCTAGTTTCCGTCATACCGGTGTTATGTTCCTACATATTCTACGAAGATCTTTATCGGTCAAACCGTAATGACAACATATGTTATTCCCTTTGTTATTAGTATTTTACTTGCCCGAGATTCGATCATCGGTATCTTCATACCTAGTTCAATCTCGTTACTGGCAAGTCTCTTTACTCATTCTGTAATGCATCATCCCGCAACTAACTCATTAGTCACATTGCTTGCAAGGCTTATTATGATGTGCATTACCGAGAGGGCCCAGAGATACCTCTCTGATACTCGGAGTGACAAATCCTAATCTCGATCTATGCCAACCCAACAAACACCTTCGGATATACCTGTAGAGCATCTTTATAATCACCCAGTTACGTTGTGACATTTGATAGCACACATGGTATTCCTTCGGTATCCGGGAGTTGCATAATCTCATAGTCAAAGGAATATGTATTTGACATGAAGAATGCAATAACAATAAAACTAAATGATCAACATGCTAAGCTAACGGATGGGTCTTGTCCATCACAACATTCCCCTAATGATGTGATCCCGTTTATCAAATGACAACACATGTCTATGGTTAGGAAACTTAACCATCTTTGATTAACGAGCTAGTCTAGTAGAGGCTTACTAGAGACACGGTGTTTTGTCTATGTATCCACACATGTATCAAGTTTGCGGTTAATACAATTCTAGCATGGATAATAAACATTTATCATGATACAGGGAAATATAAAATAACAACTTTATTATTGCCTCTAGGGCATATTTCCTTCAGTCTCCCACTTGCACTAGAGTCAATAGTCTAGTTCACATCGCCATGTGATTTAACACCAATAGTTCACATCACCATTTGATTAAACCCATAGTTCACATCGCCATGTGACAAGCACCCAAAGGGTTTACTAGAGTCAGTAATCTAGTTCACATCGCCATGTGATTAACACCCAAAGAGTACTAAAGTGTGTGATCATGTTTTGCTTGTGAGAGAGGTTATATTCAACGGGTCTGCCACATTCAGATCCGTGTGTATTTTGCAAATTTCGATGTCTACAATTCTCTGCACGGAGCTACTCTAGCTAAATGCTCCCACTTTCAATATGTATCCAGATCGAGACTCAGAGTCATCCAGATTGGTGTCAAAGCTTGCATCGATGTAGCTCTTTACGACAAATTCTTTATCACCTCCATAACCGAGAAACATTCCCTTCGTCCTCTAAGGATAATTTTTACCACTGTCCAGTGATCTCCTCCTAGATCACTATTGTACTCCCTTGCCAAACTCATGGCAAGGTATACAGTAGGTCTGGTACACAGCATGGCATACTTTATAGAACCTGTGGCTGAGGCATAGGGAATGATTTTCATTCTCTCTCTATCTTCTGCCATGGTCGGGCTTTGAATCTTACTCAACTTCACACCTTGCAACATAGGCAAGAACCCTTTCTTTGACTGATCCAGTTTGAACATCTTCAAAATCTTCTCAAGGTATGTGCTTTTTGAAAGTCTTATCAAGCGTCTCAATCTATTCCTTTAGCTCTTGATGCCCAACATATAAGTAGCTTCACCGATGTCTTTGTAATGCCCCGAGACCGTTGCGCCAGGTGTCTTCCAGTTATTCGCTGTTGTTGCCATGTCATCGCTTGCGTGTTGCATCTTGCCATGTCATCATGTGCATTGCATCATCATGTTTTCAAAACTTGCATCCGTCTGGGTCTCCCCGTTCCTTCCGTTGTCCGTTCTAAGCCGTACACACTTGCACGCCCCCGCAACACCTCTGAAATATTATTTTTATTAGTGGACGTAAAATGTTCTCGGAATGGGAAGAAAGTTGGCGTGCTGTCTTACTATAGTGTAGATAGACCGCTTGCCAAGTTTCGTCGCATTCGGAGCTCGTTTAATAGCCCAACCATTAAACATATTGCAGCATTATAGTCGGTTTATTCGTCGGACGTTTCGGTCCCCGAAACTGCCGCCGGGCCTCTCCTTCTCTTCTCTCCTCTCAGCCAACTCCTCTTCACAGTCCACCAAGTCCCACCCTACCCCTTTTTGCGCAGTGCTTAGACCCCTCTCGCGCGTCCGAAACTTCCCCGAACCCGACCCGGGTTGTCGTTACCAATGGGTCCAGATCATCCCCTAACATCTATAAAACATCTTTGTTTCCTTATTTAAACTCACCTAGTCTATTTTTCTCAGCCGCCCGATTTCGATCGGAGGGTCCGAATCTACCCTAAACTCCTCTCGTCCATTTTAGACCAAACCCTAAATCCTAGGACTTTTGTTCCCCCTAGCTGCCGCCACCTACAGTCTCCTTCCTCCTCGCATTATTCGCCGCCTCCACCCGGTCTCCATCCACCTCGGGATCTGCTCCCAATCCGAAAATTCACCGACTTCCCTCCTGTCTCCTCGCTGAATGGAGCCTCCGAAGCCGCAGCTCCCCACCACAGAGTCCCTCGTCGCCGGCCACCAAAGCTCTGCCCGCTAGCCAACGGAGGACCTCCTCGCGCTCTCTGCTCCTTCGTGCCTTGAGCCTCCCCGTGCTCCTCCTCCTCGCCTCGCCGTCCGACGCTGCCGCCGGCGACCGGACCAGCTAGCAAGAGGAGCTCCCATGGCGCCCGATCCAGGAAGCCTGACCTCCCATCGCTCGCCGGTTCCTCAACCGGAGCAGGACCCCGTCACCCTCTCCTTCCTGTTTCCCTCCATTTTCTCTCTTCTTCAACTCACCTCGAGCTCCCTCTCTCTCTTTGTTCGAACAGGTGCCGCCATCGAAAACCTCTCGAGTTCCTTGCATGGCGCTGCTGCCCTCCGCGGGTCCTCGTCACTGCCAGGACCTTCCCCGCGCCGCCCCGCCGAGTCCCTCTGTTGGAGCGCCTCTGCCGCTGCTCTGCACCAGTCCGCCCTCGCGCCAACCTTCGCTGCTTCCCCGTTGTTCCTCACCTCCTGGAGCAAGTCGCTGCACCGCCCCTGCTTCGCCGCCCTCCTCTGCTTCGCCTGCAAGCCCGCTTCCCCGCCGGACAATCACCGTCGCCAGCCATCAGCCCTGCCTCTGCTTCATGCGTTGACCTCGGTCCTCGCTTCGATCTGGAGGCAGCAGTCAACTGTGTCGCCAGCCACCACCAGCGCCGTCGTGGATTTGTCACGGCAGATGTCCTAGCGAAAGGACTTAGTCGTGGAGCCATCGCTACGAGTTTACTTGAAGGGGTTAAAGCGGACACAAGGACACGAGGATTTTATACTAGTTCGGCCCCTTCGATGAAGGTAAAAGCCTACGTCTAGTTGTGATGGAATTGATATGATCTCGATGGCTAGGGAGCAAACAAGCTTCGCCTAGGCTCGAGTTGTAGTTGTCTGTCCTGAACCGCCACCGGGTCGTCCCCTTATATACACGGGTGACGCCCGTCGGTCCATAGAGTCCTAACCGGTTCATACTCGTATTCCGGTTGCTATCTCTCTATTCCTTACTTACAATACAAGTCATACATCAGGCCGGTTTACGGCTATATGTTCTAACCGACTACATGCCTTGGGCCTTCATCTGTTTACGCCACTAATGAAGTTAACCCGGCCCAAGTAGGCCGGTTTACACCTAGTGGTAATATCCCAACATTAGGCCCCAGATTGATTTGAACTGGTTCATGTCAATCCTTCACACCACCTTGCGTCTTGGATATCTTCTGTTAATTGGCAAATCTCCATGTCGTCATTATTTTTAGTTGCTATAAACCGGCATGACGTCATCAGTTTTGGTTATTGTAAACCGGCATGACGTCATTATGAAGTTCATAACGCCCTCTTAATGACAACTCCTGGATTCGCGCGTTTGACCTAGCTCGGCTGCCTTATAAATAAGACCGAAGGGTCATTTCCTTTTTCTTCCCTTCGTCCCTTCTTCTTCTTCTTCCTCACGTCGCCGGCTTTGGAGCTCCGCCACCACCGTCGACCTCTGCCTCGTCTCGGGCTGCTGCATCAACCTGAACGTACCAGAGTGTTGCGGCGTCTTTCCGCATCTTCTCCGTTCCCGGTAAGTTCTCTCTCCTTCTTAACCTAGATCTGTTCTTAGGGTTCCATGTTCTTGCTATGTTCATTGCGCGTTCATGGCTGTTCTCTGACCTTGAATGCATCTGTGAACTCTTGCTGTGCTTAATAGCGATCCCTTTAGTATCCGCTTGCTATTTCTCATCCAAGCTCATAAATCTCCCGCACATATCTGCTCAATGGTTCACTTCTGTTTCCGCCTTAGTCTTCTAAATATTTCCTGTTTTTATGAGCTTGCTGTAGATCCGCGGCTGTAACATGATTTTGCGAAACTTGTTTCTGCATAACTAGTTATCCATAGTTTCAATTGCTTCCAATGCTTAGGCCAGGCGGTTTAACTTCACCATAGAGAAAAAATTGCCAGACCGGTATATGTCATTAGTCCCCTGGTTGAACCGCCAGAATCCATCTGATGCTGCATTGTAGAAGACCGGTTTATGGGTACTGCCTCCGGTTTACCGTAATTAGATCAACACCTTTTTATCCGGCATGTCCTTGAACCAGATCACTTATTTCTTGTAGATCTCGTCATGGCCAAACAAGTGTACGAGTGCAACTGGGTTCCCTCCCATGTCACAGAATCATAGCTGAACGATCTAGTCCTGATCGGCGCTTTGGATAACAAAGATACGATTCATTGCAGGGTTCCTGGAGATGAATGTCCTCCTACGCCCGAGGAAGGAGAGGTCGTGGTCTTCGCAGATCATATGGCCCGGGGCTTCAAACCGCCCGGCTCCAAATTTTATCGGGATGTGTTAGCCAACTTTCAACTCCGTCCACAGGATATTGGCCCCAACTCCGTCACCAATCTATGTCATTTTCAAGTACTTTCTGAGGCATACCTTCAAGAGGAGCCTTCAGTCGAGTTATTTAGAGATCTCTTTCATCTGAACCGCCGTACTGAATTCACTGACGGCCCTAATACCGAACTGGGCGGTATGGCCATTCAGAAAAGGAAAGAAATCACCTATCCCCGCGTCAAACTCCATACTCACCCCAAGGAATGGAATGCAACTTGGTTTTATTGCAAGGATACCTCTCCTGACAATGAAAATCCCTTGCCTGGCTTCCGTCCGAAACGGCTCAGCAACACTCACCCTTTTCCACAAAGGCTAAGCGCCAAGGAGAGAATTAAATATGCTCCTCAACTATCCAAGCTCCGGGCCTTCATGGCCAATGGTTTAACAGGAATAGACCTTGCACGCTGCTGGATATCATGGAGCATTTTGCCTCTAAGCCGGCGCCCAAATTTGATTTGCGAGTATACTGATAGTGTCGATGACCCACTCCGACACACTAAAATCCAACTCCCTGATGACGAAGTCACAGAATCTGTGAAAAAGATGCTGAATGAACCGGAGCACCTCTGTGCTCAAACCGGTCTGCTTCCTTACTGCACCACCAACAAACCGCCAGCGGTAATATTTTAATTGCTCTATTGTTGAACCGGTTTACTATTTTATATGTTCAACGTTTAATTACTGCTGATCCAGGGTGATAATCCGTTTTGGAGTAAGAAACTTCCTCAAGAAAAAATGGAGAAGGCAGGACGGCCAACCCGGCCCAAGACCAAGGTTATCAAGAAACCAGCTCATAAGAGAAAAACCACCGCTTCATCTGACCCAGCCATTGATGATGATGTGGGTAATCCGGATCTTGAGGTAGAACTTGATTCACTTGGCTTGCTTTTTACACGCCTTATTGATGATAATGCTTGTCAGGATGACGCTGAAGCCAGCAATGCGGGTTTCATTGAGGTAACCATTCTCTCTTCCGATTCAAAAATCCTGCCTTTGCCAAAATTTCGCCGGGCAAACCGGAAAATTAAATTTTCTCATCCTCTTGCTTATCTGGATTCCCAATTTCTTATGAAGACCCAGCAACACGAAGCTCGCCGCACAACCCGGCACAGTGGCCAGGTAGTTACCTCTGCCGGCTTACCAAACAGTCTGGTTCGAAAACGCCGCTCCGAGGTCTCCGACCTTTTTATTGATTTAAATCGTAAAGCGGGTTTCTTCCGTCAACCTCTTAATCCATCCGACTCCGATTATCAGGTCACTTCTCATTCATCATCTGGTGAATCATCGGCCACCCAGCTACCACCTTTGAAAACAGTTGCTGGGTAAGTTAAATCGAACATATGCTTCCAATATACTGTGCAATGGCTTACACTTTTCCTTGACTTTTTATTTTTCTTTCAGGGCTAAACCGAAACCAAGCAAGAAGGCCCGCCTGGATAGAGCGGCTGAAGAAGATGTGGCCCCAGAACATGACCAAGCACCTGATCATGAAGTGTTTGCTTGTGAAGATATCCCCAATGATCCTCCTCTGCAAGACGACGTTATCCCTGAAGAAGGTCCTATTCATATTCCAGCCTCTACTGATCCGCCTGCCAGCTCTGTCCAGATTGAGAAATCCCACACTCCTGCTGACAAACCGGCCGCGCCAACCCAAACCGGCGAGTCAAAAGATGATGATGTTGTGATTACCGGCGTAGGCCGCTCTGAACCTGGGAATCCTGCCACCCTTACCAGGCATACCATCAAAGAGGATTCTTCCCCTTTGAACAAAGGAAAATGGGATGTTGAATTAGAGACATACGCCACTCTGAATGCTCAAGATCTTCACTCTGGCTATTTAAACCGGCTTTACACTAGCCGTGACTGTGAAGCTGGTTTGGTCAAAATGATGAGGGATAAATTTGAGGTAAATTCCTTCTTTCCTTTCTGCCATTGCATTCATCCTTGTAGCCCCCAATGGCCGGTTTGTGATCTTGGTCAAACCGGGACTTGATCCTGAACATTTTTGAAATCCGTCGGCATAACCCTCGAGGGCCGGTCTAACTTAGCAGAAGTAAACCGGGGCTCAAAAATAAAAAGTTGTCCTTAGAACATAACTTGATCAAATAGCCATTAGCCCCCAAGTGCCAAGTTGAATACTTGTATTGAGCTTGGGACTTTGTAATCTAGCAATATACAAAAAATTGAAGGTGCATTAGCCCCCAAGTATCAGGCATATAACTTTGTTATGTGGTTGATACTTCCATTTCTTGGATCGCCTGTGCAAAGCTTAAAATGCCATCTGAATGCGGGCTGAAGTGAAAATCAAGGAGGACCAGATTGCCGATTTGCAGGAGGCCCTAAAGACCCAGCAGGCTGAAACAGATAAGGCCAAGCAAGAATTAACCAGCGCTTTGAGCACTGCGGAACGGCTGAAAGAAAGCTTCAAGAAAGAGCAGGCTGACTGGGCCACTGAGAAGGCCGGTTTAACCAAAAGAACGGAAAATGCTGAAGCGGCCCTTAAACCGGTGGTGGATGAACTGACGTCCGTACAGCGGCAAATACACTCCATGACTGCTGCAATCTTTGGTAAACTCCTTGTAATTTCTGTGATAAATTTGAACCTGCTGTATCGTAAATCCGGTTTGAGACCATTCCAATCTTGTTGTAGGCACACGCATTGGGCATTTAGGAAATGATGTGCGGAAGAAATTGAAAGCTGCCTACACCTTGGTGGAACAATTGTATATCGGAGCCCAACGAATCATCACCACAGCTTCTCACAACAATCCGGCACCCTCTTTAATCCAGGACACTCTTAACAAGTTGTCAAAGCTTCCAGCCCGGATTGAGGAGCTGAAAAAATCCGCTGCCCGAACCGGAGCTATCAATGCCTTAATTCGGGCAAAGGCATGGGTGCCTGACTTTGATCCTGTGGAAGCAGCTCAAGGCTATCCCAGTCTGAAAGAAGATGGCTCTGAATTAAACGAAGAAGATTTAAGGGCCATAAACCGTGCAGTGCGCCCTCTGGCTTGCCAGCTAGCTGAAGAGGCAGATTGGACACATTATCAAGCGCAATATAATAACCAAAACAAGTGAATGCCTGCCCCAACTGTTGAAGCGGAGAATCTGATTCCTCCAATCCGTAAGCACACTTACGCCCCTGATATTGAACCGTCTTCCCTGATCCATGAAGAGGCTGTTTTCCAAGCTTTAATGGGAATCGACTGGACCACTGTTGATTTCCAGCCAATGGGTAGAGACGAGGAAGCTGAAGCGGCGGAGGATGAGGAGCAGGCTTGAACCGGAAGCCGGTTTGAAGAGCTATTTGCAACATCCTTCCACAAAACAATGATTTTGTTTGAGCACCATGCCGCCTTGTAATAGGATAGTTAAAACTTCTGTCTGGAATATGCCTTCGTGCATAAGTACTGGAGCTTTTGCTTGAAAAACTTTAATTCATATTTCCTGCAATCAGAAAAATTTGAACTGCCATGTTTGATCATAAAGCTGGCTTTAGCCAAGCCTGAAGCGGTGGTTTTATAAACCATTACCGTCAAAAAGGGAGAAAGTAGCGCCCGTACAGACCGTACTGACTTAATACGAGCCCCCTGGTTACTCCATGATGTTAACAGGGAAAAGGTAAACCAGGCAGACTCCTCCGGATTTAAAAGGGGGATCAAAAATCATTAGCTGAACCGGAAAAAATGTGCTTGTTGACATAAAGAAATCCTACAAAAGCAAAGAACGAACAAACCATGAAAACAACATGGAAGCAAAAGTAATGATAAAAACCATTTGCAAAAATACGCTATACTGAGTTGTTCAGATGGTATTACCATGGTCGGACAGGATCAAGGCCCCCAATAGGAGTGACAATGATTCAAGTCAGCCAGGTCCCCAAATGACTCGTGGCATATATGCCAGATCAAGAGGTGTGGCAATGGTTCGGGCCCAACCATGCCCCCAAGTGATTTTGTGGCCTTAGGCCGACCAAGAGGCATGACTGGTTCAGACTTGACCAAGTCCCCAAATGATCTGGTGGCTGTCGCCTATCAAAGGGTGTTCGTTGGTTCAGACACGACCAAGGCCCCCAGTGATACATAAAAAATAAATGTCAAGGGGTAAACCGGAGGCCGCTTTAAACAAAACCACTCCGTGTAACCTCGCATGATGAGAAAGACAGAGACCCCGCTTTAGCTGAGGCTCCGGTTTGATATATCAAAGATAATATATACATTGTTATGATATGTACATAGATAGAGCCGATGGCTCAAGTATAGTAAGGCCGAAGATGAGCTATATTCCACGGCCTGTTGGTCTCCTCTTCTGATGTACGTGAGTCTTGATGTCCTCGAATATCAATCAGATAGTACGACCCGTTGTGCAAATTTTTGCTGACCACGAAAGGTCCCTCCCAAGGTGGGGATAACTTGTGCATATCCGTTTGATCTTGGATGAGTCGAAGCACCAAATCTCCTTCTTGAAAAGTTCTGGTTCTAACCCGGCGACCGTGATAGCGACGAAGATCTTGCTGGTAAATCGCCGAACGGGCAGCCGCTATATCACGCTCCTCGTCCAATAGCTCCAAAGCGTCTTGCCGTGCTGTCTCATTGTCTGCTTCAACATAGGCTGCCACACGAGGCGAATCGTGCCGGATGTCACTAGGGAGAACTGCCTCTGCTCCATAGACCATGAAAAATGGCGTGTATCCTGTGGACCGGTTTGGCGTAGTATTGATACTCCATAACACAGATGGCAGCTCTTCAACCCAACATCCTGGTGTTCTTTGCAACGGGACCAAAAGCCGGGGTTTGATGCCTCGCAAGATTTCTTGATTAGCTCGTTCTGCCTGTCCATTGGACTGGGGGTGTGCCACTGACGACACGTCAAGTCGGATGTGCTCACGTTCACAGAACTCCTTCATAGCACCTTTGGATAAATTGGTACCATTGTCAGTAATGATACTGTGTGGAAAACCAAACCGGAAAATCACCTTTTTGATGAACTGCACCGCTGTTGCCGCATCACACTTGCTGACAGGCTCCGCTTTAACCCCTTCAAGTAAACTCGTAGCGATGGCTCCACGACTAAGTCCTTTCGCTAGGACATCTGCCGTGACAAATCCCAGCGCCACCGCGGCCTCCCCTCGTTGTGTGGGTTGCGCCCCTCTCCAAGGTCAAGGCCCAATGTGAGCAGCCACACCGACCCCCCCCCGCCCCCCTTGTGCTCCGTCGGGCCAGTAGTTTCGACCCGATCTATATTTTTTTTCCTGCTCCAGACGAATTTCCTAATTATCTAGGGAATTACAGTTTTATAGAAAAGTCCCTGTAGATCATGCATTTAATAACTCACAATTGGTGCATCGGATTAAAATGATTTAAATATGTAAAATGCTTAGAATTTCATCTAGTTGCATAATATGCAACTTTCATCCATGTTTAAAATGTTTAAACTTGAAGTTTGTTTAATTTTGTATAAATGACATGTTAAAATGATTTATTTCATAACTAAATAACTATAGCTCCAAATTTAATAAACTTTATATGTAAATGGGGTGGAAAAATGCATAGAATAACTTGGTTCACTTTATTTTGATGTTTAACAACTTTAAAATATGCTTTAGGACAGAACATTACCAAATCTAAAATATGCACATGAGGGTTTTTCCGGAATTGTTGTTTGTTGTTCCGGCCTCATTTAAACTTGCCTAGATAAGTAGTTTTCATATGCTTCACCCCTTGACATGTTTAATAACATTTAATATTGTTGGGTACATAAACGAGAGAGAACTAAATAATTGATGTGGTGTTTCGTCAATACGCAACTCGTTGCATATTGAGCTCCACTTAATTTGTAGTATTGTTTGTGCACTTTGCCATGCCATGTTTCATTAAACCGGACATGCATCATACTTGGTTGTGCATCATGCCATGTTTATGTGATGGTTGTTTACTATGCTGCTTGCTTCTTTCTGGGTTGCTTCTCTCGTTAGCTTCGGTTTCATTCCGGAGCTGTGAGGATCCGTTCGACTACGTCCGTTTGTCTACTTCTTGGACTCGTTCTTCTTCCTTGCGGGATCTCAGGCAAGATGACCATACCCTCGATATCACTTCTATCTTTGCTTGCTAGTTGTTCGTTCTATCGCTATGTCGCCCTACCTACCACCTGTTATATCATGCCTCCCATATTGCCATGTCAAGCCTCTAACCCACCTTCCTAGCAAACCGTTGTTTGGCTATGTTACCGCTTTTGCTCAGCCCCTCTTATAGTGTTGTTAGTTGTAGGGGAAGTTGAAGTTTGTTGCATGTTGGAACATGGATATGTTGGGATATCACAATATCTCTTATTTAATTAATGCACCTATATACTTGGTAAAGGGTGGAAGGCTCGGCCTTTTGCCTGGTGTTTTGTTCCACTCTTGCCACCCTAGTTTCTGTCATACCGGTGTTGTGTTCCTTGATTTTGCGTTCCTTACACGGTTGGGTGTTATGGGAACCCCTTGACAGTTCGCCTTGAATAAAACTCCTCCAGCAAGGCCCAACCTTGGTTTTAACATTTGCCACCTAAGCCTTTTCCCTTGGGTTCCGCGGACTCAAGGGTCATCTTTATTTTAAACCCTCAGGCCAGTGCTCCTTTGAGTGTTCATCCAAACTAGAGCACCATGCGGGGCCGTCCCTTGGCAACTTGGGTTATGTTGGTACTTGTACGCTTAGCTTATCTGGTGTGCCCTGAGAACGAGATATGTGCAGCTCCTATCGGGATTTGTCGGCACAGTCGGGTGGTCTTGCTGGTCTTGTTTTACCATTGCCGAAATGTCTTGTAACCGGGATTCTGAGATTGGTCGGGTCTTTCTGGGAGAAGGAATATCCCTCGTTGACCGTGAGAGCTTGTGATGGGCTAAGTTGGGACACCCCTATAGGGTACAAACTTTCGAGAGATGTGCCCGCGGTTATGTGGCAGATGGGAATTTGTTAATATCTGGTTGTAGAGAACTTGACACTTGACTTAATTAAAATGCATCAACCGCGTGTGTTGCCATGATGGTCTCTTTTCGGTGGAGTCCAGGAAGGGAACACGGCTTTGTGTTATGCTTGAACGTAAGTAGTTTCAGGATCACTTCTTGATCACTTCTAGCTTCCCGACTGTTGCGTTGCTTCTCTTCTCGCTCTTATTTGTGTATGTTAGCCACCATATATGCTTAGTGCTTGTTGCAGCTCCACCTCCTTACCTTACCCTACCCATAAGCTTAAATAGTCTTGATCTTGCGGGTGTGAGATTGTTGAGTCCTTGTGACTCACAGATACTTCCAAACAGTTGCAGGTGCCAATGATACCATTGCAGGTGACGCAACCGAGCTCAAGTGGGAGCTCGATGAAGATCTTGATCGTTGTTATGTGTCTTTTCCGGTTTATCAGTAGTGGTGCCCAGTTGGGACGATTGGGTATCTAGCATTTGGGGTTGTCTTCCTTTATTTTGGTTCCGTAGTCGGACATTTGATTGTACTCTGGATGATGTATGTTTAACTTGTTATTTGTGTGAAGTGGAGATTGTAAGCCAACTCTTTACCCCTTTCTTATTCAGTACATGGGATTGTGTGAAGATTACCCCTCTTGCGACAAAACTACCATGCGGCTATGCCTCTAAGTCGTGCCCCGACACATGGGAGATATAGCCGCATTATGGGTGTTACAAGTTGGTTATCAGAGCCATCCCCGACTTAGGAGCCCCCTTCTTGATCGAATCTCTGACGTTGTCGAGTCTAGAAAAAAAATTTGAGTCTTAGGATTATATACGTCAGAGAGTAGGATTCTTTTTACTTCTCAGCCCCTTCATGGCTCTGGTGAGGCCTCCTGACGTAGAAGTTTTGACTTTCCTCTCCTCAAATTTCACAAAAAAAATTTAGGATCACGTGGGTATCTTGGAATTGTTCCAATATTCTTGTGACGAGAACATTGTTCTTGGTGCCTCCTGGCATTTAGGGGTTGTGGCAGTGTCCCCGGGAGTTGAACTCCAAGGAGTTGTCGTCACATTTTTATCGTTGCAGTTCTGGAATACCTGAGTTCACCGACATCGAAAATCTCTTTTATGCAGTTGTTGGTGAGATAACCTCGACGCCACCTAGTACTGGGGCGGGAGTTCGGGAGTATTGCCATAACTCGTATAACGAATGCTTTTCGAAGGTTGAGGTACACGATTTCCGAAGGTTTCTTGGTTATGTGTTAATGGATGGATACAGCTGGATGTAGGGATTGGTAGTCTGGGTGAGATATATTGCTTCCCCTGTATCCCCAACACCTGATTGCATAACCAGAAAGTTTCGGGAGTTTATAAGTGGGAATTCAAGTATCTCGTACTATATCTTTCCAACAGACACATGATACGATATTGGGTCTATCATATGTTTGTTCCAATCCTTTGTTTTGTTTTGAGTTGTGGTATTCGAGTTGTTTCTATGTCAAATGTAGATGCCATACCTTTTCTGAACGGTGTTTGTTTCATCCGTCCCCAAGTTGCCTTTGTTTTGCCAGCCCTCCCAACCCTTTTCCTTCAAGGAATCAGATGTCTTAATCAAGTATCCATTTTATTCATGTGAAGTCTCTTCATTCTTTTCAATCAATGTTCTTACCCGGTGGTTCTCATGAAGATGCTCTACAAGTTCATCATTCTTCGTTCTTTTTTTTCTTCTCCGGTGAATTCAAGTCAAGCTTTGTCGATCATATCCTTTCCTCGTTTCATATGCTTTCCCATGCCGGTGCACCTCTTAATCGCTCACCTCTCTCTATTAATTTTTGGAGTGCTGAAGATATCTCAGAAGATTCAAGTTCCCATTCTCAATTCGCTCAAGTTCTTTTGAGGATGTTATCTCATTCAAGCCATTTAATTCAACCGGCGCAATCTCTCTTTTAAATCGTTCAACGGTGTATCTTTTGAGTGGGCCCTAACCCACAGGTATTTTCCTTGGACCTTACCTGACTCTTCTATTTTCCCTGAGCTATTCTCTAATTCCTTTTAAAGTTTGCCATAAGAATGAATTATCATCAGTCATATGTCTTTCTCGAAGATCTTTCAAATTCTTTTCATTGTTGATTCAAGCTCTATATTCTTCATTATTCCAGAGTGCCTCAACAATTTGTGGTGGTGTTTCTCGTCGTCATTCTCGAATTTTGAAGATTGAAGAAGAGTTTCCTCTAAATCTTGTCCGTTCTCCCGGAGAATGGTGGTGTTAGAATATTGCCATCCTCTCATAATTGTTTTCGATTGTGAGAATTCTTTTCACCAATCCGGAGCAATTCAAGAGTCTTTTCAGTTTGATTCTCTGGAGCCCATCATCTCAGAATTATTCATTCCAGCTTTCAGCTCTCGTTCTCAAATTCTTCCGGGGCATCGTTCAAGTATTCTTTAATCAGCTCGTGATCTCTTCATTCTCATGTATCTAAATTCCCTCAAGTATCTTCATTCATTCTCTAATTCTTCACGGTGTTTCTTTATTTTTTCTTCGTTCATTTTCAATTCTTACGGTGGTTCGTCAAGAGTTATTTTCCTTCGTTATCATATAGATTCATTCGTTGTTTCCAAATCCCACCGGTGGTTCCATCAAGACAATCTCAAGTTTGCACAATATCTATCTTAATCCTTTCTACGAGAATAAGTAGTATGCCAAATCCGTTGCTTGTCATCAATCTAAATTGGTGAAGGATACGCATAACGTATTTCTTATTATTGTTTCATCTAAGTGATTCATCTTTCTTTACGAAGTTGTTCGCCATATCACATTCTCGGTTCTAGTGTTTCACCTTTTCCTTTTCCAGAGCTCCAAGTTTTCTCGGTTATACCTTGTGTTTTCAACTCCTCTTTCTTTCTATCATCCTTTATTACCGGAGTTCTTCATGGAGGCTCTACATGGTGGCTCATCAATGATTCTTTTCATTCTTCAATTGTTCTTCAAGATCTCTCTCGAAGTCATGACCCGCCAATCTATAATCTAAAATAAACATGGTGTTTAACACATGTCTTGCTTTGAGGAGTTCAAGCATTCTTCATCTTGCATTCTGAAGTGCAATTCTTCCTATCTTATCTTTTGAGGTGGTTTTATGTCACTCTTGACAATTTCCCTTCGTGTTTCATGATTCACAAGTTGTCTAGAATGACATATTTTAAACCCATCATTTCCAATTCGTTCATGACATCCTTTGCAACCCATCAATCTCTTCATTGGAGTTATCTTGGGTTATATTTCACCTAAAGCTTTCCCTATGGATTGTTGCTATTTATGGTGCTCATAAATGACCCAAGTTCTTCATTTATCCTCCCGATGAAATAAGTTTCTCGTCTCCTTGTTGAAATCAATCCAATCTATTGTTTACGTTAGTGGCAGAATTGCACCTCATAATTTTGAGACGTTTTCCATAAGCCCACTACCAGCTTATTCTTTTGTTGTTGATTTTCCAACAACTCCGTTCAACCCTTCTTCGTAAGGATGCTTTTCCAATTTATTTGTGGAGAGGATGTTTTCTCTTCTCTGTTCTTTTCATTCCATTCTTTCATTTCTTCCGGAGGCATTGTGATGTTGCACTCTTCGACCCATCATCCCATTTTTGTCAAAGATCATGGTCTTTCCTTTGCTTATCCATTTAACCGGAATGTTGTGTCCTCCATTCAAGTTCTCTCATCTTATCAAGTTTTGCCTCCCTTCTCAACCGGAGTGTTGTCTGAAATCTTTCTTACCCCTTGTGCCATTCTTTCAATAGTTCCGGAGGCAGTGTGTTGTTGATTTCATCAAGTATCCTCTCATCTTGTAAAGTTCATGTTCAATTCCTTCCATTTACAGTCGGAGTGTTGTCCAAATTATATCATTCTTATTCCTTCTCTATCTTGTTTTAACCGGAGTGTTGACCGGAGTCTCATCCAAGTGCTTTCATTTTGCCAAGTTCATATTATTGCCTTCCATTTCCAACCGGAGTGTTGTCATAATTGATCTTTATCGTTCCATGTACATCTCGTTTTAACCGAAGTGCTTGCATGTACTTCTTGTCCATTGTAACACTTTTCTTATGTCTTTCAACCTACAAGGTTCTTGGAATGTCCTTGTTCCTCTTTTCTAACAGAGTGTTTTCAACTTTGTTCAACTTCGTTGTATTCTTTCTTTCAATTTGTTCAACCTCTCAAGGTTCTTTGGTTTCACTCATTTGTCAAATAAGCAACTTAGTTTTACTTCTTCTCTTCCTCTTCCGTTTCTCTCCGGTGCCATCCTAGATCTCGGGAAGAGATCCTCTTGTAGTGGTGGAGTGTTGTAACGCCCCGAGACTGTTGCGCCAGGTGTCTTCCAGTTATTCACTGTCTTTGCCATGTCATTCACTTGTGTGTTGCATCTTGCCATGTCATCATGTGCATTGCATCATCATGTTTTCAAAACTTGCATCCGTCCGGGTCTCCCCGTTCCTTTCGTTATCCGTTCTGAGCCATACACACTTGCACGCGCCCGCGGCACCTCGGAAATATTATTTTTATTAGTGGCCATAAAATGTTCTCGGAATGGGACGAAAGTTGGCGTGGGGTCTTATTATAGTGTAGATAGACCGCCTATCAAGTTTTGTCGCATTCGGAGCTCGTTTGATAGCCAAACCGTTAAACATATAATGGCATTATAGTCGGTTTATTTCTCGGACGTTTCGGTCCCCGAAACTGCCTCCGGGCCTCTCCTTCTGTTCTCTCCTCTCAGCCCAACTCCTCTTCACAGTCCACCTAGGCCCTGCCTAGCCCTTTTTGCGCAGTGCTTAGACCCCTCTCGCGTGTCCGAAACTTCCCCGAACCCGACCCGGACTGTCGTTACCGATGGGTCCAGATTATCCCCTAACATCTATAAAACATCTCTGTTTCCTTATTTGAACTCACCTAGTCTATTTTTCTCAACCGCCCGATTTCGATCGGAGGGTCCGAATCTACCCTAAACTTCTGTTCTCTCCTCTCAGCCCAACTCCTCTTCACACGTATATATATACACACACACACACACACACACACATACATAAACACTATTTTGATCACGGGATCAGAATAATATTCTGATCACAACCTGAACTGCCTGAGTAACGCGCCTGAACTTCCCTTTGTACGAACCCGACCTTCGGGCTATCTTCGCAACCGTGGCTTCCCCCGCGAATTATTCTGGTTAGTCGTATTCTATATGATGTTAGTGTAATCTAGAAACAACTTTTAGCAACTAAATACCCGTTCTAAATAGGAATCTCGCTTGTTGGCGGATTTTGCACTCGGATCGTGATGAACTCGCATTTTTTGCAATTTTACTGCCTGAGTTGTTCGACCTGAACTTCCCCGTGTGCTAGGTTGAACTTCCGCCAACATTGCCCAAATGGGGCTTGCTATATATCATTGGAAAGCTATAGACACCAGTGTCATGACCCAAGTTAATTTTTTGGCAAAATGTAAGCGGTTTAAGAGCAGTTTTGAAAACCGTTTTTTCGTCATACAAAAAACGTGAATTGAATTTTTGATCGCATTTCTAAACCGTTTATCGGAATGAGGCAAATAATATGGCGTTGGAAAGCTACTGCAAAAACGCTCCTTCCACATATAGAAAGTATTCTCTAATTCCCCATGGTTAAAGAGTAATTTCGAAAATCGTAAAAATTCGCAAACCAAATAGCCGAGTTGGTATTTTCGATGCCATTTCTAAACAGCTAATCCAATTGAGGCAAATGATATGGCGTTGGAAAACTTATGAAAATGCGATACTTTCTCATGTTGAAAGTTTTTTCTAATTTTGAACGGTTTGAAAGTAATTTAAAAAACAGTACAAGTTCCACTGATTTCGTATTTTCGAGCTAATTTTTTAACCGCACGTCCGAATGCAGCAAATGATATGGCGTTGGAAAGCTTGAGGAAATGAAAAAAAATTGGTATCTATTGTTTCTCCCAATTCCTTACAGTTTTAAGTCAATTTAAAAATCGCTAAAAACATATTTTCGCCATAATTTCTACAAACTTTATCGGAATGGGGCAAATAATATACCATTGAAAAGCTACCGGAAATGCGGAACTTTTTTGTATTGATGGTTTTCTCTGATTCTGAGGCAATTTGAAGTAATTTCAAAAACGGCAGGATCATTTGTCCTTTCTTTATCGCGAAACAGATTGTTCCAAAATGCACCACGTGAAGACTTGAACTTCTCGACATGTCTACTTGAACTTCACTCTGTTTTCCACGTGCTTTTTTTGCTCGTAGCTCTTCATCCACTACTCGTAGCTCTCCATCCACTCACCGGAATTGAGCAAGTGATATACTGATGGAAAGCTGCTGTAAACACGCTACTTTTCCGTGTTGATCATTTTTTCATACTCACGACGGTTTTAAAAGTATTTCATCTGAAATTCATTCAGTGTAGTAGTTGAACTTCCTACTGTTTTCATGTTGAACTTCTGTGACGTATTTTCGTTTGTAATTTTCTCATCGATTCGTCATTGTTAAACAAATGATATTCCTTTTGTACAAACCTGTCTCACAATAATTTTTTTAACTTTCTCCGACCGAGGAATTGAACTTATAACAACAACAAAATTGGACCTTACCTTTTAATTCATTTTTCTCATATTAAACACGCACCATGTAGTACATGAACCTTTTCCATTTTTATAATTTGAATTTTTTATTTTCTTTCTGAAATCAAATTGCTCCCAAATAATAACTGAGCTTCTTTGTGGATTGAGAGAATTATTTTGAAACGCAAAAAAAACAACTTCTTTTTTGTGTTTTTAAACATGGAAATACAAGATGAACCTCTCTCGCAAGAATTTTTGAACTTCCACCAATAGAGCACTTGAACTTCTTTCAACAAACCTTTTAAGCCTTTATTTTCTATACTTTTTATTTCTTACCTGAAATGCATTCCTTTGAGTACTTGACCTTCTCGTTGTTTTCACTATGAACTTCTGTCGCATTTTTGTGTATACGTAAAATTACACGCAATTGAAGGTCGGACGTCATTTTTTGCCATTTTAAAACATGTAATTGGAGGTTGGACGCCCCGCAATATAAATTCTGAACCATGCACGGAGGTGCACGTTAACTACTTGCAACAAATCTGAGTTTTTTATATACTACGGACTTCTCTGGTATTTTGAATTGAACTTCTTAGTCTTATTTTTAGAAAAAAAAATATGTTTTCAAATAAGCATCAAACATTTTTTAAATTGAACCTCACACATTTATTTTTCCTAGAAATTGAAATAATTTGAGTTTTCCGTAAACATCAAACTACTCCTTTTATTTTAATTTGAACTTTTTTAATTTTATTCCTTAGTAACCAAGAGAAACCTGTTTTTTTATATAAATATTGAACTTCTCTATTTTTATAATTTGGCCTTCTTGGTTTATTTGAAATACTTTCTTTTTCCATTTGAACATCTAAACACATGGTGAACTGCTTTATGAAGAATTTTTGAACTTTCCCGGGCCGAGCACTTGAACTTCTAGCAACAAAACTTTTAGACTTTGCCTTTTTATTGTATTTTTCTCATACGAAACACACATCATGCAATACGTGAACTTCCGGATATTAAAAAACAAGGTTTTAAACTGTTCATTTTTTAAAATTTGAACTTCTATGTTATTTAAATTTGGACTTCTCAATTTTTAATAAAACGTAGAAACACCATTTTTTATAAACTTTCCAAACTACTTCATTTTTTATTTTTGAACTTCTTGGTTTATTCTATGGTAATGGGGAAAATTACAGGCTTGTAATAAACATTGAACCACCCTATTTTTGAATTTAAACTTCAAGGTATTTTTAGAAATGGTTAAATTTACAAAACAAATTTATGTTTTTCCACCTTTCTATGAACTTACTATGTCATATCTTGTGAAGTTTTGTTTTTATGTCTCGCGAAATTTTTAGGCATTTTTTGCTGTCGGTGAAATGGCCTAGACGGTCATTTTTTCATGATGAACTTCTTCAGTATGTGGTACACATGAACTTATGAATTTCTGAAAGCACGCTATTGAAATTCAAGAAAGTTACGCACAACAATACACATGCACAAATACAAATGCACACATCTAAAAGAGCATAAAGTTCTCACATGGAGTTCAAAAAATAGTGAAAAAATTTCCACAAGAAATGTTGGACATTTTCTTAGGCGACCCTATATAGTTTTTCAATTGGTTTGCACGTTGAACCACGTCAGCGTTAGAAACTAAACTTCTCTTTTCTTTTCTTCTAATAAAAACACAACATTCTTTTTTACTTTTAAAAATAATTGTACCTTTCCTTACTCATGTATGAAACTAATCTTTTTTTTGAAATGTGTGTACCACATAGCGCGGATGGAGGCAATTCTTCAAATTATTTTAATTCGAGACATAAACACAAATAGCGTCAACCTATTACTTCCATTCCTATTTTTTGGAAAAGAGAAACAAAATCAAAATTTCTTGAACATATTACGCCATTAACCTCTTTTACAAAATTTCTTTTAAGTACATAGACAGAATGGAGATATGAATGGTTTCCTTAGTGTCTCTGTCTCTCTTCATGAAACACAAGCCTCAATAGAAGCACATAAGAAGAATTAGTACTCCATAACGTTGATGCATTTTGGAGAAGAAAACTCGTTTTTTTCCAGTGCACGCACGCAAGCAACACACCCAGCATATATCACAGCACGCAAGCAGCACACCCAGCTATACAACATATATCAAAGCACGCAAGCAACACATCCAATGCACGCACACACGCCATCATGCACGCAGACACGCATTAGCATGTACCCCATGCCTCGCTCATGGCACACTAATAGGCGTTGGTGACTGGCCGTAGAGGTCGCAAGGACACAGGACAGCCATGACGGCAGACGGGATGTGAACCGCAGGGGAGACGCTGGGTCACGATGGTGGCCCATCCAAAAACGAGGTGGCACACCATGCAGCGCCTTCATCGACAAGTTAGAAGCACTAGTGCAAGCGATTAAGCACTCAGACGACCGCACCTGTAGCAAAGCGGCAGAAGTTCAGTTTTAAGTAGAAGTTTAGATTTCAGATATTAATAGGCACTTGCATGTACATGGTGAAAGCAAGCAAATAGCAGGCGACTATAACCCGTAAAAACAAAAGCTAACAAACGTTCAACAGTGGCTTGGAAGCACACACGTACAGGTGTAATTGAACTCGGCATATAGCCATAGTAGGACTTCACGACTGCCGACGTATAGCTATAGTAGAACTTGGCATATAGCCATGGTTGAACTTCTCACCATCAGTGTTCAGAATATCATTAAGGCTACAAAATAGAACTTGAATCAGCCAGAAAAGAAGAGCACAACATCTGAACCTTCGATGTCCATGGGGTAAGAGCATTACCACACAATAGAAAATAGTACAATAGCACTTATCCACCTTTTATAAAATTTTCAGTATGGTGGTAATTAGCTCAAACGAATTGCAAGACAATGTATTTGGTTCACGTTCACTTGTTCACTTCTGAAAATGTTCAGGCTCTAAATTCCAACTCTGCAATTTTTTTAATCTGGTAGTACTGGCTCGACCAAATAGTACAATCCCGCTCTTTCTTCGGAATATGATGACCATTTTGTGGAGTGTGCAGAGTTGCATTTTTGTGTCATTATATTTTTTGCGACTCTGGTAGCAACTTGTACACTATTTGGTTGAGTTTGTACTATTCTTCTTCAGATGTTCAAATATGATGAGCTGAACATTTTCACAACAGTAGCTAGCTCAACCGAAGCAACTTATGATGACCTGAACTTCTGAAGAAGAATACACGAAAAATGCAAAGTTGGATTTTAGAGATGTAAGTTCTTCCAAATTGCATTAATCAAACACTAGCACCACATCAGACTCCACACATCTGCTGCAGTTCACTCAGTCGAAGCAGTTAAGTTCAGTTAACAGAAGTTTCCTCACCAAGACATCCATGTGCACGAGCATGTTTAGTGAGGGAGTTCAAATCCTGGAGAGAGAGTTCAGTGAAGAGAGGAAGGGGGGGTACCTGACATTGAAGAGAAGCCGCGTGCTTCCAGTGGAGGGCCATGTCGGTCATCGATAGGAAAGGGGCTGGGTAGGTTGCACTGAACGGAAGTGATGGGAAGGCGGCCGGATGGGGATCGTCACAGGTGTACAGGATGGCAGCAGGAGGGGCCAGCTGGCGCTGCATGGGGGAGGCGCTCGGTAAGAGGAGGCAATGGACTGCGGCAATGGCCGGAGGAGGAAGCCGTCCATGGTGGCTCGCCATGGTCAGACAATGGCGACTCGTTCAGAGGGAGGCGTGCTGATCGGGAAGGAGGGTGTGGTCGGCGGCGCGTGCTTGCTGGAGGCGCGTCGCGGCGGCAGGAGCTACCGTGGGAGGGAGGTGGAGGTGGAGGCGGCGGCGCATGCTGGCTGGGGGATGCGTCATGGCTGTGCGCCTGGCCGGAGGTGGAAGGTAGGGGTGGCGGCGCGTGCCATAGGGGGAGGATGGCAGCATGACGGCCGGATCCTAGGGCGGGGGCGGCGGCCGAATACTGGGACGGGAGCGGCGGGGCAGGGGCGCGTGTGGGCGGCGATCACGTCTCCGGTTGGGGCACGTCTGGGTGGTGGCTGCGTCTCCGGTGGGGGGCGGGGCGGGACGGCGGCAGCAGCGCCGGTTGGGGCGGGAGGTGGGGATCAGGATCGGGGAAAGTGCTGGATTGGGATTTTTTTTGTTCTCACAGTCGGCTCGGTAGTTCGGGAACATCTCCATCGGGCCCTTATAGGGCCTGACGTGATCCAAATAGTTATTATAATTCTAGGATTAAAATAGTGTTGTCCTCTCTCTCTCTCTATATATATATATATACACACACACACATATATATACCCTTCATGCCCATTTTAGACCAAACCCAAAATCCTAGGACTTTTGTTTCCGCTAGCCGCCGCCACCTATAGTCTCCTTCCTCCTCGGATCAGCCGCCGCCTCCACCCGGTCTCCATCCACCTTGGGATCCGCTATTGATTCAAAAATTCACCACTTCCCTCCTGTCTCCTCGCTGAATGGAGCCTCTGAAGCCGCAGCTCCCCACCGCGGAGTCCCTCGTTGCCGGGCACCAAAGCTCTGCCCGCTAGCCAACGGAGGACCTCCTCACGCTCTCTACTCCTTCGTGCCCCGCGCCTCCCCGTGCTCCTCCTCGCCTCGCTGTCCGGCGTCGCCGCGGGCGACCGAACCAGCTAGCAAGAGGAGCTCCCATGGCGCCCGATCCAGGAGGCCTGACCTCCCATCGCTCGCCGACGCCTCAACCGGAGCAGGACCCCGTCGCCCTCTCCTTCATGTTTCCCTCCATTTTCTCTCTTCTTCAACTCACCGCGAGCTCCCTCTCTCTCTCTCTCTCTCTCTCTCTCTCTCTCTGTTCGAATAGGTGCCGCCATGTAAAACCTCACGAGTTCCTTGCATGGCGCTGCTGCCCTCCGCATGCGGTCTCATCATCACCGCCAGGACCTTCCATGCGCCGCCCCGCCGAGTCCCTCTGTTGGAGCGCCTCTGTCGCTGCTCTGCACCAGTCCACCCTCGCGCTGACCTTCGCTGCTTCCCCGCCGTTCCTCGCCTCCCGGAGCAAGTCGCTGCACCGCCCCTGCTTCGTCGGCCTCCTCTGCTTCGCCTGCAAGCCCGCTTCCCCGACGGACCATCGCCGTTGCAGCCATCAGCCTTGCCTATGGTTCACGCATTGACCTTGGTCCTCGCTTCAATCTGGAGGCAGCAGTCAACTGCGTCGCCAGCCACCACCAGCGCCACCGCGGCCTCCCCTCCTTGCGTGGTTTGCGCCCCTCTCCAAGGCCAAGGCCCAATGTGAGCAGCCACACCGCACCCCCCTTGTGCTCTGCCGGGCCAGTAGTTTCGACCTGATCTATATTTTTTCTGCTCCAGACGAATTTCCAAATTATCCAGGGAATTGTAGTTTTACAGAAAAGTCCCTGTAGATCATGCATTTAATAACTCACAATTGGTGCATCGGATTAAAATGATTTAAATATGTAAAATGCTTATAATCTCATCTAGTTTCATAATATGCAACTTTCATCCATGTTTAAAATGTTTAAACTTGTAGCTTGTTTAATTTTGTATAAATGACATGTTAAAATGATTTATTTCATAACTAAATAACCGTAGCTCCAAATTTAATAAACTTTATATGTAAATGGGGTGGAAAATGCATAGAATAACCTGGTTCACTTTATTTTGATGTTTAACAACTATAAAATTTGCTTTAGGACAGAACAGTACCAAATCTAAAATATGCACATGAGGGTTTTTCCGGAATTGTTGTTTGTTGTTCCGGCATCATTTAAACTTGCCTAGATAAGTAGTTTTCATATACATCACCCCTTGCCATGTTTAATAACATTTAATATTCTTGGGTACATAAACGAGAGAGAACTAAATAATTGATGTAGTATTTCGTCAATACGCAACTCATTGCATATTGAGCTCCACTTAATTTGTAGTATTGTTTGTGCACTTTGCCATGCCATGTTTCATTAAATCGGACATGCATCATACTTGGTTGTGCATCATGCCATGTTTATGTGATGGTTGTTTACTATGTTGCTTGCTTCTTTCCGGGTTGCTTCTCTCGTTAGCTTCGGTTTGTTCTGAAGTTGTGAGGATCCGTTCAACTATGTCTGTTTGTCTACTTCTTGGACTCATTCTTCTTCCTTGTTGGAACATGGATATGTTGGGATATCACAATATCTCTTATTTAATTAATGCATCTATATACTTGGTAAAGGGTGGAAGGCTCGGCCTTTTGACTGGTGTTTTTTTCTACTCTTGCCGCCTAGTTTCCGTCATACCGATGTTATGTTCCTTGATTTCGTGTTCCTTACGTGGTTGGGTGTTATGGGAACCCCTTGATAGTTCGCCTTGAATAAAACTCCTCCAGCAAGGCCCAACCTTGGTTTTAACATTTGCCACCTAAGCCTTTTCCCTTGGGTTCCACGGATTCAAGGGTCATCTTTATTTTAAACCCCGGGGCCAGTGCTCCTCTGAGTGTTCTTCCAAACTAGAGCACCGTGCGGGACCGTCCCTTGGCAACTTGGGTTATGTTGGTACTTGTACGCTTAGCTTACCCGGTGTGCCCTGAGAATGAGATATGTGCATCTCCTATCGGGATTTGTCGGCACAGTCGGGTGGTCTTGCTGGTCTTGTTTTACCATTGTCGAAATGTCTTGTAACCGGGATTCCGAGACTGATCGGGTCTTTCCGAGAGAAGGAATATCCTTCATTAATCATGAGAGCTTGTGATGGGCTAAGTTGGGACACCCCTGCAGGGTATAAACTTTCGAGAGCCGTGCCCATGGTTATGTGGCAGATGGGAATTTGTTAATATCCGGTTGTAGAGAACTTGACACTTACTTGATTAAAATGCATCAACCGCGTGTGTTGCCATGATGGTCTCTTTTCGGTGGAGTCCAGGAAGGGAACACGGCTTTGTGTTATGCTTGAACGTAAGTAGTTTTAGGATCACTTCTTGATCACTTCTAGCTTCCCTACTGTTGCGTTGCTTCTCTTCTCGCTCTTATTTGTGTATGTTAGCCACCATATATGCTTAGTGCTTGTTGCAGCTCCACCTCCTTACCTTACCCTACCCATAAGCTTAAATAGTCTTGATCTCGCGGGTGTGAGATTGCTGATTCCTCATGACTCACAGATACTTCCAAACAGTTGCAGGTGCCAATGATACCAGTGAAGGTGACGCAACCGAGCTCAAGTGGGAGCTCGATTAAGATCTTGATCATTGTTATGTGTCTTTTCCGGTTGATCAGTAGTGGTGTCCAGTTGGGACGATCGGGGATCTAGCATTTGGGGTTGTCTTCCTTTATTTTGGTTCCGTAGTTGGACCTTTAATTGTACTCTGGATGATGTATGTTTAACTTGTTATTTGTGTGAAGTGGTGATTGTAAGCCAACTCTTTACCCCTTTCTTATTCAGTACATGGGATTGTGTGAAGATTACCCCTCTTGTGACAAAACTACCATGTGGCTATGCCTCTAAGTCGTGCCCCGACACATGGGAGAGATAGCCGCATTGTGGGTGTTACAGTCTTTTAGTAAAAAATTCTTATTCGAGTATCCTTTTATCCGAGATGCTTGCACCAGTCCATAGATGGATCGCTGGAGTTTGCATACTTTGTTAGCACCTTTAGGATTGACAAAACCTTCTGGTTGCATCATATACAACTGTTCTTTAACAAATCCATTAAGGAATGCAGTATTGACATCCATTTGCCAGATTTCATAAAATGTGGCAATTGCTAACATGATTTGGACAGACTTAAGAATCGCTATGAGTGAGAAAATATCATCGTAGTCAACACCTTGAACTTGTCGAAAACCTTTTGCGACAAGTAGAGCTTTGTAGATCGTAACACTACCATCATCGTCCGTCTTCCTCTTGAAGATCCATTTATTCTCAATGGCTTGCTGATCATCGGGCAAGTCCACCAAAGTCCACACTTTGTTCTCATACATGGATCCTGTCTCAGATTTCATGGCCTCAAGCCATTTATTGGAATCTGGGCTCATCATCGCTTCCTCATAGTTCGTAGGTCTGTCATGGTCTGTTGGGAAACATAGCAACGAGAGGGGGAGAGTGTGTCCACGTACCCTCGTAGACCGAAAGCAGAAGCATTTGTTAACGTGGTAGATGTAGTCGAACTTCTTCTCGTTCCGACCGATCAAGTACCGAACGTATGGCACCTCCGAGTTCTGCACACGTTTAGCTCGATGACGTCCCTCGTACTCTTGATCCAGCAAAGTGTCGAGGGAGGGTTCCGTCAGCACGATGGCATGGTGACGGTGATGGTGAAGTGATCCATGTAGGGCTTCGCCTAAGCACTACGTGAATATGACCGGAGGCGTAAACTATGGAGGGGGGCGCCGCACACGGCTAACAATGTTTGTTGTTTGTTCTAGGCACCCCCTCCCCAAATATATATAGGTGGGAGGGGGAGGGGGATAGAAATGGGGCACCCCAAGTAGGAGGAATCCTACTTGGGGGCCTCCTCCAATTCGGCCTCCCCCTTTCCTTTTCTCCGGAGGGGGAAAGGAATGAGGGGAGAGGGGAAAGGAAGGGGAATCATATTCCCCCTATTTCCTTTCCTCCTTCCCTTTTCCTTTCTCCACTTAGGCCGGCTCATATGGGGACGCACCAGCCCACTAGGGGCTGGTCTGTCCCGCCCTTGGCCCAATAAGGCCCATATCTTTGCCGGGGGGTGCCCGGAACCCTTTCCGGTGACCCGATATGTTCCCGGTACCCCCAGAACACTTCCGATGTCCAAATACTACCGTCCTATATATGAATCTTTACCTCCCGACCATTTAGAGACTCCTAGTCATGTCTGTGATCTCATCCGGGACTCTGTGAAGGAAATATGCCCTAGAGGCAATAATAAAGTTGTTATTTATATTTCCTTATATCATGATAAATGCTTATTATTCATGCTAGAATTGTATTAACCGGAAACTTAGTACATGTGTGAATACATAGACAAATAGAGAGTCACTAGTATGCCTCTAGTTGACTAGCTCGTTGAATCAATGATGGTTATGTTTCCTGGCCATAGACATGAGTTATCATTTGATTAATGGGATCACATCATTAGAGAATGATGTGATTGACTTGACCCATCTGTTAGCTTAGCACGATGATCGCTTAGTTTGTTGCTATTGCTTTCTCCATAATTTATACATGTTCCTATGACTACAAGATCATGCAACTCCCGAATACCGGAGGAACACTTTGTGTGCTATGAAACGTCACAATGTAATTGGGTGACTATAAAGATGCTCTACAGGTGTCTCCAAAGGTGTTTGTTGAGTTGGCATAGATTGAGATTAGGGTTTGTCACTCCGAGTATCGGAGAGGTATCTATGGGCCCTCTCGGTAATACACATCAATATAAGCCTTGCAAACAATGTGACTAATGAGTTATTTACGGGATGATGCATTACGGAACGAGTAAAGAGACTTCCCGGTAACGAGATTGAACTAGGTATTGAGATACCGACGATCGAATCTCGGGCAAGTAACATACCGATGAGAAAGGGAACAACGTATATCGTTATGCAGTTTGATCGATAAAAGATATTCGTAGAATATGTGGGAGTCAATATGAACATCCAGGTTCCGCTATTGGTTATTGACCGGAGACGTGTCTCGGTCATGTCTACATAGTTCTCGAACCCGTAGGGTCCGCATGCTTAACGTTCGGTGACGATCGTATTATGAGTTTATGTGTTTTGATGTACCGAAGGTGGTTCAGAGTCCTGGATGTGATCATGGACACGACGAGGAGTCTCAAAATGGTCAAGACATAAAGATTGATATATTGGATGACTATATTCGGACACCGAATAATTATCGGAGTGCCGGGGGGTTATCGGAACCCCCGGCGGAACTAATGGGCCAACATGGGCCTTGTGAGAGAGAGGAGGGGCCATAGGGCTGGTCGCGCCCCCCCCCCTTGGGAGTCCGAATTGGACAAGGAGGGGGGCACCCCCTCTTTCCCTCCCTCTCTCCCTCTCTTTCCTTCCCCCTCCTTCTTCCTAGTTGGACTAGGAACAGGGGAGTCCTACTCCTACTAGAAGGAGGACTCCTCCCTCTCCTTGGCGCGCCCCAAGGCCGGCCGGCCTTCCCCCTTGCTCCTTTATATACAGGGGCAGGGGGCACCCTAGAACACACAAGTTGATTATTTCCAGCCGTGTGCGGTGCCCCCCTCCACCATAATCCACCTCGGTCATATCGTAGCGGTGCTTAGGCGAAGCCCTGTTCTGGCAGCATCATCATCACCGTCATCGCGCCATCATGCTGATGAAGCTCTCCCTCGACACTCTGCTGGATCATGAGTTCTTGGGACGTCACCGAGCCGAGCGTGTGCAGATCACGGAGCTGTCGTACTTTCGGTGCTAGGATCGGTCGATCGTGAAGACATACGACTACATCAACCGCGTTGTCATAATGCTTCCGCTTATGGTCTATTAGGGTACGTAGACAACACTCTCCCCTCTCGTTGCTATGCATCACCATGATCTTGCGTGTGCGTAGGAATTTTTTTGGAATTACTACGTTCCCCAACAGTGGCATCCGAGCCAGGTTTATGCGTAGATGTTATATGCACGAGTAGAACACAAAGGAGTTGTGGGCGTGGGTATATACATATTGCTTGCCGTCACTAGTTGATTCTTGATTCAGCGGCATTGTTGGATGAAGTGGCCCAGACCGACATTACGCGTACGCTTACGCGAGACTGGTTCTACCGACGTGCTTCGCACACAGGTGGCTAGTGGGTGTCTGTTTCTCCAGCTTTAGTTGAATCAGATTCAATGAACAAGGTTCTTTCTGATGCGTAGGTTTTTGATGCGTGGGTAACAATGGTTCTTGCTCAGCCCATAGCATCCACGTAAAACTTGCAACTACAAAGTAGAGGATGTCAACTTGTTTTTGCAGGGCATGTTGTGATGTGATATGGTCAAGACATGATGTTAAATTTTATTGTATGTGATGACCATGTTTTGTAACAGAGTTATCGGCAACTAGTAGGAGCCATATGGTTGTTGCTTTATTGTATGAAAGGCAATCGCCATGTAATTGCTTTACTTTATCACTAAGCGGTAGCGATAGTCGTAGAAGCAATAGTTGGCGAGACGACAACGATGCTTCGATGGAGATCAAGGTGTCAAGCCGGTGACGATGGTGATCATGACGGTGCTTTGGAGATGGAGATCAAAGGCACAAGATGATGATGGCCATATCATATCACTTATATTGATTGCATGTGATGTTTATCCTTTATGATTCTTATTTTGCTTAGTCAGACGGTAGCATTATAAGATGATCTGTCACTAAATTTCAAGGTATAAGTGTTCTCCCTGAGTATGCGTCGTTGCTTCAGTTCATCGTGCCGAGACAACACGTGATGATCGGGTGTGATAAGCTCTACGTTCACATACAATGGGTGCAAGCCAGTTTTGCACACATGTAATACTCGGTTTAAACTTGACGAGCCTAGCATATGCAGATATTACCTCGGAACACTGAGACCGAAAGGTCGAGTGTGAATCATATAGTAGATATGATCAACATAGTGATGTTCA
The DNA here is from genome assembly GCF_002162155.2 of Triticum dicoccoides. NCBI lineage: Eukaryota > Viridiplantae > Streptophyta > Magnoliopsida > Poales > Poaceae > Triticum > Triticum dicoccoides. The sequence goes on from NC_041392.1 coordinate 414,693,736, forward strand.
CAATTGAAAACTACTCCATCTCACGTGATGATCGGACATGGTTTAGTTGATATGGATCACGTGATCACTTAGATGATTAGAGGGATGTCTATCTAAGTGGGAGTTCTTAAGTAATTTGATTAATTGAACTTTAATTTATCATGAACTTAGTACCTGACAGTATTTTGCATGTCTATGTTGTCGTAGATAGATGGCCCGTGTTGTTGTTCCTAGAGAAAGTTGATAGGTCTCCAACGTATCTATAATTTTTGATTGTTCCATGCTATTATATTATCTGTTTTGGATGTTAATGGGCTTTATTTTACACTTTTATATTATTTTTGGGACTAACCTACTAACCCAAGGCCCAGTGCAAATTGTTGTTCTTTTGCCTATTTCAGTGTTTCGCAGAAAAGGAATATTAAACGGAATCCAAACGGAATGAAACCTTCGGGAACGTGATTTTTGGAACAAACATGATCCAGAGGACTTGGAGTGGACGTCAAGAAACGAACGAGGAGTCCACGAGGCAGGGGGCGTGCCTACCCCCCTCGTGGCTCAACCGACCTATTTCTTCCTCCTATATATACTCATATACCCTAAAAATATCGAGGAGCACCACGAGACCCTATTTCCACCGCCGCAACCTTCTGTACCCAAGATATCCCATCTTGGGGCCTTTTCCGGAGCTCCGCTGGAGGGGGCAACGATCATGGAGGGCCTCTACATCAACTCCATGGCCCTTCCGATGATCTGTGAGTAGTTTACTCCAGAACTTCGGGTCCACAGTTATTAGCTAGATGGCTTCTTCTCTCTCTTTGGATCTCAATACAAAGTTCTCCTCGATCTTCTTGAAGATCTATTTGATGTAACTCTTTTTGCGGTGTGTTTGTCGAGATCTGATGAATTGTGGGTTTATGATCAAGTCTATCTATGAACAATATTTGATTCTTCTCTGAAATCTTTTATGCATGATTGGTTATCTTTGCAAGTCTCTTCGAATTATCAGTTTGGTTTGGCCTACTAGACTGATCTTTCTTGCAATGGGAGAAGTGCTTAGCTTTGGGTTCAATCTTGCGGTGCTCGATCCCAGTGACAGAAAGGGAAACGACACGTATTGTATTGTTGCCATCGAGGATAAAAAGATGGGGTTTATATCATATTGCTTGAGTTTATCCCTCTACATCATGTCATCTTACCTAATGTGTTACTCTGTTCTTATGAACTTAATACTCTAGATGCATGCTGGATAGCGGTCGATGTGTGGAGTAATAGTAGTAGATGCAGGCAGGAGTTGGTCTACTTGTCACGGACGTGATGCCTATATACATGATCATGCCTAGATATTCTCATAATTATTCGCTTTTCTATCAATTGCTCGACAGTAATTCGTTCACCCACCGTAATACTTATGCTATCTTGAGAGAAGCCACTAGTGAAACCTATGGCCCCCGGGTCTATTTTCCATCATATAAGTTTCCATCCTATTTTATTTTGCGATCTTTACTTTCAATTTATATCATCAAAACACCAAAAATATTTATCTTATTATTATTATCTCTATCAGATCTCACTCTCGTAAGTGACCCTGAAGGGCTTGACAACCCCTTTATCGCGTTGGTTGCGAGGTTTTTATTTCTTGTGTAGGTACGACGGACTTGCATGTGGCCTCCTACTGGATTGATACCTTAGTTCTCAAAAACTGAGGGAAATACTTATGCTACTTTGCTGCATCACCCTTTCCTCTTCAAGGGAAAACCAACACAGTGCTCAAGAGGTAGCAAGAAGGATTTCTGGCACCGTTGGCGGGGAGTCTACGCACAAGTCAAGACATACCAAGTACCCATCACAAACTCTTATCCCTCGCATTACATTATTTTCCATTTGCCTCTCATTTTCCTCTCCCCCACTTCACCCTTGCCATTTTATTCGCCCTCTTTTTCTGTTCGCCTCTTTCCCGTTTGCTTTGATGTCTTACTTGGCTCGTTTGCTCGTTTGGTTGGAATAGTTGCTAAACAGAGAACCTAAGATCTATGGAGCCTCATCCTCTTGCTAATCTTTTTAAGAGATCCAATTATGATGAACCAATTGCTAGTGAGTTTTGTGCACTTGATTATCTTTATGAAGTTTTGCTTGAAATTCGTGAATCTGAAAATTGTGATGAAGTACTTTATGGAGTCATTCACGATATATCTTTGAATAAAAAACATTATTGCAATTATGATAGTATAAATTCTATTAATGTCAATTGTGCTTATAATATGCAAAACCATAAGCTTGGGGATGCTAGTTTTGATATGTCTACTACTTGTTGCAATGATCATGATTGGGGTGATTCTTCTTTTGATCTTGAAAATTTATTTAAGCCCCATGATGAATATGAGATTGATTATAATGTTTGCAATAATATTTAAAGTGGGTTTGGAAGAGTGTCAACTTTAGATCCCACATATTTTGAGAATGTTCAATCTTATGAAGTTTTTGATAAAGGTGGGTTTGGAGAGGTCATGACTTTAGCTAATGTTAATCCCACTATTTTGGAAGAGTGTCAACTTTTCAAACATGTGGATCGTGTTAAGAATATGTTTTTTATAGCTATATCGTTGAATTTGATTATGATCCTATATGTAATTATTATGATAGAGGAAAATATGGTGGTAGAAATTTTCATGTTACTAAATTACCTCTCGTTATGTTGAGATTGCTATTGTTTCTTTCCTCCTCCTTGCATATGGTAGTTTTTGCTTGCCTTGATAATTTGTTTTCCTATAAGATGCCTATTCATAGAAAGTATGTTAGACTTAGATGTATTTGTCACGTGTTTTATGATGCTCTCTTTGTGCTTCAATTCTTGTCTTTCATGTGAGCATCGTTGAAATCTTATGCCTAGCTAAAAGGCTTTAAAGAAAAGCGCTTGTTGGGAGACAACCAATATTTTTAATTGCTGTTATTCAATAAATAATTCATATATCCTCTTTTTATATGTGGTTTTATGCTTTTAATTAGTGTTTGTGCCAAGTAGAACCTTTGGTAAGACTTGGGGAAAGTCTTTGCGATCTTGCTGTAAAAAACAGAAACTTTAGCGCTCACGAGATTTGCTGCCATTTTTTACTGGAGAGATATATTTAGTTAATTATTTTTGAAGATGATTAATATATAAATTCCCCACGTCCGGCAATTTATTTTAGAATTTTTGGGGTTCCATAAGTATTCGAAACCTACAGATTACTACAGATTGTTCTGTTTTTGACAGATTCTGTTTTTCGCGTGTTGTTTGCTTATTTTGATGAATCTATGGCTAGTGATAGGTTTATGAACCATAGAGAAGTTGGAATATAGTAGGTTTAAAACCAATATAAATAAAGAATGAGTTCATTACAGTACCTTGAAGTGGTGGTTTGTTTTCTTTTAGTAACGGAGCTCATGAGATTTTCTGTTTAAGTTTTGTGTTGTGAAGTTTTCAAGTCTTGGGTAAAGATTTGATGGATTATGGAACAATGAGTGGCAAGAGCCTAAGCTTGGGGATTCCAAAGGCACGCCAAGGTAAAATCCAAGGACAACCAAAAGCCTAAGCTTGGGGATGCCCCGGAAGGCATCCCCTCTTTCGTCTTCGTCCATTAGTAACTTTACTTGGAGCTATATTTTTATTCACCACATGATATGTGTTTTGCTTGGAGCGTCTTGTATGATTTGAGTATTTGCTTTTTAGTTTACCACAATAATCCTTGCTGTACACACCTTCTGGGAGAGACATACATGAATCGAAATTTATTAGAATACTCTATGTGCTTCACTTATACCTTTTGAGCTAGATAATTTTGCTCTAGTGCTTCGCTTATATCTTTTAGAGCACGGTGGTGGTTTTATTTTATAGAAATTATTGATCTCTCATACTTCACTTATATTATTTTTAGAGGCCCTTAGGACATCATGGTAATTTGCTTTGGTTATGAATTTAGTCCTAATATGATAGGCATCCAAGATCGATATAATAAAAACTTTCATAAAAAGTGCATTGAGTACTAGGAGAAGTTTGATACTTGATAATTGTTTTCAGATATAAAGGTGGTAATATTAGAGTGTTCTAGTTGAGTAGTTGTTAATTTGAGAAATACTTGTGTTGAAGTTTGCAAGTCTTGTAGCATGCACGTATGGTGACCGTTGTATAACAAATTTGAAACATGAGGTGTTATTTGATTGTCTTCCTTATGAGTGGCGGTCGGGGACGAGCGATGGTCTTTTCCTACCAATCTATCCCCCTAGGAGCATGCACGTAATGCTTGGTTTTTTACGACTTGTAGATTTTTGCAATAAGTATGTGAGTTCTTTATGACTAATGTTGAGTCCATGGATTATACGCACTCTCACCGTTCCATCATTGCTTGCCTCTTCGGTACCGTGCATTGCCCTTTCTCACCTTGAGAGTTGGTGCAAACTTCGTCGGTGCATCCAAACCCCGTGATATGATACGCTCTGTCACACATAAACCTCCTTATATCTTCCTCAAAATAGCCACCATACCTACCTATTATGTCATTTCCATAGCCATTCCGAGATATATTGTCGTGCAACTTTCCACCGTTCCATTTATCATGACACACATCATCATTGTCATATTGCCTTGCATGATCATGTAGTTGACATCATATTTGTGGCAAAGCCATTGTTCATAATTTTTCATACATGTTACTCTTGATTCATTGCCCTTCCTGGTACACCGCCGGAGGCATTCATATAGAGTCATACTTTGTTCTAGTATCGAGTTGTAATCATTGAGTTGTAAATAAATAGAAGTGTGATGATCATCATTAATAGAGCATTGTCCCAAATAAAAAAATGAGGAATTCTAAATAAAAAAAGTAAGGCCCAAAAATTAAAAAAATTAAAAATTAAAAACAAAAAGGGGCAATGCTACTATCCTTTTTTCCACACTTGTGCTTCAAAGTAGCACCATGATCTTTATGATAGAGAGTCTCTTGTTTTGTCACTTTCATATACTAGTGGGAATTTTTCATTATAGAACTTGGCTCGTATATTCCAACAATGGGCTTCCTCAAATGCCCTAGGTCTTCGTGAGCAAGCAAGTTGGATGCACACCCACTTAGTTTCTTTTATTGAGCTTTCATACATTTATAGCTCTAGTGCATCTGTTGCATGGCAATCCCTACTCCTTGCATCGACATCAATAGATGGGCATCTCCCTAGCCCATTGATTAGCCGCGTCGATGTGAGACTTTCTCCTTTTTTGTCTTCTCACATAACCTCCATCATCATATTCTATTCCACCCATAGTGTTATATCCATGGCTCACGCTCATGTATTCCGTGAAATTTGAAAAAAAGTTTGAGATTACTAAAGTGTGAAACAATTGCTTGGCTTGTCATCGGGGTTGTGCATGATGAGAGCATTCTTGTGTGATGAAAATAGAGCATGACCAAACTATATGATTTTGTAGGGATGAACATTCCTTTGCCATGTTATTTTGAGAAGACACAATTGCTTAGTTAGTATGCTTGAAGTATTATTATTTTTATGTCATTATTAAACTTTTGTCTTGAATCTTCCCGATCTGAATATTCATGCCACAATAAATAGAATTACATTGAGAATTATGTTAGGTAGCATTCCACATCAAAAATTCTGTTTTTATCATTTACCTACTCGAGGACAAGCAGGAATTAAGCTTGGGGATGCTTGATATGTCTCCAACTTATCTATAATTTTTTATTGTTCCATGCTATTATATTATCTGTTTTGGATGTTAATGGGCTTTATTTTACACTTTTATATTATTTTTGGGACTAACCTACTAACCCAAGGCCTAGTGCAAATTGATGTTTTTTGCCTATTTCGGTGTTTCGCAGAAAAGGTATATCAAACGGAATCCAAACGGAATGAAATCTTCGGGAACGTGATTTTTGAAACAAACGTGATCCAGAGGACTTGGAGTGGACGTCAAGAAACGAACGAGGAGTCCACGAGGCAGGGGGCGTGCCTACCCCCCTAGGCGTGCCCTCCCCCCTCATGGGCCCCTCGTGGCTCAACCGACCTACTTCTTCCTCCTATATATACTCATATACCCTAAAAACATAGAGGAACACCACGAAACCCTATTTGCACCCCCGCAACCTTATATATCCAAGAGATCCCATCTTGGGGCCTTTTCCGAAGCTCCGCCCGAGGGAGCAACGATCATGTAGGGCCTATACATCAACTCCATGGCCCTTCCGATAATGTGTGAGTAGTTTACTTCAGACCTTCGGGTCCATAGTTATTAGCTAGATGGATTCTTCTCTCTCTTTGGATCTCAATACAAAGTTCTCCTTGATCTTCTTGGAGATCTATTCGATGTAACTCTTTTTGCGGTGTGTTTGTCGAAATCTGATGAATTGTGGGTTTATGATCAAGTCTATCTATGAACAATATTTGATTCTTCTCTGAAATCTTTTATGCATGATTGGTTATATTTGCAAGTCTCTTCGAATTATCAGTTTGGTTAGGCCTACTAGATTGATCTTTCTTGCAATGGGAGAAGTGCTTAGCTTTGGGTTCAATCTTGTGGTGCTCGATCCCAGTGACAGAAAGGGAAACGACACGTATTGTATTGTTGCCATCGAGGATAAAAGGATGGGGTTTATATCATATTGCTTGAGTTTATCCCTCTACATCATGTCATCTTACCTAATGTGTTACTCTGTTCTTACGAACTTAATACTCTAGATGCATGTTGGATAGTGGTCGATGTGTGGAGTAATAGTAGTAGATGAAGGCAGGAGTCGGTCTACTTGTCACGGATGTGATGTCTATATACATGATCATGCCTAGATATTCTCATAATTATTCGCTTTTCTATCAATTGCTCGACAGTAATTTGTTCACCCACCGCAATACTTATGCTATCTTAAGAGAAGCCACTAGTAAAACCTATGGCCCCGGGTCTATTTTCCATCATATAAGTTTCCAATCTATTTTATTTTGCAATCTTTACTTTCAATTTATATCATAAAAACACCAAAAATATTTATCTTATTATTATTATCTCTATCAGATCTCACTCTCGTAAGTGACCATGAAGGGCTTGACAACCCCTTTATCGCGTTGGTTGCGAGGTTCTTATTTGTTTGTGTAGGTACGAGGGACTTGCGTGTGGCATCCTACTGGATTGATATCTTGGTTCTCAAAAACTAAGGGAAATACTTACGCTACTTTGCTGCATCACCCTTTCCTCTTCAAGGGAAAACTAATGCAGTGCTCAAGAGGTAGCAAAAGCTAAGTTGAAAGATGATGATAGCAACTACACGGACTGGGTCCGTAACTTGAGGATTATCCATATTGCTGCACAGAAGAATTACGTCCTAGAAGCACCGCTAGGTGACAAACCTGCTACAGGAGCAACACCAGATGTTATGAACGTCTGGCAGAGCAAAGCTAATGACTACTCGATAGTTCAGTGTGCCATGCTTTACGGCTTAGAACCGGGACTTCAACAACATTTTGAACGTCATGGAGCATATGAGATGTTCCAGGAGTTGAAGTTAATGTTTCAAGAAAATGCCCAAATGGTCCAAGAGCTTCGTGATGAACTATAATATGCAAGGGATGGATAAGACAATTCCTGAGCTCTTCGCAATGCTAAAGGCTGCGGAGGTAGAAATCAAGAAGTTGCATCAAGTGTTGATGGTTGACAAGACCACCAGTTTCAAGAAAAAGGGTAAAGGGAAGAAGGGGAAATTCAAGAAGAACAACAAGCGAGTTATTGCTCAAGTGAAGAAACCCAAGTATGGACCTAAGCCTGAGACTGAGTGCTTCTACTACAAAGGAACTGGTCACTGGAAGCGGAACTGCCCCAAGTATTTGGCGGAGAAGAAGGATGGCAAAGTGAAGGGTATATTTGATATACATGTTATTGATGTGTACCTTACTAGTGCTCGAAGTAGTGCCTGGGTATTTGATACTAGTTCAGTTTCTAACATTTGCAACTTGAAACAGGGCTACGGATTAAGCGAAGATTGGCCAAGGACAAGGTGACGATGCGCATGGGAAATGGTTCCAAAGTCGATGTGATCGTCGTCGGCACGCTACCTCTACATCTACCTTCGGGATTAGTTTTAGACCTAAATAATTGTTATTTGGTGCCAGCGTTGAGCATGAACATTATATCTGGATCTTGTTTATGCAAGATGGTTATTCATTTAAATAAGATAATAATGGTTGTTCTATTTATATGAGTAATATCTTTTATGGTCATGCACCCTTGATGAGTGGTCTATTTTTACTAAATCTTGATAGTAGTGATACACATGTTCATAGTATTGAAGCCAAAAGATGCAGAGTTGATAATGATAGTACAACTTATTTATGGCACTGCCGTTTAGGTCATATTGGTGTAAAGCGCATGAAGAAACTCCATTCTGATGGACTTCTGGAATCACTTGATTATGAATCACTTGGTACTTGCGAACCATGCCTCATGGGCAAGATGACTAAAACTCCGTTCTTCGGAACAATGGAGCGGGCAATAGAGTTATTGGAAATCATACATACTGATGCATGTGGTCAAATGAACATTGAAGCTCACGGTGGATATCGTTATTTTCTCACACATATGATTTGAGTAGATATGGGTATATCTACTTAATGAAACATAAGTCTGAAACATTTGAAAAGTTCAAAGAATTTTAGAGTGAAGTGGAAAATCATCGTAACAAGAAAATCAAGTTTCTGCGATCTGATCGTGGAGGTGAATATTTGAGTTATGAGTTTGGACTTCATTTGAAACAATGCGGAATAGTTTCGCAACTCATGCCACCTAGAACACCACAACGTAATGGTGTGTCTGAACGTCGTAACCGCACTTTATTAGATATGGTATGATCTATGATGTCTCTCACAGATTTTCTGCTATCGTTTTGGGGTCATGCTTTAGAGACGACTGCATTCACGTTAAATAGGGCACCATCTAAATCCGTTGACACGACACCTTATGAACTGTGGTTTGGCAAGAAACCCAAGTTGTCATTTCTTAAAGTTTGGGGCTGCGATGCTTATGTGAAGAAACTTCAACCTGATAAGCTCGAACCCAAATCGGAGAAATGTGTCTTCATAGGATACCCAAAAGAGACTGTTGGGTACACCTTCTATCATAGATCCGAAGGCAAGATATTCGTTGCTAAGAATGGGTCCTTTCTAACCATGTGAATGATAACACTCAGAACTCACATTTACTCAAATCAATGGCATAATTAACTAGCGAGCAATAATAACATATCTCAAATGCCGACAATTTGTCAAAATAATCATTGATATAATATGATAACATGGTATCTCGCTAGCCTTTTCCGAGAACGCAAAACATAAATGCAGAGCACCTCTGAAGTTCAAGCAACGTTAAAACATTGTAATTCAGGGTAGAAGAAATCCAGCCATGCTCACATCCAACATTAACTAGACTCAATGCATGTTAAACTAATAATGACAATAGCACTCTCTATGTTGGTGCTTGAATGAGAAGGTGATGACTCAACAATAAAAGTAAATAGAAAGGCCCTTCATAGAGGGAAGTAGAGATTTGTAGCGGTGCCAGAGCTCCAAGCTTAACACAGAGATGAATACATTTTTGAGTGGTGTGCTTTTCCTTTTAACGTCACGACAAAGGATTTCAATATCTTCAATGCTAAACACATTATCGGCAGTTCCTATGCGGAAATTAAAAGTTTACTCCCCCGCAACCATATATACAAACACAAGCCATGGCTAGCCGAATCCACGGGTGCCCTCCAAACAATCAACTTTCCAAGGGGAGTTTGTTTTATATTTTTATTTATTTTTGTTTAAAGGAATGGGCATCCCAAGTACCAGCCTATCTCGTGCAATTACAAGTGAATAAACACCCATCATGAGAATAACCTACTTAGCATGGAAGATATTGACCACCCCGTCGCTCCATGGGCGGTACGGACACACAAAACAGATGTTTATTTGAATGATTAGAGATGGCACGTGCAAATTTAATTGGAGCGGCATGGTAATACCGTATATAGGTAGATATGGTGGACTCTTTTGGAACAACTTTACTGTTTTAGGATTTTGGATGCACAAGCAATATTTCCGCTTAGTACAGGCGAAGGCTAGCAAATAGATTGAGAAGCGACCAACTAGAGAGCGACAACAGTAATCATGCATTGCGAATAATTAGCATTGAATACTAGCATGAGTGGGATATAAACACCATAAACATAAATATCACAAAGGCCCCTTGGTTTTGAATCAACTGCATGTTTGAACATGTGCCAAGTTAAGCCACTTGAATCATTCAAAGGAGGATAAAATACTAACATACTACATTATAAACCATTTTAATGCATGTTGACACTCAAGATAAATCATTATACACTCCTAGCTACTTAAGCATTGCATGAGCAACAATAATCTCTAATTGTCATCACAAACATTTTTACTCATAATATGCGGAATCGAGGATACCGAGTCAAACATATTTACAAAAACAAAAACAAGAAGAGTTCATACCAACTTTTCTTTGCCGCAATCACTTCATCAAATCATTGTCATTATTGCCTTTCACTTGTACAACTGAATGATGTGGAAATAATAATGCAATAGTGTCGTGGACTAAGATGAAATCCGCAAACATTTTATTCATAGGAGAAGACAAGGAAATATTGTCCCTTCATTAGATTAACAACAAGGTATATAAGGGTCACCCATCAATTGTTACAAAGTCTTCTCCTTAAGATGACTGAAAAGAAAGAAGATAAGTTCGGAGAAACACACTAAAATATTTTTGGAGTTTTTAGTTTTTCCAAAGAAAGTGAACTAAAGAAGAAAAACAAAAAGTGAGAAAAACTATTTACAAGAGAGATCCCAACAGACAAAAGAAGAAACGAGAAATCTTTTTGGATTTTCTTTTAATACTACAAAGTAACTAACTAAGAAAGGAAAACCAAAAGAGGTGAGAAATATTTTTGGAATTTTTCAAAAAAATCAAACACACAAAAGGAAAGCAAAATAAAGCTAAACATGGATATACAATGAAAACGATGGACACAGGCAAGTAGAATGAAGGTGTGATACATGAATGTAATGTTGGTGAGAATACGTACTTCCCCAAGCTTAGGCTTTTGGCCTAACTTTGTAATCACCACCTGAGGAATCCATCAAGTCCATTAGGGAAACGGTCGGGCTCGACACTCGAGTGTCCCAATCCTGGGCCTCGTTCTCTGCAGTAGCCATCTCATTCTTGTAAGCAATAATGTCATTGAGAAATATAGTGTGCCCGTGCCTAGCATGAGAATCAAACAAAGAGGGTACAAGCAACGAAATAATCTCATGAGTATCCTCACTAAATACCAAGTTAATGAATATGGTGAGGAGGCTCAGTGTTATCAATAAAGTGGTGATCTACCATGGACTGGTGGCCTAAGTAGATCCTAGGTAGCATATAATCATAATGGCGTATGTCAACCTCGAAGCATCTCGCAAGGCGAGTAGCATAAATACCGCCATGAATTTTACCTCTAGTTCTATTAGTGTGTAGGCGGCATGCAATGATATCACCGTAAAGTGCATGACGTAAAATGGCGAGGTTAGGGCACTGATACCACCTTACTCTCTAGCAGTAAAACATTTTTCCTATATAAATAAAGCAAAGTAGTGCATGGTAGGAAAATGCAGGCTAGTAACTCGGGCTCTCAACACGCCCCTAGATTCTCCCATAGTAAAAGTAAGGAGGAAATCCTCGAACTCCTCTGGTAAAGGCTCCTCAATTCCCCCTCGAAGGGAATTAAGTATATCTCACAAAATTCAACAAGTGGTATCTCAAAGTGTTGAGCATATAAATCAAAGAGTACCATGGGAATATAAAGCCTATGCATGAAGTAGAAATTCTGCACAAAGAAATTTGTAAGGAGATGGTATTGGTCACAATCTGTGAGGAAGTCGGTCAAACCGACATTTGACACGAGGTGTGCAAACTCTTGTTGAAAACTGGCTTCGTTCATGAAGGCATTGTGTGGCGACTCGCACGGCCGTACCTCCGTTCTACGAGGAAGGTGATGGTCCGGAGCACCTTCGGTGACTCCCTTGGGACTCCGACTCAACGAACCTCTCTGGAAGAAGTTCATTTTCCTAAGAGAAAATTTATGAAATTTTTGGACCACAAAAATATGTTAACAAAACTTAACAAGATTGATAACAACTACTCATATAAGTGTCTAGAGGCTATATCAAGCATTCAAACTACTTAGAACCCAAAGAATTCAACATGCAAGCTCATTTTCAGTGGCACCAACTGTAGCGAAATAAACAAAATATAATCCATTAAAACAAAAACTAATTGGACCAATGGAGGAGTCACATACCAAGGAGTAATCCCCCAAAATATTTTCAAAAACAGAGCTCCGAGCAAAGAGATCGAAATTCTTAGTTTTGGAAGCAAGAACAGAGAACATGAGCTACCACGTTTTTTTCTGCAGGAAGGAGATGAAGTGGGCAGGTGGACTAAGTGAGTGGGCGCATGTGGGCCCCACAAGGCAACATGATGCGCTAGGGGGTAGGCGTGTCCTGTTGCCTTGTGACCAATAGGTGCACCTCCTAGGGTGTGTTCGGTGCCAAAACTTCTTAAATATTCCGGAAAAATCATGTTAAAGTTTACTACATTCGAAGCACTTTTATTTTTGGGTCATTTTTCCCTTATTTCATGGATGGTTCATAAAATAGGATAATCATGGTATTTTACTTGGCATTTTACTTTATTAAACTGCAAAAATAGAGTAAACTATGATTACAGAAAGTTGTGCTTACAGAATTCATCGACCACATGCCCCTAAAAAAGACCCCATTAATAAGGAAATAATGGCATGCCAAGGGGGTGTGCATGCCCTGTTGCCTTGTGAGCAACTGGTGGCCCCCTCCAATGGATCTTCATTCCAGTATTTTTTATTTATTCCATAAAAAAATCTTCGCAAAGTTTCATCCGATTCTGAGAACTTTTATTTCTGCACAAAAACAACACCATGGTCGTTCTGCTAAAAACAACGCTAGCCCGGGTTAGTTCCATTCAAATTGTGCAAATTAGAGTTCAAAACAAGAGCAAAAGTGTTTGGAAAAGTAGATACGATGGAGACATATCAGCGCCTTCTACGTGGCTCGCCTGCTGCCTCCTACGTCGGCCCGACCCTCCTTCAACTCCCGCTGCTAGGCCCTCCCACGGCAGGCACTGGCTACTCAGCCAACTCCTCCGACAATCGTGGGCACCAGAAGAAGGGGAAACAGAACCCTTCGGGTCAGGCCGGCTCCTCCTCCGGCGGTGGAGCGCCTGGCGGCTTCCTTCCTACTCCATGTCCAGCCGCTCCTTCTCTCACAGTGGCCGGCACCTTCCAGGGCATTCTTGGCGCACGCCCGCCGGCTCCTACCGAGACCCAAGCACACCCGACTAGAACCAACGCCATGCCATGACCATAGTGGGATTAGGCCGCCCTCATTGCCGCCCTGAACCAGATGTCACTACACCCGTGATGTCGCTTGAAGCTATGTCAGTATTTCCCTAAAGAGGAAGGGATGATGCAGCACATCGGCGGTAGGTATTTCCCTCAGATATGAAACCAAGGTTATAGAACCAGTAGGAGAACCAATCAACACAATGTAAACAGCCCCTGCACACAGATTACAAATCCTCGCAAACTGACGTGTTAAAGGGGTTGTCAATCCCTTTCGGGTAACGGTGCCAGAAATTGGTGCGTGACGGGATAAAGTTGTAATAGATTGAATAAATATAACGCAAATAAAATAAAGTGCAGAAAAGTATTTTTTTGGTTTTTGGATTAATAGATCTGAAAATAAAAGCAAATAAAAATAGATCGCAAAGGCAAATAATATGAGAAAGAGATCCGGGGGCCGTAGGTTTCACTAGTGGCTACTAACGAGAAAAATAGCAAAGCGGTGGGTGAAAAATTTACTGTTGGGCAATTAATAGAACTTCAAATACTCATGACGATATCCAGGCAATGATCATTACATAGGCATCACGTCCAAGATTAGTAGACCGACTCCTACCTTCATCTACTACTATTACTCCACACATCGACCGCTATCCAGCATGCATCTAGTGTATTAAGTTCATGGAGAAACGGAGTAATGCAATAAGAACAATGACATGATGTAGACAAGATCTATCTATGTGGAGATAGACCCCATCGTTTCATCCTTAGTAGAAACGATACATACATGTTGTTTCCCTTTCTGTCACTGGGATCAAGCATCGTAAGATCGGACCCACTACAAAGCACCTCTTCCCATTGCAAGATAAATAGATAAAGTTGGCCAAACAAAACCCAAATATCGGAGAATAAATATGAGGCTATAAGAGATCATGCATAAAAAAGATCAAAGAAACTCAAATACTTTCATGGATATAAAAAGATAGATCTGATCATAAACTCAAAGTTCATCGTTACCAACAAACACACCGCAAAAGAGTTACATCATATGGATCTCCCAGAGACCATTGTATTGAGAATCAAGAGAGAGAGAGAGAGAGAGATGAAGCCATCTAGCTACTAACTACGGACCAGAAGGACTACAAAGAACTACTCACGCATCACCGGAGAGGCACCAATGTAGGTGGTGAACCCCATCTGAGATGGTGTCTAGATTGGATCTGGTGGTTCTGGACTCTGCAGCAGCTGGATGAATATTTCATCGACTCCCCTAGGGTTCTGGAAATATTGGGGTATTCATAGAGCAAAGAGGCGGTTCGGGGGGCACTCGAGGTGGGCACAACCCACTAGGGCGCGCCTGGGCCTCCTGGCGTGCCCTGGTGGGTTGTGCCTCCCTCGGGGCACCCCCAGGTGCAACCAGGGCCCGTTGTGTTCCTTTTGTCCCATAAAAATTCTCTGTAAAGTTTCGTGGCATTTGGACTCCGTCTGATATTGATTTTCTGCGATGTAAAAAAACAGCAACTGGCACTTGGCACTATGTCAATAGGTTAGTACCAAAAAATGATATAAAATGACTATAAAATTATTATAAAACATCCAAGATTGATAATATAACAGCATGGAATAATCAAAAAATATAGATACGTTGGAGACATATTAGCATCCCCAAGCTTAACTCCTACTCGTCCTCGAGTAGGGAAGTGATAAAAATAGAATTTTTGATGTGGAATGCCGCCGATCATGTCAGGTCATATTTGTTTATTTATTGCATGGACATTTGGACTTTTATATTGTCCAAAGCAATCGTCTAGTTTTGACATGATAATTTAAATACTCAAGCATATCAACAAGCAACCATGTCTTTCAAAATATCAATGCTAAAATAAGCTATCCCTAGCCCATCATGCTCAACCATTGATCCATTCATGAAACACACTCGCATATTAGCTATGTCCAATACTCAAGTACGATCATATTGCCTCCTCGTTGGTGCTTTTTATAAGAGAAGATGGAGACTCAAATTCAAAATAAAAATTGCATAAAGTAAAAGAAAGGCCCTTCGCAGAGGGAAGTAGGGATTTGTAGAGGTGCCAGAGCTCAAACGAAAAACTTAGAGATAAAAACATTTCGGGAGGTGTATCCATCCCACCAACGAAAACAACTTAGAGTTCCCAATACTTTCCATGCATAGATATATCATAGGCGGTTCCCAAACAGAAAATAAAGTTTATTCCTTTTTCCACCATACTTTCAATTTCCATGGCTAGCTGTATCCACAGTTGCCCTCCATACCAACACTTCCAAGGAATTTATTATTTGACAACATAAAGTAAATTCATTTTTTTTGCATTTCAGGACTAGGCATCCCTAATACCTTTGCCTTACTCTCGTGCAATGACCAGTGAATAAACACTCATCTTGAGAATAACACATCTAGCATGGAAAATATTAGCCACCCCTCACCGCTCCGCGAGCGAAACAAACACACAAAAGAGAACTTTATTTTTTTAAAGTAGAGATGGCACATGCAAATTTGCTTAGAACGGAAAAAGAATACCACATATAGGTAGATATAGTGGACTGATGTGGCAAAACTGGTTAAAGATTTTTGGATGCACAACTAGTGATCATACTTAAAGCAAAATGAAGGCTAGCAAAAGATTGGGAAGCGACCAACTAAGAAATGAATAATTATCATAAGCGAGCATTAAGCATAACTAACACCGAATAATGCACCACAAGTAAGATATAATTTCATTGCATAACTATTGACTTTCGTGCTTGCATAGGGAATCACAAACCTTAATACCAATATTCTTACTAAAGCATAATTACTCATCAAGATTACTCACATATCACATCATCATATCTAAAAACTATTACTAAGAATCAAGTTTATTTTGTCCAATGATCTTCATGAATTTTTTTATTATATCCTTATTGGATATCTATCACTTTGGGACTAATTTTCATATGTTGCTTTTGACAAGCTCAAATAAATACAAGTGGAGATCATGAGTATAATATTTCTTTCTCTCAAATTAATTTAAGTGAAGCAAGAGAGAATTTCTTGAAAATTTTACTAACTCTCAAATAAATCTAAGTTAAGCAAGAGAGTATTTCTTCAAAAATACTAAAGCACACCGTGCTCAAAAAGATATAAGTGAAGCACTAGAGCAAGTCCATTGCTCATAAAAATTTAAGTGAAGCATAGAGAGAAATTCTAACAAGTCATGACATAATTTTGGCTCTCTCAAATAGGTGTGTCCAGCAAGGGATCAAGACTAAATACACAAAATAGAGCAAGCAAAGACTCATATCATACAAGACGCTCCAAGCAAAACACGTAGTATGTGATGAATAAAAATATAGTTTCGAGTAAAATACCGATGGTCGTTAGAAGAAAGAGGGGATGCCACTCGGGGGCGTCCCCAAGCTTAGTTGGTTGCTCATTTTTGGATAATAGCTTGGGATGCCGGGTCATTGCCAAGCTTAGGCTCTTCTATCCTTTATTCCTTCATCCATCGTAAGATAACCCAAAACTTGAAAACTTCAATCACACAAAACTCAACAAAACCTTCGTGAGATCCGTTAGTATAAGAATAATAAATCACTACTATAAGTGTTGTATCAAACCAATTCAAATTTTGTTAATGTATTATATCTACTGTATTCAAACTTTTCTATCACAAAAACTCATCAAAGGAAACCATAGAGCCATCAAAATAAGCACACAACACAAAAAAAAAACAGAATCTGTCAAAACAGAACAGTCTGTAGCAATCTGAATATTTAGAATACTTCTGTAACTCCAACAATTCTGAAAAATTAGGAGGACCTGAAATTTTTTTATATTAATCTACTGCAAGTGGAATGGATATTTTATCGCTCTCTTGTAAAAAATTAAAATTAATTTCGTGAGCGTAAAAGTTTCTGTTTTTCAGCAAGATCAAACAACTATCACCCAAGAAGATCCTAAAGGCTTTACTTGGTACAAACACTAACTAAAACATAAAAAAACACAATTATAACAGTAGAATAATTGTGCTAACACTCAAGAACATAAATCAAAAAGTAAAACTAAATTTTATTCATTTGGTTGCCTCCCAACAAGCGCAATCGTTTTATGCCCCTAGCTCGACACTGAGATTTCGATGATGCTCACATGAAAGATAATAATTGAAACACAAAGAGAGCATCATGAAACATGTCACAAACACATTTAAGTCTAACTCTCTTCCTATGCGTGGGCATTTTGTACTATAACAAATTATGAAGATAAGAAGAATCTAGCATATGCAAGAAAGGAGAAGGAAACAATGGCAATCTCAACATGAAGAGAGGTAATTTAGTAACATGAAAATTTCTACAACCATATTTTCCTCTCTCATAATAATTACATGTAGGATCATAATCAAATTCAACAATATAACTATCAAATAAAATATTCTCTTCATGATCCACATGCATGCAAAATTGACACTCTTCCAAAATAGTGGGATTATCATCAAATAAAGTCTTGACCTCACCAAGCCCACTTTTCTCAAAAATATCATAAGATTGAACATACTCCAAAGTAGTGGGATCATTATTACCTAGTGTTTATACTCTTCCAAACCCACTTTTAATATTATCGCAAACATATCCATCATGAAGCCTAAATAAATTTTCAAGATCATAAGAAGAATCACCTTAGTCATGATCATTGCAATAAGTAGTGGACATATCAAAATTAGCACCCCCAAGCTTGGGGTTTTGCATATTATTAGCACAATTGACATTAATAGAATTTATAGTAAAATCATTGCAATCATGCTTTTCATTCAAGGAGCTATCATGAATCACTTCATAAATTTTTTCATCACAATTTTCAGATTCATGAATCTCAAGCAAAACTTCATAAAGATAATCAACTGCACTCAACTCACTAGCAATTGGTTCAACATAATCAGATCTTTTGAAAAGATTAGCAAGTGGATGAGGATCCATATCTATTGATTTTTAGCAAGCAAAGATGCAAGCAAATAGAAGGCACATGGTAACACAAGCAAAGGTACCAAACAAGATTGCAACCAAAAAGATAGATCTGACGAGAAAACGGAGAAGGAAAAAGAGGGGTGAATAAAACGGCAATTTTTTGTGAAGTGGGGGAGAGAAAAACGAGAGGCAAATGGAAAATAATATAAATTGCAAGGAGATGAGATTTGTGATTAGGAACCTGGTATATGTTGAAGATCCTCCCCGGCAACGGCGCCAGAAATTCTTTTTGATGTCGCTTGAAGCTACGTCGGTATTTCCCCAAAGAGGATGGGATGATGCAGCACCGCGGCGATAGGTATTTCCCTCAGATATGAAACCAAGGTTATCGAACCAGTAGGAGAACCAAGCAACACAATGTAAATAGCCCCTGCAACCTGACGTGTTAAAGGGGTTGTCAATCCCTTTCGGGTAACGGTGCCAGAAATTGGTGCGTGATGGGAGAAAATTGTAATAGATTGAATAAATAGATCACAAATAAAATAAAGTGCAACAAAGTATTTTTCGGTTTTTGGATTAATAATTCTGAAAATAAAAGAAAATAAAAATAGATCGCAAAGGCAAATAATATGAGAAAGAGATCTGGGGGCCGTAGGTTTCACTAGTGGCTTCTCTCGAGAAAAATAGCAAAGCGGTGGATGAACAAATTACTATTGGGCAATTGATAAAACTTCAAATACTCATGACGATATCCAAGTAATGATCATTACATAGGCATCACGTCCAAGATTTGTAGACCGACTCCTGCCTTCATCTACTACTATTACTCCACACATCGACCGCTATCCAGCATGCATCTAGTATATTAAGTTCATGGAGAAATGGAGTATTGAAATAAGAACGATGACATGATGTAGACAAGATATATCTATGTAGAGATAGACCCCATCATTTTATCCTTAGTAACAACGATACATACATGGTGTTTCCCTTTCTGCAATGGGATCAAGCACCGTAAGGTCGAACCCACTACAAAGCACCTCTTCCCATTGCAAGATAAATAGATCAAGTTGGTCAAACAAAACCCAAATATCAGAGAAGAAATACGAGGCTATAAGAGATCATGCATAAAAGAGATCAAAGAAACTCAAATACTTTCATGGATATAAAAAAATAGATCTGATCATAAACTCAAAGTTCATTGATCCCAACAAACACACCGCAAAAGAGTTACATCATATGGATCTCCAAGAGACCATTGTATTCAGAATCAAGAGAGAGAGAGATAAAGCCATCTAGCTACTAACTTCGGACCCGAAGGTCTACAAAGAACTACTCATGCATCATCGGAGAGGCGCCAATGGAGGTGGTGAACCCCATCTGAGATGGTGTCTAGATTGGATCTGTTGGTTCTGGACTCTACGGCGGCTGGATGAATATTTCGTCGACTCCCCTAGGGTTCTGAAAATATTGGGGTATTTATAGAGCAAAGAGGTGGTTCAGGGGCACCCGAGGTGGGCACAACCCACTAGGGCGCGCCTGGGCCTCCTAGCATGCCCTGGTGGTTTGTGCCTCCCTCGGGGCACCCACTAGGCACGGCCAGGGCCCGTTGTGTTCCTTTTGGCCCATAAAAATTCTCCGTGAAGTTTCGTGGCATTTGGACTCCGTTTGATATTAATTTTCTGCGATGTAAAAAACACGGAAAAATAGGAACTAGCACTTGGCACTATGTCAATAGGTTAGTGCCAAAAAATGATATAAAATGATTATTAACATCCAGGATTGATAATATAATAGCATGGAACAATAAAAAATTATAGATACGCTGGAGACGTATCAACCCGCACACACTAGACCCGGCGGCGATTGAATCTTCGACAGTGGCTCTTCTTCTCATATGGGCTCTGGTTCTGGTATACCCATTTCCCCTCCTAACCCCTCCTCTCCAACCTCGACCGTCGTTGACAATGGTGCTCTCTTTACCATCACCGGACTCCACCTCTTTTCCCACACCCTGTCATCCACTCTCCCTTCTCGAAATTCTTATCTCCCCCTCTCTCATTAAAAATCTTGTATTTTTTCGTGCTTTTACTCATGAAAGTTTAGTTTCCGTTGAATTTAACCCTACCGGTTTTTCTATAAAGGATCTGGCCACTAAGATGGTGTTTCTCCGATGTGATTCTCCCGTCGAGCACTACACTTTCACACCGCCTCGACATTGCCACGCCAACACCGCCGCTGCTAACCTATGGCATCAGCGCCTCGGCCATCCCGGCACTGGCTCCCTAGCAAAAGCCTCTATGTATTTGAAGTCCAACCTGAATAAGGGCCAGACGTCTCATTGTGATGCTTGTCGCTTGGGCAAACACATTAGGCCCCCTTTTATTTCATCTTCTTCTCAAACTAGTTTCCCATTTGAGCTTTGTCATTGTGATCTATGGACAAGCCCTCCCTTAAGTGTATTTGGTTATCAATTTTACTTAGTAATTCTTGATGATTTTATGCACTATGTGTTGACTTTCCCTATATGTCGCAAGTCTAAAGTTCATTCTCTCCGCACTCACTTCAGTGCATATGTTCAAACACAATTCTTTCACCCCATCTTAGCCTTCCAAACAGACAACAGCTATGAATTCGACAACTTTGCAAACTATACGCTTTTCGAGTCTCGTGGCACTCTCCTCCATCTAACCTGCCCTTACACTTCCCAATAAAACAGGAATTCCAAATGCATTGTATGCACTCTCAACGATGGTGTTTGAACCCTTCTCTTGAACGCTCACATGCCTCCACATGGTGGGTTGGACCCCTCTCCACGTCTACATATCTCCTCAACCATAGTCCTTGCAAGCCCAAGTTCCTCACCATGCCCTACGAGCTCCTCTCTGGACATGCACCTGAATTTTGCCACTTACGCGTATTCCGCTGCCTTTGCTACCCCAACTTGCTCGCAACAATTACCAACAAACTTTCCCCGTGCTCGATTTCCTGCGTTTTTTTGGGATGCCCTGATGACCGCAAGGGCTACTGTTGCTATGAACCCCTCTCCCATTACATCATTTTTTAAGCATCTATGTTCATTGAGTCAGTTTTTCCATTCCAAACCCTTCCTCCCACGCCCGAAATCCCAGCTGAATCAACTCCTGATCCGCCTACCCTAGATCACGTCGATCCTGGATGGGTGTTGTCGGATCACGGGTTCTGGGAAACCCTTAAGGTTCGAACTCTGGGGTGCGCGCGAAGTTCTTTCCCTCCTACCGATCTACGCCCTAGCTCGCTAAGGTCTCGCGGAAGAACTCGACGCACTCGCAACACAAAGACACAAAGTTTATACTGGTTCGGGCCACCGTTGTGGTGTAATACCCTACTCCAGTGTGGTGGTGGTGGATTGCCTCTTGGGCTGATGAAGAACAGTACAAGGGGAAGAACAACCTCCTGAGGTTGAGGTGTTCTTGTGCTTGGTGTGGCTAAGGGTTGGCCTTTTATCCGATCAGATCCCCCCCTTTGGTGGTGGCTAGTCCTACTTATATAGGCTCTGGTCCTCTCCCCAAATATTGAGCAGGAAGGGAGCCAACAACGGTGGCCAAATTGAAAGGGGATAGCTAGTACAAGCTATCCTGACAAAAGGTGGTCTTTGCCTGCCAAAGGTTTTGGTGGTGACGCCGTCCTGGGCTCCATGGTGACCTCCGTCCTGCCATCCTTCTGGTCTTGGTCTCGTTGCACTGATATGGAAACCTTTGTTTGATGCCTCGGTACTCCGCGTCTGCGCTTGCCCCCTTGGCACCAAAGAGGAAACAAGGACGCTGCACGCGTTGGCGCCCGCCTGGTGTCGATCGTCATGGCTCACGTCACGAGAGCCTCGCGAGGTTCGCCCCGCCTTGATATCTCCGCTCCTCGCGAGGCAGCCTGGTGAGGCCACTCCTAAGGAGGTCTTGCGTCGTCCGCCTCGCCAGGCTTGGCCCCTCGTGAGGGTCTTGAATGCCTTGTTGATGATGATGGGCCGTACAGACCTGCCAGCACAGCCACGCCATGGGCCACAGGTAGGCATGTCTGGGGACCCCTATTCCCAGAACGCCGGCAGTAGCCCCCGGGCCCAAGGCGCGCTCGGGCTTGGCTTCGAGGCGAAGCCAAAGGATCAAGCGCAGAGCGCCGCGGGCCCCCAAAAGCCTGCGGCCTTGGCTGACGCGTGGCATTTGATTGGTCATGGGCGTCTCCGCTTCCCCATGCTGCCTCGGCAACTGCTCAACTTGACAAGTCTCTGGGACATGCAAGGAAAATCATCATTACCTATGATCATGGGAGGTGTCGGTTGGCCTTCTTCCGCTATAAATGGGGAGGGGGCGGAGCCCCCGTCTCCCATATCTTCTTGGCTCATTTGCTTCTTCCTCCTTGCTCCACCGCTAACAGTAATGGCGCTGCCGAAGAGGTTCTCCGCTGCGGAGAAGGGCAAGGCCCCTCGGGAGGGACCCGGCTCCCCGGTGCCCAAGCGAGGACGTGGCCGTCCCCGCAAGCATGCCGCGACCCCCGTCGTGACCCCAGCTCTCGGGGTGGTTCCACAGTGCGCGGCAGGATTCGCTCTGGTCGCGGCAGTCCTATCGATGAGAGGAGACGCACAGTGGTTGCGCGACCTCCCCGACCGCGGTTCCATGCGTCAGAGGTGCTGCCGGAGTTCATTGTCTGGTCGGAGGATCCGGCCGACAGCTGGCTCCAGCTCCCTCGCTTCCTTGCCGACGAGCTGCCGGCCTCCGGTCCAGGCGGGCTCTGGCTGCAGGTAGACGGTTGCTGCAGCCGAGCTTCTTGGGTCGCGGTCGAGGTCTCCGTCGCGGGCAACATTGCACTGACCGCGGTTGGCAGACGTTCGCCCGCGCACGCGGCCAGGGCAGGCGGTGCACCCTCCACTTCAAGTTTGACGGCGACGCGACCCTCTTCGTGAGGGTGTTTGGGGGAAGACGGCCGCCGCACCGGATGCTGCCCCGAGGTGATCGACGACGAGGAGGTGCTTGGCCCTGGCGATGGTCGGGACGAGGAGGAGGACGAACCCGCCGGCCGCGCCTCGTCTGGCTATGGTGGCTCCTCCCCTGGCGACAGTTCCAGTAGCGGTGGCCTTAATCAGCCGCCGCGCCTGCTTCGAAGGTGGTAGCGGGTCGTCTCGTCGTCGCGCACCGGTGAAGCGCGAGGAGGGGTCCGACTAGACCCGGGACGTCGCCAAGGCCCTGCCCCGTCGGCTGCTGTAGGGGCGAGCGCCGCTTTTGTTATGTTCCCCTTTCCCTTCTTAGCCTGGTGCATTCGAGGCGCCCTCCTCCTCACGAGGCGTTTACTTCCTCGTGTCCATCTTGACCTTGTGGTCTGCGATTGCTCAGGAACTACAAAAAAAATTGTTAGGGAGTTTTGCCAGGAGATTTGCCGTTCACCCAAGCCTTGACCCGGCGCCTTGTATCGCGGTACCCACGGGGCACGGATTAGGAGAGATGCGCCAGCTTTCGGGCTTGAATGAGGGTGGCTCACGAGGAGGCAGAGATAAGGAAAACGCTCGTGAGGGCACCTGCCTAGCCCCCCTCGCGAGGTATGCGACAGAGAGAGAGAGAGAGAGAGAGCACAAGCGAACCAGAGCCGGAACATGCGGTAAGAGGCGAGGGAATCGAATCAACAAGGAACACCAAAGGCAAACTTCGATTAAGGAAAAGCAAGCCAATTACGGAAAGCAAATGAAAAGCCGTGTCCAGCACCGAATCTAGTCTTCAAGTCTTCTCACCAGCACGGAGCTAAGTGCCGCCACTAGGCGTGGGAGGGAGCCCCAGGGCCTCAGGCCCGCGCTCCTGAGACTCCGGGGCATGTACAGCCCCACTCATTATTACGTGAGGGTGTCACGGGCGGCGATTCTTCACAGGCACCGGGCCTTCTTCACAGGCTCTGGGCCTTTCTTCACGGGCTCTAGGCCTTGCTTCATGGGTAGAACCTCCGAAGGTGCTGGATGTTCCAGGCGTTCTGGATAGGTATCCCGTCCTGCATCTCCAGGCGTGCGGCGCCAGGCCTGGAGACATGGACGACCCTGAACGGGCCCTCCCACACGGGTGAAATCTTGTGCAGCCCTTCCCTGGAGAGGATCCGCCTCAGGACGAGGTCGCCCACCTCGAGCATCCTGGAGCGGATGTTGCGGCAGTGGTATCGCCGCAGCGCCTGCTGGTACCTTGCCGCCCTCAGTGCAGCTTCGCGACGACGTTCCTCCCCCAGCATGAGGTCCATCCCCCGTGTGGCGTCCTGCTGCGTTTCATCGAACGACAGGACCCGTGCGAGGCGATGCCTAACCTCGTGAGGAAGGACTGCTTCAGCTCCGTAGACAAGGAAGAATGGGGTCTCGCCCATTGGTTTGGTGGCGGTGGTGCAGATAGACCATAGCACGGACTGGAGCTCGTCGTGCCAGCCCCTGCCACAAGCCTCGAGCTTCTTCTTGAAGGTCCTGGTCTTGAGGCCTCTTAGGACCTCCACGTTGGCGTGTTCGGCCTGACCATTGCTCCTGGGGTGCGCCACCGAAGCGTAGCAGATCTGCGTTCCAAGGTTAGCACAATAGGTTTTGAAAAGGTTACTAGTGAACTACGAGCCGTTATCTGTGATGATGCGGTTGGGGACCCCGAAGCGGCTCATGAGGCCCTTGGTGAACTTGACAGCGGAGTCAGCTGGGATGGTACGAACAGCTTCCACTTCCGCCCACTTGGTGAACTTGTCGATGGTGACGTAGATATAACGGTAGCCCCCAGACGCTCGAGGGAACAGGCCCAAGATGTCCAGCCCCCAGACCGCGAACGGCCACGTGAGCGGAATGGTCTGGAGGCCCTGAGCCGGCTGATGAATTTGCTTGGCGTGGAACTGGTAGGCTTCGCAAGACTTCACTAGCTCAGTTGCATCGTTGAGCGCAGTGGGCCAGTAGAACCCACTGCGGAATACCTTGCCGACGAGGGTCCGTGATGACGAGTGGTGCCCGTAGTCCCCATCGTGTATGTCCGTTAGCAGCTCCTTCCCCTGGTCCCTGGAAATGCAGCGCAGGGAAACGTCGTTTGGCCGCTTCCTGTACAACTCACCATCCTGGATGCAGTACATCGTGGCTTGCCGAACCACACGCTGTGCATCTTCCTCCTTCTCTGGCAGCGCCCCTTGCATCAAATATTCCTTGAATTCCTTGGTCCAGCATCCCTCCTGAGGTTTGAGCGCCAAGAGTAAGCGAGCTCCTGAGGTCGGGCTGCAGGCCGGGGCTCCTGTGGCAGGAGGCTGTGGGAGCTCCTCCCGAGGCTGAGCAGTGCTTGAAGGTGGTGGTGTCGCCGATGGCTTGAAGAGCCGTTCCTCAAAGACGCCGGGCTCTTGTGGCTACCGCTTGGATGCTCTCTTGGCGATGTCGTCGGCTTCCTTGTTGGTGCTCCGGGGCACGTGCTGCAGCTCTAGGCCCAAGAACTGCTTCTCCATCTTGCGCACCTCCGCGAGGTATGCCTCAATATGGTCGTCCTTCATCTCATATACTTTGTTGGAGAAGTTGACGAGGAGCTGCGAGTCGCCTTTAACGGTAAGGCGCTTCACCCCCAGAGTTTCCGCGGCCTTCAGGCCAGCTATGAGGCCTTCGTATTCCGCGATGTTGTTGGAGACCTTCTCGCCCTGCTGAAAGCAGAGCTACACAACGCAGTAGAGCTTATCCTGAGTGGGGGAGATGAGTACTGCTCCAGCCCCCGCGCCTTGGTGCGCAAAGGCGCCATCGAAGTACAGGACCCAACCATCTGGTGCCTCACTTCCTGGTGAGGTGGACCGGTCTTCGCCTACTTCAAGTGTCGGGACGTCCATCCATTCCGCCACAAAATCAGCGAGCGCGACTCCCTTGATGACCCTGGTAGTGCTGAACTCTAACTGGAATGCTTGTAGCTCGATGTTCCACTCGGCGACCCTTCCAGCAGAATTGGGGCTCCTGAGCACCCTCTCTAATGGGTAGGCTGAGACAACCTTGATGGGGTGCCCCTGGAAGTAGTGCTGCAGCTTGCGTGAGGCCACCAAGAGTGCGAGCAGAAGCTTCTGAGGCATGGGATATCGCGCCCTCACATCTCGCAACACGGTGCTGACGAAATACACCAGGTGTTCGACAAGGGCTGGTGTGGTGTCTGGGCTCGCGTCATGCTGAAGTTGAGACGCCTCGTGAGGTGATGGGGCTCCTGACGCTTGATTGTTTGCGGGAATTTTGGCGGTGGCGTCCTGTTGAGCTTGGTCCTCTGTCGATGCTGCCACGGCTCTTGCAGTGCCTTCCTGATCTTGCATTGCCTTGGTTGTAGCCTGGCGCAACGCGCCCTTGGTTTGGTGCTCCTCCCGAACCGCCACCAGTGCTGCGCTGGTGGAGTATGTGGTAGCAGCGAGGTAGAGTACTAGGGGCTCGAGGGGTCGTGGCGCCACCATCACCGAAGGGCTGGTCAGGTATCTCTTGAGGTCTTGAAAAGCTCGGTCGGCCTCCTGGGTCCACTCGAATGGGCCCTTCTTTGTCATCAGCTTGAAGAAGGGTAGGGCGCATTCCCCTAACTTGGAGATGAAGCGTCCCAGCGCAGTTACCCGGCCAGCCAGCTTCTGCATCTCCCTAAGGGTCTGCGGCGGGCTCATGTCCTCGATGGCCTTGATCTTCTCTGGATTCGCATTGATCCCTCTGTGGGATACGAGGAAGCCCAACAGCTTGCCGGAAGGGATGCCGAACACGCACTTCTCCGATTTAAGCCGCAAGTTCACCTGGCGCAGGCTCGTGAAGGTCTCCTCCAGGTCTTGAATCAAGGTCCTCACCTCCCAAGACTTCACCATAATGTCATCGACGTAGGCCTCTGTGTTTCTCCCGAGCTGCCGCCCTAAGGAGATGTGCATCAGTCGCTGAAAGGTTGCGCCCGCGTTGCGCAATCCAAAGGCATGCAGGTGTAGCAGTACACCCCACACGGGGTCAGGAAGGCTGTCTTCTCCACATCTTCTACCGCCATCTTGATCTGGTGATATCCTGAGAACACATCCAGGAAGCACAGCAGGTCGCACTCGACGGTGGAGTCGACGATCTGATTGATGCGCAGGAGCAGGAATGGATCTTGGGGGCAGGCCTTGTTAAGGTTGGCGAAGTCAACGCACATCCGTTCCTTCCCGCCTTTCTTCGGTACTATGATGGGGTTCGCCAGCCATTCGGGATACCGAACCTCACGAATGGCGCCCGCCGCCTCCGGCTTGCGGGTCTCTTGGACGATGAAGGCCTGCTTCTTAGTGGACTGCCATCTCGCTCACTGCTTCACAAGGCGTACCTTGGGGCGTACCCTTAAGTGATGCTGAATCACTTCCCTCGGGACTCCTACCAGCTGATTGGGCTCCCACGCGAATATATCCTTGTTTGCACGCAAGAACTTCACCAATGCTTCCTCTTGACCTTGATCGAGGCTGGCACCTATGGTAAAGGTGGCTCCTGAGGGCCCGTCCTCATTGACTGGCACCTGCTTGGTTTCCGCCTTGTCTTGTGTGAACAACTGCTTCTTCTTGGTCGGTACGGCTCCCTTGGGCTCGGAGGTGCCCGCGTCGGCAGGTTGCGCCGCAGCGGCGGTTTTGAGGGCGAGCCTGAGCGCCGCCAGAGCCTCCTTAGCGTCCCCTTTGATAGTGAGGACGCCCTTGCTCCCAGGCATCTTCATGAGGTTGTAGCCCAGATGAGTCACTGCCATGAACTGGGCCAGAGCCGGGTACCCAGAATGGCGTTGTACGGGAGGCCAATGCGGGCGGTAGTTGTAGCGCGTGCCGAAGGTGATGGGAAGGCGGATCTGTCCCAGAGAGCAGGCAGTGCCACCACCAACTCCTGAGAAAGGCTTGCTGAGGCTGAGCCGCTCGAGTGGCACGTGAAGAAGGCTAAAGGCTTCCACGGAGAGCAAGTTGAGGCCGGCACCGCCGTCGATGAGGGTCTTGGTAACATCCACGTTGCAGATGGTGGGCGTGCAAAGCATTGGGAGCATGCCCGAGCTGGCGGTGCAGTTGGGGTGGTCCTCTAAGCCGAAGGTGAGGTCGGCCTCTGGCGCAGCCCAGCCTGGCGGAGGCCCTGGGCGCTTGGAAGCGGCACCAATCTGGCGGAGGAACGGCTTGACGTGGCGATCTGAAGGCGGTGCTTGAGAGCCGCCTAGCAGGGCCGCGATTGCGTGGTGGGCCGGCACCGCATAGCGAGCAGTGAAGAGGTCGCGGAGTTCCCCCCAGGATGCCACCGTGGATCCAGGGAGGTTGAGCAGCCAGGCGCGTGTTTCGCCGGCGAGGGCCATGGGGAGCCAGTTGGCCATGACCTTGTAGTCTCCCCCAGCCTCGAGGACGGCCTCCTCATATGCCAACAGGAAGACGGACGGGTCTGCCGCGCTGTCGTAGCACGGCGGCATCTCCGGCCTGAAGTTGGGTGGCCATCGCACCTACCGCAAGGCGGGGGCCAGGGCTTGGAGCCCCCTGGCCCCGTCGTCAGCACCGGCCGTTGGAGCCGGTGGCGAGGCACCTGCCATGAGGGCGATGTGCGGTGGCGCGGAGCACAGACCAGTGGAGAGGAGCTATGGTGCACCCCTACCTAGCGCGCCAAATGTCAGATCACGGGTTCCGGCAAACCCTTAAGGTTCGAACTCTGGGGTGCGCGCGAAGTTCTTTCCCTCCTACTAATCTACGCCCTAGCTCGCTAAGGTCTCGCGGATGAACTCGACGCACTCGCAACACAAAGACACTAGGTTTATACTGGTTCGGGCCACCGTTGTGGTGTAATACCCTACTCCAGTGTGGTGGTGGTGGATTGCCTGTTGGGCTGATGAAGAACAGTACAAGGGGAAGAACAGCCTCCTGAGGTTGAGGTGTTCTTGTGCTTGGTGTGGCTAAGGGTTGGCCTTTTATCCGATCAGATCCCCCCCCTTTGGTGGTGGCTAGTCCTACTTATACAGGCCCTGGTCCTCTCCCCACATATTGAGCAGGAAGGGAGCCAACAACGGCGGCCAATTTGAAAGGGGACAACTAGTACAAGCTATCCTGACAAAAGGTGGTCTTCGCCTGCCAAAGGTTCTGGTGGTGACGCCGTCCTGGGCTCCATGGTGACCTCCGTCCTGCCGTCCTTCTGGTCTTGGTTTCGTTGCACTAATATGGAAACCTTTGCCTGATGCCTCGGTACTCCGCACCTGCGCTTGCCCCCTTGGCACCAAAGAGGAAACAAGGACGTTGCGCGCGCTGGCGCCCGCCTGGTGTCGATCGTCATGGCTCACGTCACGAGAGCCTCGCGAGGTTCGCCCCGCCTTGATATCTACGCTCCTCGCGAGGCAGCCTGGTGAGGCCGCTCCTGAGGAGGTCTTGCATCATCCGCCTCATGAGGCTTGGCCCCTCGCGAGGGTCTTGAATGCCTTGTTGATGATGATGGGCCGTACAGACCTGCCAGCACAGCCACGCCATGGGCCACAGGCAGGCAAGTCTGGGGACCCCCGTTCCCAGAACACCAACATGCGCCGCCCCAACTGACCCCTCCTTCTTTGTCACATTGCTCTCCCATGCAGCCCACACCCTCCACTTCCTCTCCACACACGCAACCCATGACTTCTTGGCCTTCTTCCCCCAACGGCCTACTTTCCTCTAATCGGTTTTCTTCCTCGTCTTCCATCCCTCCCGCCCCCCTCCCGCCTGCCCGCATTCCTCATCCGATGATCACGCGGGCCAAACACGACATATTCCAACCCAATCCTCACTATGGATCACCACCCTCTCATAATGTCATGCTGCTTCCACACCAGTTGAAATGTCGGCCGAAGTCGTTGTCGATGCCGGTGAACTTGTGTCAAACCCATCTGAGTATCACAACCTTGTTGGTGGCTTGCAATATCTCACCATGACACGTCCTGGTCTGGCTTACGTGGTGCAACAAGCTTGCCTCCATATGCATGATCCGCGTGACAGCCACCTCGCCATCATCAAGCAAGTTCTGTGGTATGTTCACGGCACGCTCATGCACGAGCTTCTTCTTCCAGCTTCATCATCAACAAACATCATTGAGTATTCGGATACTGACTGCACCGGCTGCCCTGACACCCGCCGGTCCACCTTGGTGCCACACTCGCCAGCTGGTCCTCGAAGCAATAGGCTATCGTCTCTCGACCCAACGCATAAGTGGAGTATCGTGTTGTCACAAATGTTGTCGCTGATTGTGTGTGGCTGCACCAACTTCTTGGTGAGCTCGCCATCTCTCAACCGAAGGCCACATCCATGTTCTGCAATAATGTCTTGGCTGTGTACATGTCCACTAATCTAGTTCATCATCGGAGGACAAAACACTTAGAGCTTGATATTCATTTTGTCAGAGAAAAGGTGGCCCTTGGCAAGTTTTGTATTGTACATGTTCCAACATCTCAATAGCTAGCCGATATCATGACAAAGGGTTTGCCAACATTAGTTTTCCAGAGCTTCAAGGTCAGTATCTATGTGTTTCTAGGCGTCGATGACACGACTGCGGCGGGGTTCTAGCGAACGTGCTTCGGTAGTGGTGTAGTGGTCCTATTCTTTAGGCTAGACTAGTGTGAATATGTTGTAGAGCAAGTATATATGTACCCATGCAACCCCAAGTCATAATCAAGGAAGTGTTACACGCATCCCCCTCTCTCTGCTCTCATCCAGACTGTAAAAATATGCACTAACAGGTGTTAGTATTGGTTATGGAATGGTATGCATTATTTCTTACGTTTGCAAAGTAGTGTTTCCTTTTTCTTTTTTGCATATAATAGATCGGCCCAAAATATTGTAGGGCTTAATATTGTAAAATTAGTGCTGATTTTACATTGTGCCATGCAACTTTCCCACTATTTAAGTATTTCTTGATTGGTCACATTTCCGCATGCATAATGTAAGTAACTCTTCTATGAAAACATGGAAAAACTATTTGTGTGCATTTTAGTGCACATCGAGTACTCTAGTTTTGCATCGATTTTTTATGCTTCCCACCTAATTTTTTTTGTCATCTGCCATTGGTCCCTTCATTCCAATATAAGTGCCATTATACCCATTGTCGGACCTAGGAAGAAAGCTCGCGTGCGAGCGTGGGGGGGGGGGGTAAAATGATAAAACATGCAGACCTGAGGAGGCCAAATACTAAATTTATCTTCATCTAAACCCTCTAAAGAAAGTCCACACTTTTTGGCATGGCTGAAGGGCCACCGCCATTGATTGTACCACGAGACTTGCTTTGGAAAAGGAGCGAGCAACTAATATGAGCATGTAATTACCCTACATGTAGCATTACTCGATCTCATTGTTAGTTTTTTGTCAAAGCCTCATCCTCTTAACGAGAATCAAATTTATTTGCCACAGTCTTCCACAAAATCCTGGTTATTGAAAAACTGGTCAAAATGTTTTCTATGATTAAACTCTGTCTCGGCGCCGTCACAGGTCCGCCTCGTCTCTGGTGGCGCTAGGGCCATGGTGGCGTGGTGGCTCCTGCCAAGGGCCGGCGGGAGGGCTCCATTTTCAATCATTTTCTTTCTTGTTAGGGTTTGTGTCCTACTCAAGAAGGCGAGACGACGGCGGCTCCCTGAAGATGGAACAAAGGTCTCCCCGCCTAGACCCCGTTCTGGCGGTGCATCTAGCATCGTTGGTGGGTGTGTGGAGGTGTGTCTCCGGCGGATCTATCTTTGGTGGATTTTCTCGGATCTCGTCGTTATTCGTCTATGTTCGTGTGTCTTCGGGTTGAATCCTTTCAACATACGTTATTCTTCATCGGCGGCGGTTGCTGTTCTAGTGCGTTGGTCCTATGGGGCCTTAGCATGACGATTTCCCGACTGTCCACTGCAACAAGTTGTGCCAGACTCTGGCGATGGAGGGGTGATGACGGCGGCGCGCCTTCGGCACGCTTCAGTGCTTGCAGTCGTCGCTAGGTGGTCTACGGATCTAGATGTAATTTTTATTTCTGGTGTTTGTTGTACTGCCATGATTGAAGATGAATAGACTAGAAATTTTTCCGAAAAAACACTCTGTCTCAATATGGCATTTTTATTTTTCATAATTTAGTCTAAAAAAATTGATAATCACCCCTATAATTTATGGAAGAATAAAAGACTTTTTCGTTATTCGTTATTGTGGCAGAAGGACGTTGGAGCGAGGAAACCGCACACTGTGACAAGTGGGTCTGTTTGGTTGAAGACTAGTGTGGCCAAGTCAAAGTGTGGCTAGCCACACAAGTATGGCAAGCCACACAAGTGTGGCTGAGAAATTGGACGCCAAACTTTGGCAAAAGTTGGCAAAAAAATTGTCTCTATGACAAGTGGGCCACAGGACCAATAAAGTGCGGCACGCCAAAGTGAAAGTGCTAGTTATCGACTAGAGGGGGGGTGAATAGGCGATTTTTACGAAAGTCTTTAGTACACTAGGGTTTTGAAGACAAACAGTAGAAATGAACCTATTAACATGCAGCGGAAGGTAGATTACACTAGACAAGCCATAGTCAAGTAAGCAATGAAGTGAAAGTACGAAGACTATCAGCAGCTAGGTAATATGGATCAAGATGGAAGATAGTATGAAGCCAAACAACAACAGTCTTCACACAGTGAAGTCAATCAGATCATGCAAGCAGACAATGAATTCATGAAGACAAACTGTAAGTAAAGAGAGAGGTAAGGATAGAACCAGTTGCTTGGTGAGGACAGGTATTTGTTGGACCAGTTCCAGGTGTTGTGACAACTGTACGTCTGGTTAGGGAGGCTGAGATTCAACTTAGAAGACAGCGTCTTCACCTTATTCCCCTTGAGATAAGGACACACAGTCCTTGCCCAACCACTCTGGTAAGTCTTCGAGGTAGACTTCCAAACCTTCACAGACTTCGTTCACCAGCGATCCACAATGACTCTTGGAGGCTCAGAATGCAATGCCTAACCGCCTGGAGGATTCAAAGTCCTCAAGTGTAATAAGTCTTCAGACCATGCAGACAGAAAGACTTCAGCGATGCCTAGCACTCTTTGGCTATGGGTGTTTAGGGCTTTGTCCTCGCAAGTATTTCTCTCTCAAAGGCTTCGAGGTGGGTTGCTCTCAAAACGACAAAAGCCGTGCACTAACTCTGATCAGCCACCAATTTATGGTGTAGGGGGTGGGCTATTTATAGCCACGAGGCAACCCAACATGATTTGTCCGAAATGACCCTGGGACACTAAGGAACTGACACGTGTCCAACAGTCAGATTTCAAACACACACGGCAGCTTGACTTGGGCTACAAGTAAAGCTGACTCATCCAACTCTGGATAAGATTTTCTCTCATTGTCTTCGCTCGAAGACATAGGATTTGGTTGAGCATCACTTCAGTCACTCTGACTTTGTTCACTTGGACCCCACTTAACAGTGCGGTGGTTCCTATGACTCAACGAATAAGAAAAGGAAACTACGAAACAACTATGTCTTCGCAATCCATAGTCTTCATATGATGTCTTCTCATGTCATAGTCTTCAATGTGAAACTCTTCACAGACCACCATTGTCTTCAATGTATTCACACATTTTTAGGGGTCATCTCTGGTAGGTAAACCGAATCAATGAGGGACTACTACCTGTGTTATCCTGCAATTCTCGCTAACACATTAGTCCCTCAACCAGGTTTGTCGTCAATACTCCAAAACTAACTATGGGTGGCACTAGATGCACTTACAATCTCCCCCTTTTTGGTGATTGATGACAAACTGATTGAAGTTTTCAACGGGGATACAAGTATGTGAGATTGTAAGGATAAGGTGTTGTCTTCATAAGTAGCAAAAGGCTCCCCCTGAAGATGTGCATATAAATAATTTGCGTTTGAATGCAAATGCACATGGCAGGTTTTACTTGTGGAGATCCTCTTCAGCTTATGAAGAAAATTCATCATGCATGGAAGAATACAATGAAGATAATGACACACATAATGAAAAATGGACGTCTGCGGAATGACTTCATGTGGAATTTATCATTGCACATGTGGAATTTATCATCGCATCACATAGTTAACATAAAAGGTAGTAGACAACCATCAAGTTTAAGTGTTACAACTCAAAGAACCGAAAGTATCAAAAGCGAGAGTTGTAAACACTTGGCAAAAATTATAGCAACCACCCATAAGGACCCGCTTGAAGACTATCAACTCATATGCTTCTCCCCCTTTTGTTAGTAAGGACCAAAAAGGTTTGAAGAAATAGAGCTTCTACTCGTTCCCATGAGGAGGAGAAGGTGCAGGGTCGACTTTGGAGTCCGGTGGTGCAGAAGAGCTTGCTGCAGTGTCGATTCGCGGCGAAGTTGTAGTTGGTGAAGTAGCATCATCTTCATCATCAATGACTCTGGCATTGACAGTTGCCGCCGAGGAGGAGTACTCAGAGTCTTCGAGTGAGGGAGTCCGACGCAAGAGAGCGTTCCTGGGAGGAGTGGAATCAAATTTGAATTGCTCTGTGAAGCCATCCTGTTGAAGATCATCTTCAGAGCTTAGCAATGTCAGACTCTTCCATGACCGCTAACAGGTTTCATGCGTGACAAAGGCATTCTTGGTGGCAAGATTTCAAATGTGATTAACGTCCACCAAGAGACTCTGCATCTGACGCTTGATCCAGTCATGGTGCTTATCATGTTTCTGATGTAATGCCACGAGAAGCTCTCGGTCATTGAGAGTGCGAGATCGCTTCTGAGGCCTTTGAGCCATGGTGCTTTCACTGGCTTCAGTGTTTGCACGACGAGGTGCATGAGTGTTACCAGCCAAAGTATAAACACAAGTGGCAGCAAGAACTCCTTCAATGGGTTGGGTGAACCTTTGGTGATCGACATTGTGAAGATATAGTGTCTCCTTAGCAGGTTCAGGGTTGATGGCTTCGACAGACATATCAACCTCGGGCAATAAGACGAGATGATTGTGCGCAGAGGGCTGATAGTTGACAGAAGAGTGAAGCTTGATGAGGCGCATTACCCATGGAGCATAAAACTTCAGGCCAAATAGACCAGAGCCAGCTGTAGCAAGCTGCCTGATGAAGAAATCTTGAGCATTGAAGCTAATGCCATTGATGATATAGAACACAAATGTCTTCATTGCTCCTTCAAGCTTTGCTACTGGAGAATGTCCTTTGATAGGCCATAAAGTTCGCCTGATGATATGATAAATGGTGTGGGGCAGATACTCTAGGTCTTCAACAAGGAATTCCTTTGGATATTCAGCATCGCTTGGCAGTGGCTTCATCATGCTAAGCATTTGACTCATGTTCGGCTCAGGCTTCTGAAATATTCTCTCCAAAGCATTACGGTGAGGCTGACAATCAGGTTCATAGTGTTCACCTGGAGTGGGCAGGGCAGTAAACTCAATTATATCTTGGGCTTTGGCTTCATGGTCTACATCGCCCGTCATCCACTCAAGGACCCAAGTCTTCGGATCCTTGTAGTAGCCGTGTATGTGAAGAGTGGCATAGAATTGTAGTAGAAGCTCCTCATTCCAATTTTCTTTGTCGGTCACAAACTGCAGAAGGCCAACATCTTTGAAGCAGTCTAGAGCTTCTTCCAAGCAGGGCAGGCCGGCCATGGCTTCGCAGTCTAGACGCATATGGAGGAAAATGTGCCCTTGATTGTATAAGACACAAGAATAATAGATGCGCTGCTAATAGCTCCAGAACCGATTTGATGAAATTATTGGCTATGAATAGGGGTTCTTGGCACTATCAAAGAAGGTGTTGTGTGCTTTGAAGCCATTTACATTGAAATATCCTGGCGAAGTCGTAGTGCCTGGAAACCTTGGTAGCCCGGGCTTTGGCTTCTGGACCTGAGGCCTGTGCTCCACATGATAGTCAAACTGTGGTCCGGGAGCAGGCGGAGGAACACGAATGGGCCAGCAGACGGTGACAAGTTGACCACGATCGTATGCTTGCTCAATGGTGTGAGGTCTTGGAGGTGGTACAGGAGCAGAGGCATTGACTTGGGCTTCAAGCTGCACATTGGCTTTGGGTGCAACATTGACTTCTGGCACCATATTCATTGCAGGCACCACATTAGCTTCAGCCATGACAACGTCATTGGCTTCAGTAGTGTTGTTGGTGGCCGCCTCAGTGTTTTCAACCTCCACTTGAGTAGCTGGAGGGTTGGGCACAGACTCATTCTCCTTGAGAACAACTTCTGGGTTGGTAGGGGGTGTGGCAACTCGCTCTTCTTGTGCCCAAGCATAAAACCTTCATGTGCTTTTGATGCAAATTTTGAAGTGTGATGTGGATCCTTGATCCAGCACCTCACACCAAATACTCTGAAGTAGCTTATGTTTGGCTTCTTACCAGTCAGTAGTTCATATGATGCCTTCTTTAGAAGCTTGTGAAGATAAACACGGTTGATGACATGGAATGCACTATCAATAGCTTCAGGCCAAAACTTCCTTGGAGTCTTGTACTCATCAAGCATCGTCCGAGCCATCTCAATGAGTGTTCTGTTCTTGCGATCCACAATGCCATTCTGCTGGGGTGTGTATGGAGCTGAGAATTCATGAGTGATGCCCAATGTATCAAGATAAGTGTCGAGGCCGGTGTTCTTGAACTCTGTGTCATTGTCACTTCTTATGTGCTTGATCTTTATGCCATAGTTCGTCATGGCACGATTTGCAATTCTTCTGAAGACATCCGGCACTTCAGTCTTGTAGAGAATTATATGCACCCAGGTATATCTAGAGTAATCATCAACAATAAGGAAGCCATAGAGACAAGCAGTGGTAGTAAGGGTGGAGTAATGGGTAGGGCCAAATAGGTCCATGTGAAGCAGCTCGAAGGGACGTGATGTCGTCATGATTGTCTTCAAAGGATGCTTGGCCCTAGTCATCTTCCTAGCTTCACAGGCACCACACAGATGATCCTTTTGAACTTGACGCCCTCGATGCCTACGACATGCTTCTTCTTCGCGAGAGTGTACAAGTTTCTCATGCCAGCATGCCCTAGCCTCCGATGCCAGAGCCAGCACTCTAAAGCTTTTGCTAGAAGACATACGGCCAACTGTGGCCCTGCTGAGAAATCTACCATGTACAGATCACCTTTTTGGTACCCTTCAAAGACTAGAGACTTGTCAGATTCCATTAGAACAAGGCAACGATATTTTCCAAATATCACAATCATGTTTAAGTCACAAAGCATTGAGACAGACATTAAGTTGAAACCAAGGGATTCAACAAGCATCACTTTATCCATGTGCTGATCCTTTGAGATTGCAACTCTACCTAGACCCAATACCTTGCTTTTACCAGTGTCAGCAGATGTGATATGACTCTTGTCAGATGGACATAAGGTTGAGTCCATGAGAAGACTTTGATCTCCAGTCATGTGGTTAGTGCATCCACTATCAATAATCCATTCTGAAGTAGCTGGTGTCATACCCTACAGTGCAGTTAGGGGGATAGGCTTCACGAAGAGTATTGTGAAGCATAAACATTTGACGAGCAAGTGGATTATGAAAGCTCAGATCCAGGTTAGGACTGATAGGATGATTGGCAAGCAATTCAGGAGCAAAATACATAATAAGACCATTTGGGCATTTTATCTTGCGCCCCACAAGATGTTTTAGGTCCCCAGCATGAGCATCTGACGCCTTTGATTTCCAGCTGGAGACCTTTCCCTGCAAAAGAGAGTTAAGTTTTCTTAACCACCCACATCTTCAGGGATGGCTTCGAAGCAATGAGTCTAAGTATAGCATCTGAGAACTTTGGCTTTGGAGCCCTAGCAAACAGTCTTGCAGGAGGTGAATAATACTCATAAGAATAAGCAGAGTAGTTCTTGGTCTTATGAACATGGTGGTTTGATGAAACACACTCATATTCATAGGCCTGAGTATGGTTTCCCTGCAAAACATTTGTGTTAGGGTGACTCTGGTGAGTCCTCTGTCAGTACGAAGCCTTTGGACCATGTGAAGCCTTTGGTCTGGGATTTGTCTTCTTCTCAGGTGGTGTCATGATGACATTCACCTGGCGATTTTCAAGACAACTCTTGGGCACCTAGATCTTCTTCAAAGGTGGTCCATTCCTGCAGTTGGTACCAATATACCTGGCAAACACTTCACCATTCTGATTCTTAAACAGTTTATAGTTTGCATCAAAGGATTCATCAATAATAATCGGGTTAGCACAAGTGAAGCCAGATAAGGTAGATGGATCAACTGAAGGTCCCTTTGCAGCAACCCATGTGGTTTTGGGGTACTTCTCAGGCTTCCAGTAAGAACCATCAACGTTCATTTTCCTTTCGAACCCAACACCCTCTTTCCTAGGGTTTCGGTTCAGAATCTGTTTCTTGAGGACATCACATAGTGTCTGATGCCCTTTAAGACTTTTGTACATTCCTGTCTCAAAAAATGTCTTCAACCAGGCATTCTCACCAGCAATAGTAGTGGTATCCTCAGCAGAGGGGTTAGTTACCACATGAGCAGTTGAAGATATTGCAATAGTAGCAGCAGTAGAACATCCAGCAACAGAAGTAGTGTTATCAGGCTCAAGGAATTTTAGACATGGTGGTTCAAATCCTTCCTGAGCAGAACTGATCTGTTGAGCGCGAAGTGACTCATTCTCTTTTTGAGGATCTTCATGAGCCGCTCTCAAGTTCTCAAGTTCTTGCTTCCTTTGAAGATAATCGTAGGAAATCTTTTCAAGAGTAGTTGAGAGCGTTTCATGATGACTTTCAAGTTCTTCATACTTAACATGAAGATTTTTAATGTCTTCAATTAAGGACTGAGTTCGAGTCATTTCCGCGTCCAACAGGTCATAGCTTTTGTCTAACAGTTTTTGAATATGTTCCATAGCAGTCTGTTGTTGTGTTGCAATTTTAGCAAGTGTTTTGTAGCTAGGTTTAGATTTACATTCAGAGTCATCTTCACTAGATGTTTGATAGTGAGCATCACGTGAGTTTAACTTGGCACCACGTGCCATGAAGCAGTAGGTGGGAGGAGAGTCATCCTCGTTAGCATCAGCGTTGGTGAAGAGGCCATCGTCTTCAGTATCAAAGATGGACTTGGTGACGTATGCTGAAGCTAAAGCCAGGCTTGCCACGCCTGAATCAGATTCCTCTTCAGACTCCATCTCCACCTCCTCAGATGCAGACTCCTCCTCTGAATCCATTTCCTTGCCAACAAACACACGACCCTTGTTAGATGAGCTCTTCTTGTGTGATGAAGACTTCGACAAAGACTTGGAAGAAGACTTTGAGGATTTCTTCTTCTTCTTGT
Organism: Triticum dicoccoides; assembly: GCF_002162155.2. NCBI lineage: Eukaryota > Viridiplantae > Streptophyta > Magnoliopsida > Poales > Poaceae > Triticum > Triticum dicoccoides. The sequence goes on from NC_041392.1 coordinate 414,733,335, forward strand.
CATCGGACTCATATTCCTTGCTCATCTTCTTCTTGCTGTTCTCATTGTCCCATTGAGGACATTCAGAGATGTAGTGACCAGGTTTCTTGCACTTGTGGCACGTTCTCTTCTTGTAGTCACGGGAGAAGCTTCATCATTTCTTGAGCTGGATCTTGAAGACTGTCTGGAGCCTTTCTTCCTGTTGAACCTTTGAAACTTCTTCACTAGCATGGCAAGTTCCTTTCCAATGTCTTCAGGATCCTCAGAAATGCAGTCAGATTCTTCTTCAAATGAGGAAACAGCCTTTGCCTTCAAAGCACGAGCTCGGCCATAGTTGGGACCATAGATATCTCTTTTCTCAGATAGCTGGAACTCATGTGTGTTGGGCCTTTCAAGTATGTCAAACGGATCAAGAGTCTTGAAGTCAGGGTGTTCTTAAATCATCAGGGCCAGGGTGTCAAATGAGTTGTCGAGTGATCTCAAGAGTGTCTTGACGATTTCATGCTTGGTAATCTCAGTGGCGCCGAGTGCATGAAGCTCATTTGTAATGTCAGTGAGGCGATCAAACGTCAGCTGAACATTCTCATTGTCATTTCTTTTGAAGCGGTTGAAGAGGTTGCGAAGAACACTGATCCTTGAGTCTCTCTGGGTTGAGACGCCTTCATTGACCTTGGAGAGCCAGTCCTAGACTAGCTTTGCAGTTTCCAGAGCACTCACACGGCCATACTGTCCTTTGGTCAGATGACCACAGATGATGTTTTTGGCAGTAGCATCCAGTTGAATGAACTTCCTGACATCGGTTGGGGTGACGCCTTCACCGGCCTTGGGAACACCATTCTTGACGACATACCAGAGGCCGCCATCAATGGCTTCAAGATGCATGCGCATCTTATTCTTCCAGTAGGGGTAATTAGTGCCATCGAAGACAGGGCACGCAACGAAGACTTTGATTGTCCCTGCAGTCGACATAGCTAAAACTCCAGGTGGTTAAACCGAATCACACAAAACAAGGGAGCACCTTGCTCTGATACCAATTGAAAGTGCTAGTTATCGACTAGAGGGGGGTGAATAGGCGATTTTTATGGAAGTCTTCAATACACTGGGTTTCGAAGACAAACAGTAGAAATGAACCTATTAACATGCAGCGGAAGGTAGACTATACTAGACAAGCCATAGTCAAGTAAGCAATGAAGTGAAAGTATGAAGACTATCATCAGCTAGGTAGTATGGATCAAGAAGGAAGATAGTATGAAGCCAAACAACAACAGTCATTACACAGTGAAGTCAATCAGATCATGCAATCAGACAATGACTTCACGAAGACAAACTGTAAGTAAAGAGAGAGGTAAGGATAGAACCAGTTGCTTGGTGAGGACAGGTATTTGTTGGACCAGTTCTAGTTGCTGTGACAACTGTACGTCTGGTTAGGGAGGCTGAGATTCAACTCAGAAGACCGCGTCTTCACCTTATTCCCCTTGAGCTAAGGACACATTCCTCGCCCAATTGCTCTGGTAAGTCTTCAAGGTAGACTTCCAAACCTTCACGGACTTCGTTCACCGGTGATCCACAATGACTCTTGGATGCTCAAAACGCGACGCCTAACCGGCTGGAGGATTCAAAGTCCTTAAGTGTAATAAGTCTTCAGATCACGCAGATAGAAAGACTTCAATGATGCCTAACACTCTTTGGCTCTGAGTGTTTAGGGCTTTGTCCTCGCAAGGATTTCTCTCTCAAAGGCTTCGAGGTGGGTTGCTCTCAAAACGACAAAAGCCATGCACTAACTCTGAGCAGCCACCAATTTATGGTGTAGGGGGTGGGCTATTTATAGCCACGAGGCAACCCAACCTGATTTGTCTGAAATGACCCTGGGTCACTAAGGAACCGACACATGTCCAATGGTCAGATTTCAAACACACACGGCAGCTTGACGTGGGCTACAAATAAAGCTGACTCATCCATCTATGGATAAGATTTTCTCTCATTGTCTTCGCTCGAAGACATAGGATTTGGTTGAGCATCACTTCAGTCACTCTGACTTTGTTCACTTGGACGCCACTTAACAGTACTGTGGTTCCTATGACTCAACAAAGAAGAAAAGGAAACTACGTAACAACTATGTATTCACAATCCATAGTCTTCATACGATGTCTTCTCATGTCATCGTCTTCAATGCGAAACTCTTCACATACCACCATTGTCTTCAATGTCTTCACACATTTTTCGGGGTAATCTCTGGTAGGTAAACCGAATCAATGAGGGACTACTACCTGTGTTATCCTGCAATTCTCACAAACACATTAGTCCCTCAACCAGGCTTGTCGTCAATACTCCAAAATTAACTAGGGGTGGCACTAGATGCACTTACACAAAGTGTGGCAAAAACCAAACACATGCCAACTAAACTGTGAGTGCCAAATTTTGGCTTCACAAACTGTGGCTGCGAACCAAACAGCCCCTATATGCCCAACTTTACTTCTAGACATACTCCAGCTCCAGTATGTCGGAGGGCAGAACAGGGCAAATCAACAATTGACCTCTTCGGGAACATAACTCCGGCGTCGATGCATGGAAATTAACTCAAGTCTTCAATGGTAGCCGTGGCCGTGGGAAGCTGTGTTGCGTGCATTGCATGGCTCGTGGTTTGTTTTTTGTTTGCAGCAGGTGCAGTAATTAGCTATTGTCTCTCTGCCTTCCCTTCTTGAAGCCCGCGCTGACACCACGACTTCAGGGTCGACGAGGATCTCTCTTAAAATACGCAATCGACCCTAGAGAGTTGTGAGATCCATCATGGTGGCACGTGAGGGTTCAAAGTTAAATTCAAAGAATTCCTTCAGATGTTTCGAAATGCCTTCAACACTTTTTTTTCTTAAAACACATTACTCCTATAAACCGGAAAGGAGGGAGTACAATGCAGATGCCTACATACACTTACATAGCCTGAGCCTATGAACGCACACATGCATCGTATCTTTTTTTGCGAATACGCAAGACTTTCGTATCATTGCATTGATAGAGAGAAATAGAGTCAAATAACAGTTACAGAACCGATGACAACATGAACATGAGATGCTGCGTGAGTGAAGTGGCTAATGCGCACAAACAAAATAATAGGGGTGTGAGCTCCCCCAAATACAGGAATCTACGTCTTAGGCACGATGTTGCGCAGTCCTATGACGCCCGCACGAGCCCAGCTGCGTGCCTCCTCCTTGATTGTCGAGGTGAGGTAAGAGATGGAGGGTTGTTTGACGTTGAAGACACGCATTTCATTGCTTCCAAATTCACCAAGCCACTGCCCAACCGGAGGTGCACAATGCACGGTGGAGCTTGACAAGGTAAGTCAACATGTCCTCATCCTGTTAGGGGCCATACACACCCGACAACCACCAATGGGCGCCGCGTCCCGTTGTCGCGGCAAGTGCAGGATCTCAGTACGCCACCGCGGAAGAATGATGCCCCCTCGAGTGCCACTGCCGGTAGGAAGAAGAATCCTGAAAGGCGACCCCACATATCTTGAAAACAATGGATGAGGAGACCGAATCAAGCTTGGTTTCTTGGAGACAAACAACACTGGGGAAATTTGAGGCAAGAATAGAGTGCACGACACCGCACTTAGTCGGCAAAACATCTTGGGATTGACGAAGTCACCATAGGAGTCTTCATAGTCGACGGGTATGTCTCCTCTCACTAACGAACATCGCCAAAAAGGCTGAAATAAATCCAGAAAAATATGAGTACCAGTGCCAAATCTAATCCTTGAACTCTCGTGGGCTGGTTCGCATACCTTTAACACTTAGTGTCTATGGTATGTGCTAGTAAATTTTTTAGAACGAAGTCGGCCCAAATTGACCAGGTGAATGCAGGATCATTGACAAGACAGGAGAGAGAAGAAAAAATTGACCCAATCGGACCCTCAAAGCCTTCCTAGACATTCGGGTTGTCCGACACTCCTCATATTGCCCCGTATATGAGCTGAGTATGAGGAGTTTCCGGGCGTTTTTGGTCTGCGCCTTGCGTCCGCCACATAGAATTTGGCCTACCACAAACCACATTTTATTATTATTATTTCTTTTTCTTTTTCACTTCATCTTCACTAATCCACATGCATGTGACTGGACGTATAGGAAAAAAAATGCGGGACATGGCTGTGTGCGTGGATAAATCTATACCTATTAACCATTGTTCAGGAAATCGGTAACTGGTAGCTTCTCGGTTGAGTTGGGAGTAGTGATTAATCGGTTAATCAGCCTATTAACTAGATTAATCGGTCAAATGATTTTCAAAAATATCTATATCTTTTAAACTCTAACTTCAAATTTAACATATTATATATGGAATTTGATTAGAAAAATGTTTAAAATCTGAATATGATGTTATTTTGCATGTTAACCATTTCAAAAAATGAAATTTATGGTGCAATCTTTATCGATAGTGTACGATCTTTCTTTCTTCATACCGGTGCCGATTCAGATTGGGAATGAACTCCACATCAAAATCAACATTGGAGACGAAAAAACCACCATTATCACGCATGCAGGCCTCACCAAAACTTGAATGAAAGAAAAAAAACAGATTTCTCGTCTTATGCTGAGAGAGACGTCTTAGAATTGACAACATTCAAATGCATTGTGATAGTGTGAGCACTGAGGCCACCGCTAGCAAGAGAAAAGGGGATACGTGGTAACACAACACATATGGGATGCCATGTGTTGAAATAGAGAACATGGACCTCTTGAGGTCTCGAGTCATGGTTATTGGATTTTTTTGGAACGAAGACGCTAGACGCGTCCGGCTTTAAATTAATAAAGCCACGAAGGCAGCAACACCGAGTTCCACAACAAACACACAACATATCCGTAAGTCTCAATAGGCCACATCAGCCACGCATATTACAAACCAAAGTTCAAAAGGCAGGCCCCTACCAACCACCTAGAAAACTAGCTAGTCATCCAAAAGAAAAGTCACCCAATGAAGCTCAAGACGCTTGACGAAGTCTCGGGATACTACTGGCAATCTTCTCCATTGTGCTCCTCATAAGGTCAGCATTGCCTTGTTTCACCAACGGAGTCCAACTCTGTAGAAAAAGATGGCATTTGTAAATAACATCAGTCGGGTTAGCCGGGAACTTGTGCTCGATAGTCATTTTGTTTCTCACTATCCATAAGGACCACAGTAATGCTCCCACGCAGCTCCACAAGACCCTGACCTTGGCACCCCTCTATGATTGCAATACCAACAGCAACTCAGCCCCCGTTCGCGGGTTCCAGTTTTTTGGAACACCTAGCGCACCGCACTCCAAGCAAAGCGCACAAGTGCGCACTGAAATAATGCATGATTCACATCCTCTAGCGATTCACACACCACACAGGACCCGTCAGAAGGTCCGTTACGCTTGGCCACGTTGTCAGCTATCGGGAGTCTATGGCGAAACATTTGCCAAAGAAAGATTTTAATCTTTAACGGGATCCTAGCCTTCCATAGACCCCTAGCTATATCTAAGGCATTACCCTCAGTCAACTTGCTATATAAGGACTTCACCGAGAACTTACGAGACGCCGAGAAGTCCCAGGACACTTTGTCAGCATCCTGGCTCAGGACAAGCGATCCAATTTGAGACTGAAGCGAGTCCCAACTCGCCAGCTCAGCCGTGTTCAACGGCCTCAAAAAATGGATCGCTGGAGGCGATGAGCGCAAGGCCTCTCCCAACAGTACATTCGTGTCCGAGGCTATGTTGTACAACTGCGGGAACTCCTGCCAGAGAGGCCTGCCTCCCATCCACATGTCTAACCAGAACCTCGTGGACAGGCCATTTTTCACGTCGAACCTCGCCCCAAGCGCAAAAGCCGGTCTAACCGCCTGAATCCCATTCCAAAACGGTGAACCCGAGGTCTTGGCATTAAACACATTCCCTTCCGGGAAGTATTTAGCACGAAGCAAGTTCACCCATAGACCTGATTCGTTAGTTGCTAACTTCCACCACCATTTAGTAAGAAAGGCTACGTTCTTGAGCTTGGAGTTAGTAATCCCCAAACCTCCAAATTTCTTAGGTCGGCACACCGCGGCCCACTTTAACATATGGTATTTCTTTTTTGTTCTAGCTCCTTCCCAAAACAATTTGGAACGCGGGGTGTCAAGTTTCCCGTGAACCCCGTCCGCCAGCAGAAACATGCCCATGATAAAAAGTGGGAGGGATGACAAACTAGAGTTGACCAGAATCAATCTAGCTGCCGAAGACATGAATCTCCCTCTCCACGGGCTAACCCTATTAGCCACTTTACCATACAGCGGCTCCCATTCGGAAATGGCAATTTTCCCGTGAGAGATCGACAGTCCAAGGTACTTAATTGGGAAGCTTACAATTAAGTAAATTGGCAATCCACACACCCTTGTGTTGTTCCATCCCCATCGTGATAACTTCACTCTTGAGGAAGTTTATTTTAAGCCCCGATAAAATCTCAAAGGCTAGAAGAAGTAGCTTGATCGATGCACTGCTGTGCTTGTCCGGCTGAAACAGTAGCATCGTATCGTTGACGTATTGCAAATGCGTCACCCCCCTAGGATGAGATGTGGCACTAGACCTTTCACATGACCCGCCCCTCGCACCCTAGACACCATCGCAGCAAACGCATCCGCCACAAAGTTAAAGATCAGCGGGGCGTTGGGGTATCCTTGTTGGAGGCCCCGTTTGTTATGGAAGAACTTGCCCATCTCCCCGTTGATCGTCACCGCAGTTTGTCCACAACTAACCAGGTGCATAATTCTGTGGAAAAAACCTGCGTTGAAGCCCTTCTTGAGGAACACCTCCCGCACGAACTCCCAATTCACGCGGTCATAGACTTTCTCGAAATCAAGCTTGAGAAAAACACCTTTCCCTTTCGTATGTTTCAGCTCATGCACAATTTCTACAAGCGCAATCGGACCCTCCAAAATATTGCGCCCTTTAAGAAACCCGGTCTGGCTCCTACTTATCACCATTTGAGCAATAGGAGCAAGCCGCGAAGCGTATGCTTTGGCACATAATTTAAATGGGACATTGATGTAACCGGCCTAAACAGCTTGATGTTATCAGCGCCCTTTACTTTGGGGATAAGGCTAATCGCCCCGTAGTTTAGTCACGAGAGGTCCACTTGACCCAGCGCGAAGCTATCGACTATTGCGTGGAAAACATGCTTAAAGCATGGCCAAAGTCGCTTGAAGAACTCCACCGGCCACCCGTCGGGCCTAGGGGCAGTGCCTGTTTTCATGGAAGCTAACGCCCAGTCAATTTCCTCCGGGAGGAAGGACAGGGCCAAACCTGTATTTTCGGCCTGTGACACCCGTTTGGAAGGATCCCACAGATCCTCCCGAAGGCTAAGTCTTTTCTCCTCGGCCGTCCCCAGCAGACCAATGAAGAAATCATAAATATGGCTTCTAATCTATGACCGAGTGACCAATATCCTATCGTCATGGTTAAGACGCAGGATAGAACTTTTGCGTTTTCTCCCGTTAGCAAACGCGTGGAAGTATCCCGTGTTTGCATCCCCTTTAGTCACCCATTTAACTCCGCCCCTACGATGCCAGTACTCCTCTTCTGCTCTCAGGATACTAAGAACTTGGTCTTCCAGAGCATACCTATGAGCCCATTCCTGCTCAGAGAAAGATCACACGCCCGCCGCCAAGTCTAGCGTCGCGATCTCCTCCGTAAGCCTGGCTCGCTCCTTTTTGGAATCGCTACCGTGGTTTGCTCCCCATCCCCTGAGAAACGCATGCAACTTGGCCGCCGCCGCAGTCCAAAACTCAGCTGGACCCCTTTGGGGGCCCATTTGGGACATAATAGTAGCCCACAGCTCCCGTATCATGTCCTCGAAGCCCTCTGCTTCAAACCAAGCGGTTTCGAAATATAACCTATTGTTGCGGCGAATCTCATCCTCCCCTGAGGAGAAGATAAGCTGGATGTGATCGGAGCCAATCCTGGTCTCTGCCACCAGCGAACACAATGGGAAAAGCGCTTCCCACTCCGGTGTAAAAAAGACTCTATCTAGCACACATCTAACCGGGCGCGGCTATTTGTTGGTCCACATAAACCTCGCCCCTGCACGTGCAGCCTCTATCAAAGAAGCCGCCGCGATCGCATTGTTGAACAGGGTCACCCTTGACCAGTCCACATTGTCGTTGTTCTTGTCGCGCCCGAGCGAATCAAGTTAAAATCCCCCCTCCCCACCATGACCGGGAGGTTTGCTGCTCGTTTGGCCCCTACCAACGCGGTAATCTCGTCCAGGAAGCCCGCCGATCTCAAGTTATCCGCAGGGCCGTAAAAGCACACAACTACCCAAATCAAACCCGAAGCTCGATGACGAATCGTAGCCACGATAAAAAACAAACCAAGCTCCCACACAATTACATCACATACATCACTCTTGCAACCCATGATAAGGCCACCCGAATGACCAAAGGAAGGCACCCATCTCCACTCAAAACCCTACAACAGATCTAGCGCGATTAAATCACGGTAAGTAAAGTCAGCCTTGATGGTCTCTTGGAGAGCAACAATGTCGATGCGCTCCTTGGCCATGTACTCCCTAAGTTGCGTGCGACGCCCTACGTGTCCGCAGCCTCGGATGTTCCAGAATAAGAACCTCATTAGATAATCCGGTTTCGAAGGCAAACTCCTCGCGAGGTCACCGCCTTGGGCACTCTCTTCCGAACTGGGCCACGGCTGGAAGAGGGGAGATCAGAGGCTTCCCTCGCCTCTGCCTCCCCTTCAGGCCTAGAAAGCACCAACTGCCCCCTGGGCTCGTGTCCTCGTATTCTCAGCAAGGCATCTCGCCGCCGCCTCGGCCAGGGCGGCTTGAGCCTCTTCATGCGCGCGTACTAACGGAACTATATCGTGGGAACCAGCCACCACCTGCACCCTGCTATCATGCAGAATCGACGCAAGATGATCGTCCGAAAAAGCGCTCAGAATCTTAAAAGAAGGGGGAGGGTTACCTGACACGTCTAAGTTCTTGTCAGCCACTCGCAGCTTCGCTCTCTCCAGGGAAGAAAGATCGCCAAGCTTGGCCTTCGCCCTGACGCTCGACTCCCTCATCGCCACCGGCGTGGCCTTGGACCACTTGGCCTTGACGCCCACATCCCCTGCCACCAGCTCCGCCCCCAGCACACCACGCAAAGAATCCGCCACGCTGGACCCCGCCTGGGCCGAGCTCTTGGGCCCCGGCTTACTGCCCGCTGTCTTCTTGGGCTGCCTTCTGTCACTTCCAGAGCCCCGCTTGCCCGAAGCTGGGGTTACTCCTTCATCGATACGCGCATCACCCCCTCCGCCGTGCACGGCCACCGA